>NW_028247168.1:600000-929652 GCF_964263255.1 Lissotriton vulgaris
GCCTGACTTCCACAATGCTGGCTCCACCTCCTGCTGGGCGTCTGATGACCCTGTCCCTCTCCCTGAAAGGAAAGGAGAGGCCAAGAAAACAAAGTGCTCAAGGAACACCCAGAACTGGTTCCGACCGGGCTCAGAGCCCTCCTGCACAAAGGGATCAAAGACTTTTAGGGGTATAAGTACTGGACCCCTGACTACAGAAAATTAGATCATCCTGGAACCAAGAAGAAACCTTTGCCAAGGAGAAAGCTGGAAGACTGAAGAAGGAACACTGTCCTGCTGTGTGATGCTGGACTGATCTGCAGTTGCTTTGTTGCCAAGGAGAGGGGAAGGACTTTGCTTTGTGCTGTGTCCCCTTGCTTGAAGGAATCTCCAAGGGCCTGAGAAGAGCTGGCTCCCTGTTTTGAAGTCCCAGGAACAAAAGGACTTCACCCCCAGCTTCCCTGAACTCTGCTGAGAAAGCTCTGTCCTTACTAGAGTGCTTGGGCCAGTTGCGGTGCCTCTGGAAGTTGTACCTGTGTTGGGGAGCTGGAAATCACGCTTTTAAAGAACTTTCTGCAAGTTTTGTCGCAAAACCGGCAGAGCGAGAAAATTCTCGCCGCTACGAAGACCGAGATCGTCGCAGCTCTTGTTGCCGCTGCCTGAAGACATCGCACCCTTCGTTAGCGGGAACATTTCCTTCACAGCGAACATCGTTGCAGAGCCTGTCGCCGCTCTGTGAGATCACCGCATCACGTTGCTGCGAGAATCGTTGCAGAGCCATCGCATCGAGGAGCTGCGAGAGGAAGATCGCCGCTGGACCGCGCATCGTCGCCACGGAGATCGTCGCAGCACCCGAGAATCATCGCATCGAGCCTTTGCGGGAGAAAACTTCCTACGGAACCTACGCACCGGAATCCATACAAGTCATCGCCTTCCTCCCCATAAGGACCGGATTTGTCGCAACACGCCCGCTGCTGCAGCAGGACTGTCGCCAACGCCTCCCCATGATTTGAGGAGCAACGCATCTCTTGTTTTCCATCGCACCAGCTTCTGCTTTGGAACTTTGTCGCATTTAAAGGTACTGTTGGCTAAACATGACACAACTGTGAACTTTTCACGCAACTGTGGGTTATTTTATCGCAACTTTAAGAACTCTTTCGCAACCATATTCTTGAACTGTGTATGTTGGATTTTTGTCGTTTTGGTCTTGTGTAGTTTAGATTAAATACCTTTATTTTTCTAAACTATTGTGAAGTCAGTTTGTGGTGTTTTCATTGTGTTACTGTGAGTGTTGGTACAAATACTTTACGCATTGCTTTTGGATCAGCCTGACTGCTTGTGCCCAGCTACCAAGGGGGTGAGCAGAGGTTATCTAAAGAGTGTTTCCTCCTTACCCTGACTAGAAGGAAGGGTCCCTATTTGGACAGTGGTACCTTCCTCTGCCAAATGGGGACCCCCAGTTCTAACACCGAAGATGATTCGCTGCTTTAATTTATGTGCTGACAAAGAGGTAAGCGTCCGCGCGTTCCACGTCTTCATGACGTTTTGCATGGGGGCGTGGTCTAGCGTCCTCATGCCTGCTGAAAAGAGAAAAAAGACTAGAGCACTTTTTAGTGTGAAATTGAACTATTCTTGCCTTGTATATTTGTTTATTAAAGATACATCTAAATTGTATTAGTGTGAGTAACATTATAATTTCTGGAAACTACAAAAACTACTAATTTAATTTATGATAGAGAATTTTGAATGAGAAAATCTTTTTTCTCACGATAGGGATCCCGGTGATGGGACCACCTTTCATTTTGTGTTCAAAATCAGCAAATATGCTGCGGTGTGTTTTTTGTGTATTTGGATGTTCCACAGCTAATCATTGGCCAACTTGGGTTCTAATTATTCGTGATTACAAAGAATATGTGGCTATGTCAATGGGAAGTCATTGTTTAATGTGTTTAATCCTGGATAAGTCGTAATGAGGCCAGGAAGGACCTATGAATGTGGTTATTTGTCTGCACACAAGTTATGTCCAGGTTAAAGAATTCCACGGGATGTTGTCATTCAACCCCTGTTTGTGGGTTGACAGGCGGCAAATCTAGCATTGTTCTTTATTTATTTTTATCTTCTCAGATGTGGGTGATGTGTTGTCGACCTGTTCAATAATCACCCATTAGATGTCGTTGGGTGGTTGTCCATTTAAAAAAAAAAATGATCCGTCATCCTTGTTGTACTGTGTTTGCAATGAAGGTTGCTTCTGTGCTCTCCAATCCTTATCTTGTCCTTAGATAATAAACACATGGACACCCTTGCTGCCGGGAGATGTTAGTCGAGGTTAGTAAGGGGGTTAGTAGAGTGAGTTAGTAGGAAATTCGTTGCTGAACCTTTCAGTTCCGAGGACAGTTTGTGGCTCCGAACACAGTGAAAGTGCTCAGGGTACAAGGCAGCAACTTTGCCCCCCCCACTGGCGGCCCCCTACAACACCATGGGGGAACCAACAGTGCACTCCTGTACTGTCTTTACCCTCGGCTGACCCTCTAATCCATCAAATTGCCACCAGCCCTCCAGCTGACACTTTATTTTTCCGAGAACAGATGGAAAATGTCAATGGTTTTCATCTTCAGAACTGGGGCAAAGCTTTTGGAAAAGGACCAGGATTCCCATCTTCATAAGGTTGTTCCCCATTCCAGGGAGAAAACTAGTAACCACCAGATCGTGATGCAGTGATGTCTGCCTGAGTCAGGAATTCCAGCCCTCCAGTATCAGTGCTCCAAATTACGGCAACCATTAATAAGGGCCACTGTATGTTGTAAAGAAATGCTGACCTGCTGGCACTAAACCTGTGCACAGGTGTAGACTAGACACTAATAAATGCAATGTGTGCCACGGTAAATTGAACTCTTCTGACAGCAGAAAAACCAACCGAAGAAGGCACGTGTTGTGTTCCATTGGGTGGGTAATAGCCTTGTTTTGTTTCTACTGACGGTTTACAGTATTACAATTGTCCATTAATAAATACTTGTTATTGAAAATTACATATTACCATTAACGTAAAAAACGGCTATTGTTAGTTCATTACGGTTTTCAGTTGGTTTTTCACACAGGAGAGTGTAAGAATTACGGTCATTGTAGTTATAATGAACAATGAATTACATCAACTTCATTTTTCAAACAATCTGTTGATTGGTTGAGGTGTCATTGGTACTTCTTTACTTATTGCTTGTTTGATGGTGGAAGATTTTGTGCATGATTTGCTCGTGCCTTTATAACTTTGAGGTTTGGTGCCATAGATGCCTTACTTTAACTTGACAAAACTTCTGTGCCTGATCACACAGTTATATAAATCAATGTGGGCTAGCTAGTTTAAGGGAAGGGAGTATTTAGGTGACTCAAGTACGTCAGCAAAATAGATGAGGAAAAGGCACTGTTTTCCTTAGAAAGCCCTCACCCACCGACCTAGTCGGTGGCATGCTTCATCATCGGGCCCACCACAGTGGCACCGAATGTGCCCCGGGTGTGCTACAACGCCAGGTGACTGCGGAGCTGGTATATTGCTGAGTGTGCAGTGAAGGGGTGTGATAGGTGAAGTTTAAAATGCTATACGAGAGGTCCCAGCACCCGAGGGTTAGCAATATTTAATAAACTGGGCCTCTGTTAGCAGGTTAAAAAGGCAAAAGGACGTTTAAAGGAGTGTTACAATGACCTCCGGCGTCCAGTGTGGTCTACATGTTTCAGCCAGTGCCTTTTAATTCTAAGCTGGCTTTCCTCAGGACCAAAGAGAAATGTGAAAAAGTGCAAAATTATAATAAACTTAATTTTAAGTGTGTGTTGTTTTTACTATGTGTTGCGCACGCTAAGGCGCTATAACTGTTAGAGGGGGATTCCCTCAAGCTTTTCTACACAGAACACATAGGACAAGGACAAGACGTACAGGGGAGAGTCATATTAGGGCTGCATAAATTAAAGAACCACTGTTTGCCGACTTTTAAGGTGGTGTACGACCTATATGCGGCTATAGTGAGCTCATGGAGACTCCATGGAGCTGGTGAGGGTATAATGAACCGTTAGTGAAGGGTGGTGGGCTAAAAAAAACGAAATCACAAGGTGAGGTACAGGAAAGTATTGGTACTTGGTCCTCACTCTGTTATTTCTTAGTAAAAAGCCTCATGGGTCGCCTGGCAGAGAAAGAGACCCTGTGGAGATAAATGAGATATGCAAGGCTATCTAACCTGTAAGGAGAGAAGTTGCTTACCCCAATGGCAGGATTAGTAGGTTACTCACGAGTAGTTCGGTCTGGTTCCTCCTGGGACCTAGTAGTCCATCCGCGGCGCCCGATATGCAGTGAATGGGCCGCCTAGTTTGTTTTTTTATTCTCGTCTCGTAATCTGTTTCACCTGTTCGGGATAGAAAGAGAGGGAGGGATGCGCGCAGACCGCCATGTCATGCTGGTGCTGTCTGCGCATGTGCACGAAAGCAGCGTGTATGATCGCGCATGCGCAAAACTGTAATGCGCGTCTATACGCATGCGCGAAGACGAGCTGTCTACACGCATGCGCTGTGCCTCGCCGTGTCTGTTGACAACGCGAGCGCAGGTGATGCGCTTGCTTGTATGGCAAGATAAACAGTACTTGAACTGTCAAGTGTGCTTGGGGGTAATTTAGCCAATATAGAAGGTGGTCAAGTATGCGCTTGCTTGCAGGGCATGATAAACAGTACTTGGACTGTCAAGGGTATTTAGCCAATGTAGTACTATATGGAGATTGAGGAATACTCATATGTGCATAATATGCACTGGGCGAAAAGGGAAGGTCACTGTGGGAGAGGGAGGGTCAGGAAGCGGGCGCTCATGCAGGGGTGCACTGACAATGGTTATCTACCTTATGAAGGTGATATGAGGACAAAGGTCCACGCTAGTGCTAGATACAGCTAGGTTGGTTTGGACAGGCAAACCAGGGGATTTTATGGATTGCACGCAGTGCTGTCAAGCAGCGCTGTCAAGTCGTGTTATTACAGGCATGCTGTGGTTATGCAGTTAAGCTATTCCATGGAATAGCGTCGTTCAGGCCATGGATGTGAGTGGCTAGACGGTATATCCAGCGCTGTTCTTTTTGTAGAAGAAATCTCTCATCTCTGGCATTGTCAAATTTCTCAATGACAGTCCAGGAGAAGTCATTTGGTGTGTGATTGTGGGTCAGGAAGTGATCTGTGAGTTTGCTGATGTTTTTCCCACATCTTATTGTGCTTCTGTGTTCAGTCATTCTAGTGCGTACTTTGCGGGTTGTCATGCCGATGTATCTCAGGCCGCATCTGCAGGTTATCAAGTATACCAAGTTGGTAGAGTTGCAGTTCGTAAACTGTCGCTGCGTCCAGGTTTTCCCTGGTTCCAAATTAAGTGTTTTGGACGAGGATGTGAGGTGGCATACGCTGCAGTTGGACTCAGATGTGAGTCCCTTGCTCACTTTGCCACTGGATTGAAGCAAGCCGGGCTGAAGACGGCTGGAATGCCAGAAACCGGTCCTTGGAAGCTTGTTTCCAGTCCAGGGAAGACATGGCTTGGCAGTTCGGGCTGGACTGTTCCCATGAGGCACAGGGTCAGACTGATTTTGCATATAGCCATGTCTGAACTGGGGTGGCAGAGTGGGCTAAAGAACAGTGATGGATTAAACCCAGATCTTTTGACTGGGTGTGAGTGTTTGATTGATTCAGATGCTCCGTCCATCGCCACCCCCTTTTGTACAGCCTTCTGGTGAATCACTCCCACCTTCCTATAACACAACGAACGTTCCCATCAGTGCTTGTAGCAGGACCATTGCTGACGATGATAGTTCCTCTATGGTTGATTGTGAGTTCTTGATTTTCTTAAAATTAGCCAAAAGATGGAACCAGGTGGCTGTGCTGTATAACTGAGTGTGGGCAGAGTCACTAGTAAGAACACCTCTTATGGGAGATTATCGCTGACTTCTTTATGCCCTAAGCAAAATGAATAACCCCTGTGGAACAACGAAAGGGTAAAAAAAGTGTAGTCTAATGTCTAACTGGTGGTGTAAGAGTGCAATGAGGCCTTTGGTAGGGAATCCTCTACAAACCTGCCATTGAAGGCCCTGAAATTAAGATGCTCTAGATTGTACAGTAAGTGTCTGCCGGATTTGTTCATTTTCTCATAAGGGTTTCCACCTTGCGCCGGTATATTTCAATGTGAAGATTGGGCAATCACAGAATCGTCCAGCGAACAGCCAGGGAGGTGCAGATTCAAGTCACCTGAGAGGACAAAGTTAGAAGTCTCCTCCTCACCTATGTGCTTCAGAATCTCCTCCACAAGCTTTTATGAGGCTTTTGATCTGCTTCTGGGATGAATGTAGACATTTATACTTACTACCTCTGTTTCAATGTTTTGGTTAAGTATGGTGATCTTAACTGCAGTTATTCCCGTGAGCTAGAATGTAGTGACCTTACTGAAGCTGATGAAGGTGTAAGTACATTTTATTTCTTCAATTACTTGAAATCATTACATGTATGTATCTTAAAAGGATAGTAAAGTACATAAATACTACAAAAATATGATATGGAACTGATTAAAATGTAGTATTCCTCCAAAAAGATCTATGATTTCAGGCTTGTGTCCTCTTAGTCGGGTGGCAAGGTGGTCTTGGTCGAGTTCCACAATGTGGACTGTGCAGTAAACAGTGCAGCTGGAATTGCATCAGTACATTTCCCCACACCTTGCTAAAGACTATGGAGTGTTGTTGGAAAAGGACAACCCTGATACCTTCCTGCAGAGTCTTGAGACCATTTGCTCGGCAGAGAAGAATTAGTAGGCAATATTGATCATTGGCAAGGTGGGCCCAGCAGCACAGCAAGTGCAGCAAGGACTCAAACTATAGTTACATAGACTACAGGAAGATAGCCCGCCCCTATGGGCCCACTGTTGGTTAAAGTTGGCGATCAGCAGTACTAGAAGTCTCATATAGGTCATTTTCTTTTGAACCTGGGCAGATAGTGAGTACTTGAAGGATGGCTGGACTTTCCCCTGAATGTAGGAGGTGTCCGGGGCTGGACAGAATGGCATGTGTTGAAGCCTTTCAATGTCTCTTTGAATGAGGCTTGTATGACTTGCGCGTTCACTGCTGTTTTTCCATGTTTGCAGAGGAATATTCGGGTTGGTGAAGTCTGTTGTCTCAATCTTCAGGACACTGGTGGCTAGAAGTAACTGTGAGTGCCATTGGGGCCTTCTTCTTCAAAAATTATTTTAAGTTGTGCTTTAAGAGACTGGGCTGGAGCACAAAAGTTTCTGACGTAGTATTTTTCTAGGTTGCCTAGGCACGTGAGGTCCAGGCTTCCCAGTCCCCGCCTCATCCTGGCTCTCCTTGCATGCCGACGATAGGTGAAGATTTTTTTTTGTTGCCCTTTGTATGGAAGTTCAAGATGATGAGACGTCAGTTGCCAAGCCACCTTGTAGTTGGCTGTGTTTTGCCCCCTTGAGGGCTGGACCAGAAAAGCATGTAGATGGAGCTGTTCAGCAAGCCAAGTATCCTGCATCAGGATGATGTCGAAGGATTTTACATAATTAAGAAATTCAGGATCAAATATTTTACTGGCATGGCTGTTAACATTCCATGAGCAGAGACAGAGGAGGGCCTTGACTTTTCTTGGTGGCTGTGCCAATGTCTGAGTCATGGGCTGCCATGTAAGACATTTATTGTTCTGGAGATCCACTTTAAATCAGGATCGTATGGCCTTGTTGTGATCGAACAGCGCCCTTGTTGGTCATTAGATCCCACCCTGTTTGTTGGTAAATGCCCCAAGGCCCCCTTGAGCACAGAGTAATTGGTTTGTGTGATCTATTGACTTCTCTTTTCCGGTTAGGCAGAAGCAGAATCATTTCTTAAAGGTAAGCCATTCTGTCATTACTTTTTGGGCTACTGCGGATGTCCTCTAAGTGGCCTTTGTGGTTTCACTCACCTACTAGGGGTCATCGAAGCTGATAAACTCCTTCGACAGCATGTTGGTTGACCTATTGTCAGCTAAGATTGGGATAGGTGATAGTAGCAATAAAATTCCACCCCTATTCAGAACATCACAATTCCCTCTAGATTTATACTTAGGCATGAGGATTAGTGTGTTTGTATCTAACAGCTGTTCTGACGACACATGGGGTGGATGTTTGATTCCCCGGGAGTGTTGAGTTGCTGGTCTATGGATATCCTATGAGCTTTGCCCCCTCTCGCTTGGTTCAGTTGTACCAGTTGATGGAGTGGTAGGGCAAGTGGTTGCTGTCCAGGCAACAGCCAACTCTATACTGGTTCCTTCTAACCAGGTATCTCTTGTTGTTAAAGTCATTTTAATGCCTGAAATTGTTTAATGAGCTGTGCCCAATTAGATGGCGCCAGCGCTTGGACCAGTTGGGTGAGTCGTTGCTGTCCTGGCATCACTCGACTTGGTGCTGGGACCGCCTTCTGACCTCATGGCCATTGTTGGCACAGCAGTCTTTTTGCCTAATGGTTTATACTGAGCTATATTGCTGGTTTGAGGGCCAGGTGTGCTCCTGAGATGGTGAGCTGCAGAGCAGATTTTTTTTCTTCTGACATAGGCAATGCACCCCTCATGCCCACGGTCATTAATAATGCCTCACATTCGGGGCTAGCTTCCTCCTCCATGACGTGATGAGCGCTGAGCCCTGCGCTAGACTAAGGATGGGTTGATTTTCAGGCGCTAATATATCTGATGGCTGGGTGGCCTAATCTAGATTTGTCTCCTCGGTTTGTCTAGGTGCTGGTCTCAAGAGGGGGGTAAATGCCCAGTTGGTTTGATCTAGAGTTGGTTTTGTTCCCATCTTTCCTTCTTTGGGTCCGTATTTGTCTTACATTTATTTTGAATTCCAGGACATTATCTGGTTTGGTGCTCTCCTATGTGATTGTTGCCAGTTGGTCTCATGGGGGAGGAGGCATTGCTCCCCGAGATGATCTGCTGGAATTTTGTGGTAAGCAGGTTACTAGAGTAACTAACAAGCCTTGTGACTCGGCGTTGTTGGTTTCTTCCGAGGAAGGGGAGTCCAAAGGGTCCTGGGCTGTAAGTAGGTTACTGAGCATGGCAGGAAGAGAGGACTATTTGTTAACAACCGAAGCACCTGTATAGCTTCTTGCGTCTTTTTACTGGGCCTGTTTAATGACTAAGATTAGGCTCCCTAACTTCTGGTCGATGCCGGCCACAAAACCAGCCAGAGTGTTAAGCAGTGACAGCTGTATGTCCATTTTGTTTGCATGATATTGTGCTGTCTCCACTGACTGCTGCAACGTATTCATAAGAGCAGCCCATGCACTGTCCATGAGCAATGCTTTGTTTTGGCCAAGATCAGTCTTGATCCTATGATAAGGGTCATCAGGTTCACCCTTGTAACCATGTGGACCAGCTGCAGGGACATTTTCCTGGGGCTGGTATTGCGGGTATGATGCCAGCCTTTCATCCCATCCTGATGTACCAAGATCTGATGTACCCTGCTTCCTTTGCACTCCATCCTTGTGCTCAATAGGGAATTACTTAATTTATTGCTAATAAGCAATCTGATTTTGAGTCCGAATTTGCAATTTCCAAATGTTCTGAGGGTTCCCCCTGGGACGTGGCTAGTGACTCATTTAGTTGGAGGTTCTGAATCTTCTCTCTATGATTCTCATCATCTTAAGGGTTTTGCCTGCCCATGCCACCGCTTGGGCTAGCAGTGGTGTGAGGTGTGCGTCCCCATGCCGCTCTGTGGGGAAGGTGGGAAACCTTGCAAGCTGAACCTGAGACCTGCCCCTGATCTAGGGCAAGGGGTCTGCCCGCCAGGGGGGGTCGGGGTTGAGTCAGTGGGCCCGGTTTACTTGGTTCCAGAATGAGCTTCTGCACAGGCAGTAGGCACAGAATTGGTGGGTGACCTAGATCCTGCTTTGGCTCGCAAGCAATGCGTGTGATCTTCAGTAAAGGAAAGACTGAGTGACTGACCTGGGGTCCTCTCACTTGCCCAGCTGCCAATTGAGCTTGTAGTCGTGACTGCAAGCCTAGGAGTCCATCATTTCTTGAGAAAAGGGCAGAGTATATTTTCACCTGAAACATTGTGGGTTAGGCTTTTGGCACCTTTTGCCCCGTGTCTAAATTAGACGCACCAAAAGCACTGCATTGATCCCAAATTTCCATTTGATTGTAATTAGAGGCAACCCAATGTGCTTGTGCTGGCCGCAATTGCCTCTTGTGTGTTTTTTCCACTGCTGGCCTTATAGGAAGTGGTCACCTTATTTTCCCCATTTTCATTGGATTCCTTGCCTCTTGGCTCCTAGGACCAATAAAACACAGTACATGGTTCCGCAAGTGCAGCTATGAAAGATTAAGGAGAAGAGCTCCTTCCCCAGTGCCACCATCAGGAGTGTTGTGTGGTTCAGCTCAATCAATTTTAGCGCCTGCTCACCCCTCCGTAAATGGTTGCCTTGGCACAAAGGGAGGGGAGCACAAGCATGCAAAAGTTATGTTGGATGAGGTCTCTCCTGGTACGAGGGCTAAAGATGGGAAGTAGCTGGCAGATGGCAGTTAGTTGCTTCTGACAAGTAATTGGGATGCAGCAAGTGTATGCAGGTGGCAGCTAGGAAGAGAGACTGTGGGAGAAGAGGGCGAGAGATACCATGGGGTGGGGGAGGGTGAGCTCCGTAGATGAAGAGCCTCGGCTAACACAGTGTTGGGTTTGGCACCCAGGGCACAAGCTACACCTGATCCTAGACTAGCTGCTTCCACTCACCTGGGGCTCAAAAGGCTTTAGGTCCTAGGCCTGCCAAAGCCGCTGCCCAGAGCCAATCCTCCCATCCCCTCACCTCCACTGCAGCCTGCTGTGCTTGCTCTGGAGACTGGAGGCTATTGCATGCCCTGAAATAAAACTGGGCCGGGGCCTGTTTCAGAGCAATTTGTCTCGTTTTACCCGCCTCTTTCTCATTCAGTCCCAGCCTGCATTGCTAGTAGCAAGGCAGGGACAGGCACCAAGAAGTGAATTGTAGCTACTTGCGACAGCAGCAGTTGCTGCAGCTGCTACCTTTTCTTTAGGTGCACTTCACTGGCGCCCGTGACTGCAAGGAGCATGCCAGCGGGTGGGCAGAGTGCAGGCGGGTGAGTATATGCTGGGAGCCGGAGCCACAAACCAATAACCTCGGCCAATTTCAGTCGGCATTTGCTGGTGTGGACCAAGGGTGCTCCATGCTAGGATCTCGGTCCGCGCCTTACTCGCTACACTCCACAGGAGACTCCTCTTACGGGGTACTAATCCTCTCTGGTCAAACCAGACAACCATAAATGAGCTGCACCGAAATACTAAGCCACAGAACTTTCATAAATATAGTGCTTCACCACTCTCCTAAACAGGCAGTTTCTTCACTTCATGTAGAGATGGAAGAAACGTAAATAGACTATTTTTAGAGACAACGAGGGTCGAATTGTGTTTAATTAGCTCCCAGTGTACCTTAAGGTCTGCTATGTTTCATGCGTTGAAAGGTCTGCCCGATTGAGGACAGTGCTGCTGATGCATATTTTCACGATGGACCTGGGCAGGGAAAGCAACAATGCCTCTCTGGAAGATGTAGTAAATTATTTTAGTTCACCATTCTTTTTTTTTACTGCAGCAAACGCTGGTTTTGGGGGTTTGAATCTGCACAAAGAATTCCAGAGAATCCCCCCAAAATTGCATTCATTAATTTGCTAAAAGCGCATCCTTGATTGGGCAGGGAACTCTCCATTTAGGGCACAGCCCTTCATCAATTACTAAATTACCCTGGTAGTGATTATTTGAACCTCCAGCACTGAAAGGCTTGGGCTCTACAGCTTATTTCTGATTCCTGGCAGTCATAGAGTAATAATAAATAATGGGTCACACCTCACGTTTATTTGGACTCCTCCTCCTCTTTTTCATCTCACTTTAGACTTTTTCCATAACTGTGATGCTGCGAGGTGACATTCCTGTGTGTTGCAAAAACACCCTAAATTCACACTTACATTGTCCAGGTTCCCACAGATCGTTACTTTTGCTTTAGTGTGTATTCTGTTTCGACGTTTATAGCACACCAATGATTCTACTGATGTTAGTCAGGAGGCTAAGCTCCTCAATGGATTTCCTGAGGAGGTTTGAGAAATGTCATGTGATCAAATGTACAAGTTGACATTGGAGTATTTTAAGTGGCTATCTTGGGGTGTGAGGTCGAAGTTAAAGAAGGGGTTGAGGTTTTTGATCCGGATGGCACACCTGTTGGTGGTGTGTATTTACGAACTGCAAAGGATGCTATTTGTGATAAGCTTTAAAGGGCACAGGAGATACATTGGAGTCCTTTGCTGGAGATACCCGGGTATTGGGGCTCCTGGCCAGGAAGAAATGATTTTGTTGAATGTGGCTGAAAGGGACAGTGTGATCAACACTCTAGTGCCGCCAGATCCGACCTCCTTTAGGTTTCTCTACTTGGAGATTGATATGATTTCAGTCCCTCTTCCCTCGTCAGAATCCTGCCTGTTTCGTCTGTAGTAGCTTGTTGCTTTCCATAAGTGATGGCGTCGGTCACAGCAGGTCTCTCCTTTTGAACATAAAGGAGGCATGAGCTGGCTCAGTAGCTGCAAAGGTATCATGCATCCATATCTCATGACTGGTTTTATGTGTGCTGTTTAGATTTGTTCAAATGTGAAGTTGGTAAGATTGAGCGAAGCATGTCATCTACGAAGGATAGTGCTAGTAATTCTATTGGCAGAGATGCTGGGCATTGTTATTGATAATTAATACTTGTAAAGCGCACAGTTTGCCATTATTATGGCAGTCTTCCGTGGAACCTTATTATTGTAAGTGGAATATTGTAGATTGCAAAATTGGGTTGCTAGGAGCTGTCCGTGCTGGGGGTAGTGGGAGGCTAATTTTAAGTTTATATGTGAATGCATGGCTTCTGCTTTTCATGTGAAGTGAAACGAGCGACTGTAGAAAAAGGTGACTGAAGAAATGTGTTCTTTTCATCCAATCTTGCCTAGAGGGCAGAGAGCATTCATTATTTGTTTTCTGCTTTCTTTCCTTCCTTTTGCCTTCTTTCCTTTGTTCTTTCTGTCTTCTTTCCTTTTTTCTTTCTTTTCTGCCTTCTTTGCTTTTTCATTTTTATTTCTTTTTTTCCTTCTTTATTTTTGGTTTCTTTCTTGTTTTCTTTCCTACTATCTTCCTTTTTTTTGCCTTCTTTACTTTTTTCTTTTTGTCCTCCTTGCTTCTTTCTTTTTTGCTTTTTTCCCGTCTCTCCTTTTTGCATCCATTCCGTTAATTTTTCCCTCATACCCTTCCATTTTTGCCTCCCTCCCTTCCCTTTTGCCGCCTCCTCATTCCTTTCTTCCTTTTTGACTGCTTGTCTTGCACGTACCAGACCAGGAGAAGCGTGCTCTATTTACCGCCTATAATTGCATGTAAACATATAAACCCATGACTTCCCTCTTCAAAGTAAAAAAAAAAATGCTCATAATTGCCGGTGATGTAACCGCGATTGGTTCGACAAACGACTTCCAAGAAAAGGGTGGTTGGCACTCAATTATCGTATACAGACAGAAGACGCGCTTCACTGAAGTCACATGCCCCCTGGTGCGCGCTGAGTCAAAGCAGAGGGCGTTTGATGAAAGTAGGCATTCGGCATTGTTCCTACTAAATCGTCCGTGTTTCGGCGATTAGAAAAAACGCATTCTCAGTTACTCTACTCTCCGCACAGAAGCCCCTTTAGAGTGTGGCCCTTTTTAATTTGCAACGCATAAATAGAACATTTTTCACACAGTTATTAGGATTAGAATCCTGAAATTCCTCCCTTTGGGAGGGAGGGCGAGGGGTGGGAGAAAAGTAGACCAAAATTGTTTGTGTGTGTAAAAGGCCGCTTTATTAGGAAACAGGTGCACATTACAAATACAAACCTTGGCAACGCCTTACAAAACTAAACCTCACTAAATAATTAAATAACTACAAACTCAGCCCCCCAAACCCTCCCCCACCCCTAAAACATTTGAGCCCTCCCCCTCCCAACAATACATCAATAAACATTATAACAGCATTATAACATTACGTCATCAATAAAACATTACGTCATCAATAAAACATTTCTTCATTGATCAAACATACGTCATCGTTAAAACTTTATTCGTCAAACCACAATTGCAATAACAACGGTCAGGTCCTCCATAACCATAAACCCTGCCTGACCCTGCACTCCTGCAGATACCCCCCTCACAAAACTGAACGGTCAAACCATGACCAACATACCCCAGCCCTTGTCAAAGAAATACTCGAACGAATACTCAACAAACAATCTGCCTAAAACCGTACTGATACACAAAAACACCGCACAGCACCTGTTCCTAGCGACGAATACAAATACAAGAAAAAACCCCCTGCACACCGATAACCCACAAAACAGCCTTTTAAAAAGAGAATGTAACAAAAACACCAAAAATGGGGATAAACGAGGGAGCGAGGGGAAAAAGAACATTAATGAAAAAAGGGGAGGGAGGGTGGGACAAAAAAGCTAAAAGCCCTCCTAGCCACCAGGTCACCAAACCTAAAATGGTGGCGGTTAGGCGGGAATTGGGAAATTTATATTTGGGCTGGCTGGTCCTACTAGACCAGCCCAAAAACTAGAACATTCTGGCAAGAACCCCTCGCAGCCCTCCCAAACCGCCCGGGGGAGGGGACCTCCCGGCGGTCGGCTCCCTCCCCCAAGCCCCCCTTGGGAGGGAGGGCGAGGGGTGGGAGAAAAGTAGACCAAAATTGTTTGTGTGTGTAAAAGGCCGCTTTATTAGGAAACAGGTGCACATTACAAATACAAACCTTGGCAACGCCTTACAAAACTAAACCTCACTAAATAATTAAATAACTACAAACTCAGCCCCCCAAACCCTCCCCCACCCCTAAAACATTTGAGCCCTCCCCCTCCCAACAATACATCAATAAACATTATAACAGCATTATAACATTACGTCATCAATAAAACATTACGTCATCAATAAAACATTTAGTCATTGATCAAACATACGTCATCGTTAAAACTTTATTCGTCAAACCACAATTGCAATAACAACGGTCAGGTCCTCCATAACCATAAACCCTGCCTGACCCTGCACTCCTGCAGATACCCCCCTCACAAAACTGAACGGTCAAACCATGACCAACATCCCCCAGCCCTTGTCAAAGAAATGCTCGAACGAATACTCAACAAACAATCTGCCTAAAACCGTACTGATACACAAAAACACCGCCACCCAGAAAGGTAGGCGGGGGAGACACGCCTCCCTTTCTGCCCCCCAAACTGCGAAGCAAAAGAGAAACGAGAAAATCAACGCTGCATAGCCAATGCCCGCGCTAACACCTCACGAAGCTCCAACAAGTAACGATCCATGCCCACACGGGACAAATGAACCCCATCATCCCTAAAAAACTCAACGGACTCAAACTTAATGTCCCTGTGCGAAATCCTGCTGAAACCAAGGCTCCTACAGCAACGAGACACCTCTGAATTCACTTTCTTCCTGGCCCATCGACAGCCCTAGGGTTCACAGCTCCTCTCCATATCCTGCGCGGAATCAACTCCGTCCAAAAAACATGACACCCAGCCCAAAGGTCCTTAATGAGGCCTAAATCTCGTTTCATAGCTCGTAGCAACACCACACCTTTCGTGGCACATAGATCGTTTTCTCCCAAATGAATAACTAAAATATCCGGGCATAAACCGCCCACCATGTTGTTGTTCAAACAAGGGATTAACTCTCTCCAGAGCATCCCACCTTTACCCTTCCAAATAACGTTAAACATTCGATCATTGAAACCAAGCAGTTCTCCAAAGTAACTCCATGCTGCCTGGACTCTGGCCCACTTCACAAAGGAATGCCCCACTATCCAGACCGTTACCACCGAGGAGCGAGGCCCAGCAACGGATCCTGAAAAAGAAAAAAGAATTAGAATCATGTGAAGGAGGACGACGCATGCGCCTCCTCTGCAGAGTTCCTCACATAACGCTGGAAACAATTGGAAGACCAGCGCCCCAATCGCATAATATCCCTCTCAGTCCAACCTCTGTTAAAGGCCTCAGTGGCTGCACCTATTCGGAAAGAGTGAGTCCCATAGAGATTGCCATCGAGACCTATGTGCTGTAGCGCTTTGCGCAAAACCATTCGTAACTGATAAGTTGTTACAGGGGTACCATTGATATGTTGGAAAACGAGAACTTCATCACCCCCCCACATAATGAACGCCAGCGCCGCACCAGCAGTAAAGGGCAAGTAAGCTTCGGAGTACGTGCCTGTAACCACACACCTTTCCCCTTACCCGTCTGGTCAGTTTTGGAGCTGGCCAACCAGACATGTACTCCCTCATCATAACAAAAAACCTCCTTCCAAAACAATCCACCCTTATATTTCGACCCCAACAACTCCGATACCCTGAAGGCTCCAAAAAACATGAACGCCATCAGCATTGAAAAAACACATGCCTCAAAATCATCTGAACAAACTAAAGGCAAAACTGTGATTAGTCTGGCAAGAACTTGCCAAGATAGGGGGGCCCTGGATCTACCAACGTGCCCTTGCTCCCTGGCCCAACCCTCAAGCATCCTCCTACCAATTTCCCCTGCTGACGGAGTATAGCCCCACAACAACTTCCCCATGAAAGCAATCCCCGCCAGTTTCCCAGCAATGGTTACTTTGGTTAAACCCTTCTCCATGAGGTCCAGAATAAAATTGACCACATCGTCCGACCGACGCGACAGATCCTCCCTTCTGACAGCACCAGATGCCAGGAATTCCTTCCAAGCCAGGGAATACGCAGAACGCGTAGACACAGACAAAGAACCTACCACCAATTGTACGACCCGACCTCGCCGACGTGCCACAGATGACTCTGCATCGGAGTCGGGGATCTGTCTGCGTCCCTCGCCAGTCCATGGAATCTCCCCCACTGTGAACGAGACAGAGCATCCGCAATGTCATTGTCCACGCCAGGAATGTGTAAGGCACGAAAATGAATATCGTGTTTCAAACAACCCAGAACGAAAACTCTCATAAGTTTTAACACTTGTTCGTCCCTGGCAGACTGTCGGTTCACTATCTCTACAACAGCCATGTTATCTACACGAAACAGCACTTTCTTGTGTGCCAACTCCTCCCCCCACAAGGTCAAGGCGACCAATAAGGGGAAAAGTTCCAGAAAAGTGATACTACGACCACCATTCAACCATTCATCAGGCCAACGTTCCGCACACCATTTGCCATTCCAAAAGAGCCCAAAACCATCACTGCCGGCAGCATCCGAAAACATTTGTACATCCCACTGAAAGTCAACATCTCTGACCAAGGGGACACCATTGAAGGAATTCAGGAAAAACTTCCACATTCTCAAATCCTCCTTAACACCGGCAGACAGACGAACACGATGGTGGGGCAATTGATGACCTGCCAAAGCCCTGCCCAGTCTTCTACAAAACGTCCTGCCCGCTCTCACCACTCTGCAGGCAAAATTCAAATGGCCCAAAAGCACTTGAATCTCTTTCACCAACACTTTTCTCTTTGCCAACATCACATCCAGTAGTTCAACCATGTTGACCCTTTTGTCCTCGGGCAGGCGAGCAGACATAACCACAGAATCTATTTCAATACCCAAAAAGGAGAGGACAGTGGCAGGGCCCATTGTTTTCTCGGGAGCCAAAGGAACTCCCAGATCCTCCATGAGCCCTTGGAATGTGTCCAGAGCCTTCTGGCACTCCGCGGAGCCCGGGGATCCGACAAAGAAAAAGTCATCGAGGTAGTGCGTTACCAGTGAATGACCGGACTGATGGGAAAAATACCATTGGAGAAAAGTACTAAAACACTCAAACAAGGCACATGATATGGAGCAGCCCATCGGCAGAGCCTTGTCCACGTACCATTTACCTGCGAATTGTATGCCTAAAAGGCACCAATCGTCCGGGTGGACAGGCAACAGCCGGAAAGCAGACTTGATGTCACACTTAGCCATATCAGCGGCTGCGCCCGCGGTCACAACAAGTGACATGGCCACGTCAACCGAAGAGTAAGAGACAGACACAGCCTCTGAGTCAATGAAATCATTAACAGACGACCCTTCAGGCCATGACAAGTGTTGAATCAGTCTAAACTGTCCTGGTTCTTTCTTCGGGACAACTCCAACCGGTGAAACAATCAAGTTAAGGATCGGCCAATCATGAAACGGGCCAGCCATCCTTCCTTCATGCACCTCTTTATCAAGTTTTTCTTGTACCACTGTGGCATGTTCAGAAGCTGATTTTAAATTGGAAGACCACCTCCGTTCCCGAGAGCCTAGGTAACCTAGCCGGAAACCAAACTGAAAACCTTCCAACAGTGTAAATGTTGCTGACTCATCTTCGTAACCATGTAAAGCAATGCGCAGCCTTTCTAACTTAACTGGTGTACGAGCCCTTGGACCCAGCACCCTTAGCACCCCTGTATCCCCTTCCCCCTGAAAACTGTGAGGTCGTACTTGAAGTTCCTGAACCCGTTTGCTTCCCATGTGGGCTCTCCGATGGCTGGTTGTCCCAACATTTGGACAACGGGTGTTTCCTACCACAACCTGAGCATTCATGTTTAAATTTACAATACTCTCTGGTGCAGGAGCCCCTGTTAAATTCCCAACAGAAACCAGACCCCGATTGCATGGCTGCAGTGGCTCCCACCCCTCCCCGGGTGGGCTTCCCCTGAAAGGGCCGGTAAACTAACGGCAAACCACTGGCCGTGAAAATGGTTTTCCCCCCTGACGCCGACCCCATTGTATGTTGCCACAAGTCCATATCCAGCTCCCCCCACTTAGCCTCGGGATCCCAAGCCATCCTGGCCCTAAATTCCTCATCATATTGAGACCAAGCAAAACCACCCCCGGTGATCTGCGCCTTGCGAATGACGTCCATGTATTTAAAAAGGGACACGCTGCGCTCAGGGAACTTTTCGCAATATACACTGGCATAAATCAAGAATGCAGCTGTCCAGTTTTCAATATTCAAAGGCACTCTAGGGCGTTTAGCCAGCTCAAACTCCTCTTCCTTAGACCCCTCTTTAGACCGGACTTCCCGGTGCAGTAGCTTAAGGAGTTCCACATACTCACCATTCCAAATGCGTTCCTTGGTGCTTAACATTAAATGAGCACCTAACGGTTTCATAACCCCCATGTAAGGCAATTTTTTGATTTTTAACTCCTTACTGGCCACTGGCTCTTTAACATTGCTGGAAGCACCAGCCATAACACCACTATCAACTTTATTCGTAACTTCTACCACATCATCTGTACCAACTGCAGTGTCTTTTACGTATCGTCCTTTGACCAAACGGCCATCACCAATAACCACTTCGGTTTCACCACCTGTACCCACAGACACCATCATAGGTTTGGCCTGTGTGGCTGATTGCTCACCTGGCAACAGAGAGACCACTCTCGATGGCTCCGCCCGTGGCGCCGAGGTCAATGCATCCGGTCTGCGAGGCGCCCTACTCGATGGGCCGTGCTCTCTTCTCCCTTGCACTTGACTCTGGACCACTGGAGCCTGTAAAACACTACGAGAAGGATGAGAGGGCACCCCCCCTTCCGGATCCCGCAATTCACCTTCTTCAGGACTCTCTTCATCGTAGTCCAACACAACTGAATCGACACTGGTATGCAACAAATCACCACAGGTCTTACCCAACCCGGTATCAACAACCGTACATTTAAATGATTTTGAAACTCCAGGGGGGGAGCAGACTGTACGCGCCTGTACCTCCCTGCGCGTTGACTCTGCAGCTCCATAGCCGCCGGCAAGGCCTGCCACCTATACCTGCTACTCGTTGGGGCCAGCGGGGTCACGCCAGACTCTCGTGTGCTGGCCGCGGCGGGATCCCTCGGTGGAACAGAGAGGGCCGCGCTAGGCACTCTCCTCACTTCCCCTTGGCGAAATGGGACTGGTCTGCGCCCTGCCAAGTCTGGAACTCCGCGCCTAACCTCTTCCTGCAAAGCAAAAGTTTGGACTGGTATGCTAGGATTCCTACCTTCCACAAACCAACCAGACACATTCTCTCTCCAATTTGAACCAACATCCAAACTCCGACCCCGCTCCAAAGAACGACCTCGTGCCTCTGACCTCCGCTGCACCTCCCGAACCGGAGATCCACCTACCACCTCCTCGTCCCCACTGTGATCCAAATTATCAGGCGCCAATGCCGTAGAAGACGATTGACGAAAGGCCCTCGATAGCGATTCTTGGCCTGAAACCTCCTTCTGGACATTACGCTGCGCAAGCCCCGCAGCACCAAAATGCTCCCACCCAGGGGAACCACACATAAAATAAGGACCCCCAGAAGCCCCAGATAAGCGAGGAGCTGTACTCCTGGGCCCTTGTGCTGGCCCGCCGCTCACCAGGCCGAAGCCCTTATCCGGACCCAACAACGTGCCCTGGAAGGCTACACCCCCCGCACTCAATACACCGGGAGCATGGAACCTTCCCAAACCCATAACTGAAGCGCCAAAGGCCGCAGAACCCAAACCAAAAACTGGCTGACGAACCTGCAAACCAGCCTGAAAAGTCCCACCGCTCGCCATATGAACAACCCCACCTTCCGCCCGCAAACCATCATCATGTTCAAAACCCGTATTTGCGCCACAAAAAGAGCCTCCTTCGCCCATTTGGGCCCATTCACCCTCGCCTCTAGAGCCACCTCCCACAGATACAATTTCACACGTCGACGAGCCCGGCGTCGAAAACAATAACGGGCTCCCCACATTGCCCCCAACTTCATCCACACCCGCATCAGCATCCCGGCCAACAACCTCCTGACCACCCCTAGGCATGAAACCAGAAGACAAACTAGCCTGAGGCCTGACCGCATCAACCGCACAACCCTCCCTCGAATGAACATCGCAAGAAAGCCGCCTTGAAGGGGTTAACAAAATCCGCTGCGCAGCCTCAGGTACAAACTGAGATTCGTCAACAACCAACATGGCGTCATGGGCAACATGCTCAACTTGCTCCCGCTCTGTACCTTGCAACACAAATTGAACCGAACCCCTACGCCCACCGCGCACAGAGGCCCCGTCCGCAGACTGCCCCCGCCGCTCGACCAGTGGGTCCGAAGCGGAGCGTTTCTTGCTTCCGCCCCGACCACCCCTACCCCTCCTCCCCGACACCTGCACCTGACTCACCAGAACCGGAGGTCCCCCCGCCCCAGACACAACTCCCAACTGAGGAGCCGGAGCTAGGGAAGACTCACCACCACCTACACTCAAAACCCCTTGGATTCTATGTTTAATATTTGAGTCGTATCTGAGCTGCTAGTGGACTCCTGTGACATGTTTGCCTCCTGGTCCATCAGTAGTCTGTGCACATCTGTTGGCCTACTTTTGGGTCGTTCTCATATCTTGTCTAGCATGTTGGCCTTGGGATTCTCTTGTGTTATGTGTGGGTCGTCAATGTCTTTCTACACTGAAAAAATAAGGTGGATGAGTGTAGCCTGGTACCCATCCAGACTTGCCATGTTTTTGTCATAGTGCACACATAGAATCTCTGAACTTTTGCTTGGAGATGCCAGTTTCTTGTCTGTTCTTGTTTATATGGAGCAAGTTTATCCTTCTGTCAGTCACTATAATGTCTTTGTGTGCTAGCGAGGGACTGGCGGTTCTAGGTTCCATGCAAGGCAACTGGGTCTAATGAAGGAAAGAGGTTGACAACAACTGGTGATATACTGCGGGCAGTGTGGACTGACATGTCCAGTGATAGCACCATATGTGATTGGAAATTCAGTAGCTCCAGTTTAGGGTCTGGAAGTTCAGTAGCTCTAAATTTAGGGTCTGTGTCTGGGTATTTACTAAGTAGGGTGTTGCTGCTTGCCTCTAATTGGTGTAGAGCTGTAGGTGTGTTAGTACCACAATAATTTACATACAGCAGGTATGTAGACTGTGGCAGTTGCCAAGCGCAGGGCCACTTTGGTATTTTCTCTGCAGGCTAGGGTGCTGTTTACAAAGGAGGATGGCTTCCAAGGCACACCCATTCCGTCATGTCTCCAGTCACAGCCCCCTGCAGTGGGAGACTGGTTTGAACATCTTTGTGTAGGCGGATTTTGGTTTCTTGTCCGGCCCTGCATTTGCCACTCACTGATGGCCAGTGGATGATTGGCAGGCAATGTCACATTGGCCAGTAGGAGGTACTTCAGATGCCCATTCACTGTGTGCTGTTTCGTGCTTCATGCTGGAATTTGACAGTTTAAAGGGATTATTGTTCTGGTTGGAGTAGTTATGAACGACTGATTTGGGGATTGTATTAGGAGACAGTTCTTGCTGTGAAATTATCTACCATTGAGCTGCCCTGTGTTATACCAGGCAAGTGTGGAAAAGACAAATTGTATGTAGGCTTTTGCTGTCGAGAGGAGACTATCGGTGCAGGTCTTTCATTTGAGTTGAAAGGTACTTTTGGGGTCTTTGTAGGCATATGTATTCACCTGGGTATAGTAATTCAGATGTCCCAAGACCAGGTCAGGTGTGCTTTTTATGTCTCGGCTAGAAGCGCGCGAAGTGTGTTCTCGCCGAGAACTATAGTCGTCGCCTCCGCTTCCAACGAGTGAAAGTGGAGACAAGAGATGGGCACGCGCAGCAGGATTTGGTCGCGAGCTTGAACACGCGCTTGCTCTGCCCATCTCCCGTTTTCACTTTCGCTCGTTGGAAGCCTCCAGTTGCTTGTGACACTAACACCGCCTCCCCAGCCTCCCCCAGCTTTCTCACAAGCTCGCGCACACAGACACACCCACTCACGCACCTACACGCACGCACACATACGAGCACACACATACAGACACACACCACACCTTGCAATTACAAGGGCGGACATGATTTGTATTTGATCGACATCATGTTTTGCTGCCATGACCCCTCTCCTCCATGTTTTTGCTCATGCTGTTTGTTCGTTATACAGGTAGAAAATCCAGGCAAATTTGAGTCTGCCAACGCGCATATTTCCTAAAACATGGAACAGATAATCCCATCCCGAAGCTGAAATCCAAGAAAAGCTCGACACCCGCAGATGCTGTATGAAAACAAACGGTGGGGTTTGTATCCCTTGTATCCGGTAGGAGCTCCCCCCAGTGCCTACATCTTTGTACGGCCTTGGCGTCCTTGTGTATTCCGCTCTGTGTATTAAACCGAAAACTGACATGAAAAACTATTTATGCTTAACATATAATCTGAATCGACCCAGTCCTTTGCGTTTTAATTAACGGACACGGCTACCATCTGGATTCCTGAGGTGTGTCCAAATACACAGAACTTTTGATGGGGGTGCTTTTCCTTTTATACAAACCCTTTTAACCCACAGTATCTACTTTACAGAAAAGAACCCACGACTGAAGTAGAAATGTAGAATCGTTTCATTCTCCATTGTACCAGTCTGCGATTGGTGGGTGTCTTTTCTTCAGGGTCTGCTGGTGTCCGAGCATGCAAGAGTTTCACCCTCCATGCAGTGCCTCAAATAAAATTACAAAATCTCAATCCCCAATTACGATACAAATTAAATTAGCAAGGAGCATCTCAGCAGGGCCTCAGGGACTGCGAAGTATTGTATAAAACCTAGTCTGCATGTTATAAATATCTACGTAAGCTGTGTCAGACCTGACGTTGAAGCAGCGCATTAAGATTCCGTGTAAGCGCCTCTTGCCGTTTCCCGCCCCTCCCCCTGTCGTTCTCTTTCAATTTAGCACCTAATGGCACCTTCCTGACGTCAGACCCTATTGTTGTCACACGATCTAGCATTGGTTTAATCTAAACTTTTCTCTTCCTCTGAGGATTGAGCACACCTGCAGACTGTGTACTGACTGAATGCATTTACCACCTACGATATGATGGATTTTGCATTTGGACTACTACAGTGGAGAAAAAAATGGTACTTTCCTTCTAAATTCGACCATATGGCTTATTTAGGCAGACATACAGCTAGATTCATCATTGTCCCATTTTGCGAGTCCTTAATAGCGATTATTAGGGAATCGCTATTAAGGACGTGCAAAACGGGATTCATGTAGAAATCGGAAAAAAAAATGCGATTCTTACAGCTTCCTTATTTGCGATTAGCAAATTGCTAATTGCAAATAAGGATGCGATTTCAAGGGTGCCATAGGAATGAATGGGGAGTCATTCCTTATTTGCGATTAGCAATTTGCTAATCGCAAATAAGGATGCGATTTCAAGGGTGCCAGGGGTGTCCAAAGGACACCCTCTAGCACCGCTGAAATGTAATTTTCGACTGATGTTGCGCACACACATGTCCAAAGGACTTGTGTGTTTCTAACATACAACTTAGAAAAATGCACTGAAGTGCATTTTTTAAAGTTTTCGCTATTTACCACGAAGTCAGACTTCGCGGTAAATAGCGGCCCAAAAAATCGATTTCGCAATTTTTAAATGCTTCTTGAATTGCATTTAAGGAATCTCTAATTGAGATTCCTTAAATGCAATTATTTGCAAATATGCGATTTCTAAAAATGTGATTTTTGCATTTGGGATGATGAATCCCAAATGCAAAAATAGCGCTCGCAAAGGGCCAGATTCTCAGAATCCGGCCCTTTTCGAGCCGTTTTCGGCTTGATGAATCTGGCCGCTAATTCGGTAAATGTACAGAGCGATGCAGAAACAGTAACAAATTTGCTTCTGCTTGACACCCCTCCCTTCAAAAGAGTTGGGCAGCTCTCAGAGGCAACATGCTGATTTTTGCTGATAAAATGGGTAAGCAACAGCTAACCATTCACAAACAATGTTTATATACCAATTGCAAATTAAAGAAATAATTAATGCAAAGCATTGTCATTTACAATGCCAGCAACTCAAACTTTAATGCTGCGAGACCTATTGCATTGTAAATGCTTGTTTTCTTGATGTTGCAGTGTATTTAATTGGCCTGCTTGTGGCACATCAGCAGTCATCTTGTAGGAAAGTTTAAGGATTGTGTAGCTGCAATTGATTTCAGTGATTTGATGTGAGGCCCTCTGAGTGGCGGGTGTCTTGAGTGAGCAAGAAGCAGTTTGCGTCTGCAGTAGTGCAGGGCCGTCATAACGGCATTATTGGCCCCCGGGCAAAGCAGTGCACTGGCCCCTGCCTACACAACCACTCACAGGAATAAAAATGTTTAATGAAAATTAAATTCTGGTCTGCATGGGGCCCCTATGCTCGTGGGGCCCCCGATCAACTTCCCAGCTTGCCCATGCGTTAAGACTGCAATGCAGTAGTGACCTCACAGACAACACAGTAGAGTATGCAGGGCTGTCTGGATGGACCGGTTAGTCTCCTGCAGCACACTTGAAATCCCGGCTAGTCGTTCACCTGGG
This sequence comes from Lissotriton vulgaris, assembly GCF_964263255.1. Taxonomy (NCBI): domain Eukaryota; kingdom Metazoa; phylum Chordata; class Amphibia; order Caudata; family Salamandridae; genus Lissotriton; species Lissotriton vulgaris. The sequence continues at coordinate 625,327 of NW_028247168.1, forward strand.
ACTGTGAGTGAAAAGAAAGGGGTTGTTTGAGTTAGCTGAAACATTAGTTGTATAGCTAGTTGGATGCATCTTTACTGAAGTTGGTGGCACTAAAGGATGCAATTGTCTTGTTTTTATTAGGGCTCGGCCTTCGTCACCACGAAGTGGGCCAGAGCTTCGAGCTCTTATGTTAAAGAAAAAAAAAAAGTTTCTTTAGGGCTCCGGCCAGAAACATTCCTTAGTGTTTTATGGCATCTGCATAGTGATTCGTCTTCGCTGTGCTGTCTTTTTAGTAGCCTTGACGCGATAGGCTATACGTGATTATCGGCCGCCATTTTTGGCATTTTCTCTGTGGTTACGCGCACAGCAGTCCATTAATTTAAATTAGGAGCTGTCAGGGTGCCGCGTTCCCTGCGGAGATAATTGAAAGCATATGCCTGCAGTGGCGCGCGCGCGAGGCCGAGAGCTGAGCACGATGACTCCATGCCACAGTGTAAGAAAGCGTCCGCATGCACGGCAGTCCATTAATTTAAATTAGGAGCTGTCAGGGTGCCGCGTTCCCTGCGGAGATAATTGAAAGCATATGCCTGCAGTGGCGCACGCGCGAGGCCGAGAGCTGAGCATGATGACTCCATGCCACAGTGTAAGAAAGCGTCCGCATCAAAGGAAAGTGTAAAACCTTTAAAAAAAAAAGTGAAAAAGCGAGAAGTTTCCTGTAGCTTCAAGGCCAGTCACAGTACTTTTTAAGATACCTCACAGATTCTTGAAGGTAAGACAAGCACCCTTGCCTCGCCAATCCGCGTGTCTTCTAAAATAAAAGTGCGCAGGCTTTCAAGATTTCTGAAAAGATATTTCTAGGGTTGCACAAACATTTGCCTCTTGTCTGCGAGGAGTGATTTCCGTTGCTGTTTTCTCCTCCCTTCAATATGTTAGAGTTTAACAGAGATTTTCGCAATACACAAAAACACCTATGTAGATTGCGGCGTGTGTTATTTACCATCGCCTTGAGTTGATTTTTACGTACGTATTTCACACACACGTTCTTCCAGGTTTGAGTACATATATTTTTTTTTACCCCCATAATAACGCTTCATCGCTTTGCTTCCGCACCACAGACCTCGTTTTCTCACAGTTTTTAAATATATTTAATTTGAAGTGAAACGTGTTCCTGCAAATGCCTTTTCTGGTCCTTAAGGTTCGTATTTAATAGAAGTGTATAAAAGGGGACTCTTTTGCGTCTTTATTTGGAGTAATTTCGCCAGTTATGTAGCATGATGCGCTATTCATTTCATGTGTATAGCGCTTACGGGAAGCTGCGTTGAAGCGCTCTACTAAGTCATGTTAGTACTTGCAAGTGCTAGCCAATGACATATAAAAACGATATGACAATAGTCACCATTTGCAGCAGTACCACATTTAATATTTTCAATATTAGGATTACTGCCTAAACTCGGTGCTTACATTGTCAATGTCTTGTGTATTTGGGTCGGAGTGGGGTGAGCCTGGACTCAGGAGTAAATATAATATTTTTCAAAAACTGATGTAGAGGACACTGCGCGGTGCTTATGGCGCTTTACTGCCCGTTGTTGGTATTCCCACCAAAAGGGTTCTCCTTTTATCCACATCAAAAGGATGAAATGCTGAGCCAGTCCCGCTTTCATTCAAACCGGCGAAGTGAAGCTATCAGGCAGCACTCACAACCTGCCACACGCGACTGCAGCAGGCGCACGCTGCCACTGAGCTATACGAGGAGCGCGGGAAATTAAAGGAGGCGCTTCAGGGGGTTCTGGCAAAACAGAGAATATTCGTGCAGTCTGCACTGCTCTGGGTGAGGTGAGAGGACGGACGGAAAACAGAGAGAGAAGAGGGCCGGGTGAATATGAGAAGAACAGCACGGCACATGGAAGTAAAGAAAACACGGCATGTGTGCCGCAGAAAGAGGAAAGTGATTAGATGCTAAATTTTGAGGAAAACAGAGGACTTAAGGTAATAGAAGTGGGAGAAAGGTGTAAAAAAAGGAAAAACACGATGCCAAAATAAGCGTTGCACGTGGTCGGAGGTAGATCAACAACCGGTAAAACAGAGAAAGAAATAAAAATTGAAGCAAGAAGGAATTTAACAGAAAGAAGAAATGGCACCCAAAATAAACTAAAAACGGCAGAAATAAATCACAAAAGGTGAATCAAAGGGCAAAACAGAGCAAAGGTCATGGAGGCAGAAACTGTTGTTAAGGGAAACGGAGGGATGAAAGAACAGACAGAGAACAGAGCAAAGTAGGAGAGAACATGAACAAATGCAAACCAACCTTAAATAGAGAGGCAGGAAAAGATGGGAACCGCAAGTGTGACAGAAAAAGACAGGCACATTTGAATCTGGAGTTTATGTATTTATTATAATAATTGTGACCTAATTATGTCGTAGGTGGTAAAAGGGATGCACCAGGCGCGCAACACCCATTGAACTCACCGGGCTTCAGCAATGTCGTGTGTGGCAGCCCGGGAGTGGTAGTTCAGAGTGGTAGTTCAGAGTGCTAGTTCAGAGTGGTAGTTCAGAGTGGTAGTTCAGAGTGGTAGTGGAGAGTGATAGTGGAGAGTGGTAGTGCAGAGTGGTAGTGCAGAGTGCAGAGTGGTAGTGCAGAGTGGTAGTGCAGAGTGGTAGTGCAGAGTGGTAGTGCAGAGTGCAGAGTGGTAGTGCAGAGTGGTAGTGCAGAGTGCAGAGTGGTAGTGCAGAGTGGTAGTGCAGAGTGGTAGTGCAAAGTGGTAATGCAGAGTGCAGAGTGGTAGTGCAGAGTGGAGAGTGGTAGTGCAGAGTGGTAGTGCAGAGTGGAGAGTGGTAGTGCAGAGTGGTAGTGCAGAGTGGAGAGTGGTAGTGCAGAGTGCAGAGTGGTAGTGCAGAGTGGTAGTGCAGAGTGGTAGTGCAGAGTGGTAGTGCAGAGTGGTAGTGCAGAGTGGTAGTGCAGAGTGAGAGTGCAGAGTGCAGAGTGGTAGTGCAGAGTGGTAGTGCAGAGTGCAGAGTGGTAGTGCAGAGTGCAGAGTGGTAGTGCAGAGTGGTAGTGCAGAGTGGTAGTGCAGAGTGGTAGTGCAGAGTGCAGAGTGGTAGTGCAGAGTGGTAGTGCAGAGTGGTAGTGCGTAGTGCAGTAGTGCAGAGTGGTAGTGCAGAGTGGTAGTGCGTAGTGCTGTAGTGCAGAGTGGTAGTGCAGAGTGGTAGTGCAGAGTGGTAGTGTAGAGTGCAGAGTGGTAGTGTAGAGTGCAGAGTGGTAGTGTAGAGTGCAGAGTGGTAGTGCAGAGTGCAGAGTGGTAGTGCAGACTGCAGAGTGGTAGTGCAGAGTGCAGAGTGGTAGTGCAGAGTGCAGAGTGGTAGTGCACAGTGGTAGTGCAGAGTGCAGAGTGGTAGTGCAGAGTGCAGAGTGGTAGTGCAGAGTGCAGAGTGGTAGTGCAGAGTGCAGAGTGGTAGTGCAGAGTGCAGATTGGTAGTGCAGAGTGCAGAATGCAGATTGGTAGTGCAGAGTGCAGAGTGCAGATTGGTAGTGCAGAGTGGTAGTGCAGAGTGCAGAGTGGTAGTGCAGAGTGGTAGTGCAGAGTGCAGAGTGGTAGTGCAGAGTGGTAGTGCAGAGTGCAGATTGAGAGTGCAGAGTGCAGATTGAGAGTGCAGAGTGCAGATTGGTAGTGCAGAGTGCAGAGTGGTAGTGCAGAGTGCCTAAAACACATTTCCATTTACAATGCCATTATCTCTAACTTAAAACAAACCCGAGCCCTAATGCATTCCTAATGCTTGTTTATTTTCTTTATATTTTTGCATTCCACTTCTATCATTAAGGCTGCAAAAAGTGTGAACTGTAGATAACATAACATATAAAAGAAAGCTAATATATGTGCATTGGTTCTACAATGGGAGCGTAGTGTTGAGTATGCATATTAGAAAAACAACTTTTTTGGACCCCTTGGTCTTCATTCAAGAGTTGTTGCATGGTGAATGGTCTTCTGAGCTTGCAATGCTCGGGACAGTATTGGTCTTGGTGGGTTGGTGGACTTTTGAGGCTGATACTGTTGTTAAGTAGATGGAATCAGAGTAGGGTTTTGTGGCATAGTGTAATGTCTACAGTAGAATGTGTTGAGGTCAGTGATCGAATGCAGGGGCTGTCAGTTCGATATGGAGGGCTGTTGAATGAGGTGTCAAGAATAAAGCTCCACTCACTGTATTTGCGACCCATCCTTTGAAGGAACATTACAGGGTTCACCCGGAGGAGGTAAAAGGCCTTTCCGACATGAGAGGCAGTAAGCAACATAGTACCTGCCTTGTTGCACCTGGGATGGAAGGTTTCATTCTCCAGCTGCAGCATGTGGCTAAATCCCACCTGCTGAGGTGGCTAGTGTGCAGGCCCTCTAGCTAGCTTGAACGGATCCAGTGGTGTGATGGTACTGGTGTACTTTGCAAGGTCAATCCGTTGTGAGGGTCACTGTGGGCTTGGCGCTAGCTTACATCGATGCTGTGAAAGGTGGCTTCACTAAAACAAGGGCAGCTCCCCCATGTCCCTCTTTTCAGATCTGGTGCTGAGGGGTCTGCGGTAACGGAGAGGGTTTGGCCCAGCTCATTATCATTTTGGTGCAGTCAGTGTTGGATAACAACAAGCAGAGGTACAAACAAATTGCGATATTGCTGTGGAGTGCTTCAAAATGTTGTGCCCATACACCCCAGGATTGGGGGTTAAGTGTCAGTTGTTTGCTAGAAAGAACACATACAGAAAAATGCCTTCTTTTATTATCTTAGTTTCAAATGAGTTGATTTTATTTGGGGTAGTTTTATATAGCCCAAACTTCGCCTCATCTAGGCTAGTATTCCCAAAATCCTCTTGTTTTCTATTATAATTTCCTGTCTCCTGATAGGGACAAGAACGTGGGGAGATGGCAGTGAGGTTGCTCTGCCTGCTCTACATTTGGGAGGGAATCCCATCTGGGCTTGCAGAGGTGTGCTCATGACTGCCTTGAGCGTCAGAACGTTGCATCTCCGCCCACGCTCGATTAATTCCCCGCCTGTGCGGGAGAACTAATCAGTGGACTGAGTTCTGAACTAATCAGTGGACTGAGTTCTGGCGGCTCCCGGCCGTCATGAGCACACGCTCACCATGATTGAGTTAGTATCTGAGTGCCACGCCCAACCCCGCTCCCCCTGGCACTGCGGCGAAATTCGCGCCACGACAAAGGGGTTAATGGGAGGCCGGAACTTATTGCGCATGGCGACGGTGGCAGTTCAGCCTTCAGGGGGTCCTTCCTTTTCGTCTGGAGGACGCTAAGGGAAGTGGCTTGTTATCACGCATGTGTGGTGATCCCGGAGGTCCACGCATGCGCAAACTTTCTTTTTCTGAGCACGAAGGTACGCAACTCATTTGTGGTTAGGATTTAAGTGACATAGTACATAAGCCGTTGACAATACCTTTTATATTTTTATATATGCTTACAATTGTGAGACATATTGCATTGATAATGCTTGTTCATAAACTGATATGGTGCACTGCTCCATTTTAGGAACCTCACTAACTCAATAGCCTTATTAAAAACTGCACTCTAACTCTAGCAAGTGAAAGAGTTGATGCTTTTGTGTGCTACAATACTTGTCCGTGCTTATCAAAGAAATGTAAAGCCATGAGTTTACATTGAAGAGGAACTCCAGAGAGAAAATAAAACGACTCAATGTGCTTCTTTGTGACTCAGTCTAAAAATGTATACTTTACATGATTTTTACAAGAAAAATCAGGTCATTCTCCTACAGGCTGTAGTGGCCTAGTGTAAGTACTGCGCATAGGAGTTTACGCGCTCCGAGAGGTGAAGACACCAGGGTGGAAGAAGTGAGGCCAAGCATGTGAGCACTCAAGACTGGGCGGTAACCGCAGAACGAACCTGAAGATGTTTGGAGAAACCAGCATCCAATCACAGTGCCAGTAACTGACTGCAGGTCTGCATGTTTTGCTACAGGTGTGGCGACTTCCAATGCCTACGCATCACATTGGCCTGCGATGACTCCTAAAAACTGCCCTTGGGCCGAACCAGCATTCCACATCAGACTTGTAGGAAGTAACAAAACATTTCCATTGAGTGTAAATAACTTATGTAATATTATTTCACACAGGGCGAACAATATAAAAGGCTGAGAGCATAGCTTTGAGTATCCAGTACAGAGATTTCGGTGTAATCTACAGTACAGATCTGAATTTACTGCAGGGCCGACTTAGTCTTTTATCTTTCATGAGGCTAAAGCGAGAGCCCTTAATTGCGATTATGTTTTCTTTCAATAAAGAGGTTATTTAAGCACCAAGAGACTGTGAAAAGGTGGGTTGGTATATGCTGTCCACTAATAAAAGTGGGAACCTTGTAGAGGTCCATACAACCCTTATTATGTATGAAGTCAAAGATAACCTTATTGAAAGCTATCCTAGTGGTAGCTATGGAGAGCAGCCTTCCGCCTTAATCTTGAAGGAATGTAAAGCAGCTTGTTTTACCAGAATATCACCTCCTAAATGACTAAATAAAAGGAGAGCCACACAGTGTTTATGTAAAAATATGTATTTATTATTATAATACTCTCTACTAGTCTCTATGGGAGACTAGTACATAAAGCACACAATACTGAATCAAGAGAACATTAAATAGCACAATACACAGCGGGCTCCAGGGTGAGACCGAACCATATGCTAAACAACTGGTATAACAACAACGACTTGACTAGACACACTGCCTAGAGCATGTAGAATCGCTGGGACCCCAAGGAACCCCCCAGAGGGGTGACACAGGGAGCCCACGGAGGATGGGTGCAGCGAGGGAACACAGACGCGTCCTCCGTAAAACTCTAAGGGACAGTCGCGGTTGAAAAATTACAAGTTAAGGACACTTCTAAGAGGACTTAGAGCAAACCCTTTGGAACGTAGGAGGTTGTAAGGCCAACCCACCAGTGAGTACCGAGGTACCCGTGTTACCTATCCCAAAGGAGCCGGGTGCATAGGTGTCAAGTGGTGTCGGAAACCTTTGTTGTTTTCAGTGGAGAGCTGCAAAGAAGTACTGCTGCCAGGAAGGGGAAGAGTGTCCGGAAGAATCCCCAGCCTGGATTCAAGGTGAGAGGAACCTGAAAGCAGAGGGGACAGAGTCAGGGTCACTTCAGGTGACCAGGGGCTCAGTGGTCTAATACCCACCAATGTCGAGTGCTTCAGGTGAGAAGAAGGGTTCCTTTACCCTGCAGCCATGGGGACCAGGAGATTTCTAGGATGATCAGAATCCGGAGGTGAGCTGTCCCAAGAAGGAATCTCGAGAGCTGAGGGGTCGATGTCTGGTTTGAGCACCAACAAGCCTTGGCAACTGCAACCCACACGGTCAGAGGAAACCGGTTACGGTGTGGACCAGCAAGGCCCAGGGGACTCCCCAAGCAATGGGGAGTTAGGGCATGTCAGGAGCAACCAGGTAAGCCCAAGCATTAACAAGGTAACCCTCGCCAGGGCCCACAGGTCAATGGACCAGGTATTGCAAGAAGACCCAAAGCAAGTCTGCCAAGCACCAGCCCACAGAACCCTCGGAGAGTGGAGGCTAAAAATGTTCAGTGCAAATATTGCTCGGGGTTGGTACTACACGGAGTCCAAAGTACAGGCGCAGGAATTGTCACTAAGCATATGCAACTGCAAATGTACACGGTGCACAGGGGTTCGGGTTGCACGGTCCCCATGAGGCATACTGGTCTCAGAATCGCTGAGGGAGCAGATTGACCTCAGGGACCTTTGGGAACCACCTCCTGTGTTGCTGAAATCTTTGGAGTCCTCAGTAGTTTGGGAGAAGCAAACTGGGTAGATGCATTTAGGTGCCTGCTTTTGCAGGGGAGTAACTTCTTTACTCCAAGGGAGAGTCTCCAGTCGTCCAGCGTCGTGCAGGCAGTCAAAGTACTTGGTTTCTTCTCAGCAGAATCTTGTCCAGGTAAAATCTAAAGTCCTGTGGTCAGGTAACCCACTTTATACCCATGGGAAGGGGTTGGAAAGATTCTGTGGACCCTCCTAGGGGAGGAGCCGGACAGAGGGGTAGCTACACCCATGTACTTTGTCCAGTTTTGCACCAGAGCAGGAGCCAATGGCTCCCAGAACTGGTTTGAGATGGATTAGGCACAGGGACACCAAATGTGCCCCCAGTGCAGACTTTCTGGCACTCAGAGAGTGCACCCACCCAGCCCCAATACACTAAATCCTGTCTGGGAGGTGGTTACACCTCCCTGTGACAGAATACCTACTGTCATGCCTTCCTCTGCGCGAGCTTGGCTCAGCAGCAGGAGGGCAGACCTGTGTGTCTGGCTGACAGCATCCATTTTGTGCTGCCCAGGTCGAGAAAGCTGGTACTGGGTAGACCGGTGACCCACAGTAGTCGTTCTAGAAGGGTTGAATCATACCTCCCTAACCAGTTACTGGTGTGGAGGTATGATTCCAAGGTGTTCAACACCAAACACAACATGTTTCTAAGCAGTCATTTTAAAGATAGCATTTACCACAAGGTTATAATGCACTTAAACATATATGTCTGGCTGCATCACAGACAACCCTGGAGAATGTTCTCCGAAGTCTGCAGAGGGGCTCTGCTCAGGTAGGGGCACCCTCTCAAGTAAAACCCAGCACCCTGCCCTTCAGGATTGATAAGGCTTGCCATAGGGGTGACTGATAGGTATTTAAGTGTAGTGATTTAGAGAGATATAGTGAACCTATATCTCAGTAAGTGGTGCAAGCACCATCTTACACAGTCTGCAGTAGCAGGCCTATTGTGTCAATTTGGATGGCCTCTCAGGGGTGGCATAATACATGCTGCAGCCCATGGGAGGGCACTGGGGTACCCATGCCCTGGGTTCATGGTGTACTATATACTAGGGCCTGATAAAGGTACCCCAGTATCCAATCTAGAGGATACCGAAAGTAAGTACATTGTAATTAAAGGGAGAAAGCAGGTAGACTGGTGTCCTGAATAGCAGAATCCCATTTAGACTAGTCAAAAACAGGCAAAACACCAGGGAAAAAGGGGGGTAAACATGTAGTCAGATCCTACTTCCCTAAAGAAACAATTCAGTTTATGGCTTGTGCTAAATAAGTGGTCATTGTAAATACTTTATTTTTCATGTATGTGTTCTTACCCTGGCAGTTAAAATAAATGTTGCTCAATGAAACGTGTTATTTGGAGCAAGCGTCCTGATGAGTACATTTATGCATTTATCACTACAGTCCATAGATCAAATTTCTTGCTCTTTACGATATCACTATTCTTTACTGCCTGGCATATTCCATGTTAGCAGTGAAAAGCAACATAGCTTAACGTAAGTCAGATTTAAAAGTACTGTAGTTGAGAGTGTGTAGTAAACTGCTGTGAGATTATCTTTCCTGTCATGACCCATAGCATTAAAACAATGATAATAAAAATTAAGTTAATTTTGAAAACCTAGATCAGAAGGAATGAAAACCATTTCTCGTTTTCATTCTTTAAACTGCCACTGAAGTTATGCTCTGTGACTTGACTTTCACTCTGGTTGATGGCAGTGGCAACCGACATTATGATGTCACAACTCAACGGTAACAAACTATTAAAGTTGACCTGTTGCATTACGTCACAGCTTGACTGTAATATCGAACACAGAGGCAGTTTATTATATAGGGATAGCAGCCTCCCATATTCTGCATCAAAGGACAACAATATTATTTCCATTGTTATGCAGCTGAAAAGATATTTCCACTACACCATAATGAGAAATGTTGCCATTTGGATGGGTATTTGGAATGCCTGATTTTGGGTGTGTTATCGTGAGGTTGGAGGAAGTGGGCAAATATGGATCAAAATGTTGTGAGATTAAGTATGGTGCAAAAAAGAATAGTCCTGAGACTAACTCCAAATTTGAAGTGAGCCATAATTCTGCTGTTGGCCGAAACAGGATTACAGGTCTACCAGTATTTCCAACTATATATCAACCTGGAATTGTGCCTGGAAAATGTGCAGGTAGTTGGGGAAAACCATAAGCAAGCTCGTGCGTTACCACTGATTTCTTCTTCTTGTTGTCCATGCATAGGGTGACCAGACGTCCCCGTTTTCCCAGGACGGTCCCCGTTTTTGGAGAAGTGTCCCCGTGTCCCGACACTTTTCTCCAAGTGACTCAAATGTCCCCATTTTCAAACAGTGTCCCAGGTAAACACAGAAATGTCCCTGTTTTTCATTGTTCCAGTGGAGCATGCATGTGCATGCTCTCTTTGCACTGGCATTTACTAGCCTGTGATGTTTTATTGATTTTTGGCAAATATATGCTATAGTCCTTAAAAGTGTAAATGTAATAAGAAGTACTAATGCTGCTGTGTAAAGAAGAGGGGTGCCAACCTCAGATTTGTTGTCTGTAATGCTTCATCTCGGTCTGTAGAGAGAGCTTTCATTGTAGTCCTTTTTCTAGGTCTATGGCAGCTGTCAAATAATCCTACATTTATGTCGATGGTTACTGCAAACCGTAGTCCTACTTCTATGTCAACTTAACATTGAGATGTGGAGAGAGGGTTGAATAAAATAGCACTCATGGGCCCTCGTTAACTAATGTTTTGCGCAGAAACTGATGTGGTGCACCACAATGCAAAAGGGCCATTGTAGAAAGCACCAAATTGTGTTACGGCATATGGGTGCCCTTTAAGTCAATCAGGGTCGCTGTTGCCACTATACCATAATGCCTATAGCTATTTCCTCCTATAATGGGGCCTTGTTGGCAGAGACACACTTGTGCTTACCTTAAAAAGCACTTGTTTACTGTGCAGGCTCATATCAAAGAGCATTTGTTAGCGGTGAACCAGAAGGCCTTAATTTTAATCCTGCTTTTATGGTAAGCATTACCCGTGATAAATCAATTCAGTTTCTTCCTCACTCTCGTTACTTGTTGCAACCACCTGCAGAACTTTCTTCTCTATTTAGGGAGTCAGATGGAGAAAATTCAACCCTTGGATTGTCTTTCTAATTTTGCACTTCATCCAGAAACTGGAGGATTTACTAGAACCATCCAAGCTAAGTCAGGCCCTTATAGCTTTTAACTAAAACGTTTGTAAATATCTTTCAATTAATGTCTTTTGGTCACGTAGGAAATAATACATTTCAGTTCTAATAGATTTTCCAATGTCTGATAGCTAAGTGAGTTGAGCATCCCCATCAGTGACGTGTGTGTAACCTACAGCTGATGTCTATAAAATGATGATTGGATTAAAACATTAATTTAGACCCCAATAATTAATGTGCATGTGGTTTGGGCTATCTAAATGTCAATATATTTTTATGTCAGAACAAAGTCTTCTGAGTGACTTCTGATTTGCTCTGTTCATTTTGTGACCGCGATGGTGACAAGTGTTCTTGCGCCTTTGAATTACTCGCTTCATAAATACCATTGCTAAATTAGGCTCCATGTTCCATGGGAGCCTTGATCTCAGTTGTTCAGCCTGTTCTGGGAATGGGTGTGACCGAGAGACTGTGGCGGATTTCAGCATGTAATGTACTTGGTAATTAGAACATCCATCCTGGTTTGCTTCCGTTGTGTAAGCCTTAAACCCAGAGCCAGAAAATCTAAGTTTAGGGTTACGAGTGAGTAAAATTTCTTGAATTACTAAGCATTGTTGGCATCTCGGATTTACGTAGTTTTCTAATATTAGTTTATTTTAAATTGTGACACTTTTTTGAAGTTCTCTGATGCTGCAAGGTTTTACTCATGAGTCCTGTTTAACTACTGGATTCTGGATTATGGTTGTTGTTCTTCTTGTTAGTACTATAACAACTTCTGTGTCAGGACCGAAGGCGAGGATTATGCATAAACTTTCCTCACTTTATTGCTCAGGAGCAAATAGGAAAGTGAACACATAAGAAACATTAACTATATTTCTCATGAACCCAGTAGGAAATGACAGAACAAAACATCCCATTAATCATTGCTCTTGCAAGTCCATATATTCTTTGCTGCTCAGCAGCAGAGGTAATCCCTCATGTGTTTTATTGATCTTTTCTGCATTTGGTTCGAATTTTACTTACTATTATTATTGAACCTATTGAGCATTGTGTAAGAGCAGCTTCTGACTTCAGTGAGCCATCATTAAGGATGATGAACATTCATTAAAGACAGTCAATCCCCCCATAAGGTAGGGGCATACTGTAGGAGAAGCTTGAGCATGTCTAAGGGGCCGTGTTACAGGCCGGCAAGAGACATGGGTGGTTTGCGAAGCTGAGGCTTCTCAGTCTCCGCACTCTGCAGCTCTTTCTTTGACAGTGAGTGGGGCCCTCATGGACGACGGGTTTAGTGTGCTAACGACCGCAGGCTCCATACAATTATATGGGGACGTCGCGGTTCCAGTCTTAAAGTTAAAGGACCCTTCTCGGTGGACTTCAAAGAAACTCTTTGGAACTTAGGAGTTTGGAAAGTTACCTCACCTGTGGATACTGGAGTACCCGAGTTACCTATCCCATGGAAGCCGGGTGCATAGGTCTGAAGTCGAGTCAGAAACTGCTGTTGTTTTCAATGAAGGGTTGCAAAGAAGAGCTGCTGTCCGGAAGGAAGGAAGTGTCCGTTGGAATCCAAGGGTGGATTTGTGATGAAAGGAACCTGAAAGCAGAGGGGACAGAGTCTTGATCACTTCAGGGTGACCAGGGACTCAGTGGACGAATGCCCACCGATGTCGGGTGCTTCAGGTGTGAAGAAGGGATACTTGACTCTGCAGCCACGGGGACAGGGAGACGTTGATGACAACCAGGAGCCAGATGCGAGCCTTCCCACGAATGATGTTGAGGTCTGAGAGGTCGGTGTCCGGCTGGAGCACCAACAAGAATTGGCAACAGCAACCCACGCAGGAAGGTCAAGCAGGTTACGATGTAGACCAGCAAGGTCCTGGGAACTCACCAACCGATGGGAAGTCAGGGCACATCTGGAGCAACCAGCAAAGCCCAATAGAATTCAAGATTACCCTCAGGAGGACCCACAGGCCGAATGACCAGAAGTCTCGAGGGGACCTCAAGCAAGATCACAAAGTACCAGCTCACGGAGCACCCAGTGCAAGGAGGCCAGAGTTATTTGGTGAAAATACTGCGTAGGGTCAGGACTACACAGATTCCAATGCACAAGCTCAGGAATTGCCAACAAGCATATGCACTTTCAAAAGTACGCAGTGCACAGCGGTTGGGGTTATGCGGTCCCCACAAGGGATGCCGGCCTTGAACTCAGTGAGAGGGCAGCTCAACCTCAATAATCTTTGAAACCCACCTCCTGTGTTCCTGGATCTTTCAGAGTCCACAGGAACTGAGGATTAGATGACCGGTCAGTTGCGTTACAGTGCCTGTGAATGAAGGGGAGTGACTCCTTCACCCCAAGGGAGATTCTTCAGGTGTCCTTAATGCTCCACATGTCCTTCACAGAGCCTAAATGGTGCAAGGAACAGACAATGCTTTGGACAGAGAGGGAGACTAAGTCGGTCCCAGTCGAGGTCCAGCGAAGTCCAGAGTGTCCAGACGGTTGAAGGTCAGTGGTTTCTTGTTTCAGAATCCTGCCCACATCAAATCTAAGTAGCCAGGTAAGCCCTTAAGAACCCACGGGAGAGGGTTGGACAGATTCAGGGGACCCTCCGAGGGGAGAGTCTGGACAGTGGGGAGGATACTCCCATGTCCTTTGTCCAGTTTCGCGCCAGAGCAGGAGGCAACAGCTCCCAGAACTGGTTTGAGCTGGACTATGCTTAGGGACACCAAGCGTGCCCCTCGTGCAGACTTTCAGGCACTTTAGAAGTGCATCCACCCAGCCCCAATACACTAAATCTTGTCTGGAATGTGGTCACACCTCCCTCTGACAGGATGCCTATTGTCCTGCCTTCCCCTGCTCGAGCTTGGCTCAGCAGCAGGAGGGCAGAAATGTGTCTTTGGTCGGTAGCAACCCTTTTGTGTTGCCCTATTCCAGAAGGCTGGCACCGGAAACACCAGTGACCCCACGAAGCTCGCTTCAGAAGGGTGGAATCTCCACACTGGTTAACAGTGTGGAGGTATGATTCCAAGGTGTTTGATACCACACATGACATGTTTTGTTTCAGCCATTTTTTGGAGATAGCATTTACCGCAAGGTTATAATGCACCTCCACCTATATGTCTGGCTGAGTCACAGACAACCCGGGAGAATGGTCTCCGAAGGCTGCAGAGGGGCCCTGCACATGTAGGGGCACCCTCTCACGGGTAAATGGGTACCATATGCTAGGGACTTATAAGGGTACCCCAGTATCCAATCTGGAGTGTACCTAAGTACATGTCATACATTTTCTGGAGAAAGCAGATAGACTGGGGAAGATTAGCAGGATCCCAGTTAGACTAGTCAAAACAGTGTAACGCCAAGCAAAAAGTGGGGGTAACCTTAAGAAGATCCCACTTTCCTACACAACCCCAGCAGAGTTAGATTAGCAAATTAGCCTCCAGTCTCTGTCCAGCACCTGCTCTGAGGGTCGTCATCAGCGGAGTTAAAATAAAAACTGAGCCCCCAATCACAAACCAGCACCTGACCTAAGGAACTCCTCCAGCGGAGTTAGAATGAAAATTAATCTCCAGGCACTGTCCAGCACCTTCCCTGAGGGATGCTCCCAGCAGAGTTAGAATACAAAATTATCTCCCAGTCAGTTTCAACCACCTGCCCTGAGAGTCACCCCCAGCGGAGTTAGAATGCAAGATTAGACCCCAGTCACTGTCAAGCACCTGCCCGAGGGATGCACCCAGCAGAGTTAGAATAGTAAATTACCGCCCATTTACTGTCCAACACCTGCCCTCGGGGATGCCCACAGCAGAGTTAGAATAAAAATGTATCCCCCCCAGTCACTGTCTAGCCACATGCCCTGAGGGACGCCACCAGTGGAGTTAGAATAGAAAATTAGACCCCAGTCACTGTCAAGAACCTTCCCTGAGGGATGCCCACAGGTGAGTTGAAATAGGAATTTAATCTCCAGTCACTGTCCAACACCTGCCTTTAGGGACACCACCAGCGGAGTTAGAATGGAAAATTTAGCTCCAGTTACTGTCCAGCACATGCCCTGAGGGTTTCCCACGGCAAAGTTAGAATAACAATTTAGCCCTCAGTCACTGTCCAGTCACTGCCCTAAGGTAAACCACCAGTGGAGGTAGAATAGAAAATTTTGCACACAGCCTCTGTCCAGCACCTGCCCAATATCGTTGTTGTTTTCTTTATAGTGTATTTTTTTGGAATTTATTTGCCTTTAAAAAACAGTAATTTCGTACACACTATGCCAGTACGACTTTGTTTTGTGCAGGAAAAGTGTAAAGTATTTCACAAATGCAGGAGTGAAGATGGTATGTTGATCTCTGGGTAAAACAATTACAAATGTATTTTTTTAGGTTTAATTTGCAATCTTTTTGATAACGTTTCACCTTCTATAAGTCCAGCACCTGCCTTGAGGGACACCACCAGTGGAGTCAGAATAGAAAATTAGCCCCCAGTCACTGTCCAGCATCTGCCCGGAGCGATGCCTCTAGCAGAGTTAGAATAGAAAATTAGCCCCCAGTCAATGTCCAGCACCTGCCCTGAGGGACACCCCTTGCGTCGTGAGAATAGAAAATTTGCATCCAGTTACCGTCCAGCACTTGCCTTCATATGCGCCACTAGTGTTGGTAGATTAAATATGCTGCCCCTTAAATCACCGTCAAGTAAACTCCCAGAGGGATGTGATTAAAATAGTTATATTAGTATTGTATTTCCTAAAGTTATTGTGAGACACTTTTAAAATACATTTTAAATACCGCTTACATTTTTTGAGTTTCTGCTGTTGTCGTAAAAGTAAGGCAGCAGGTAAACCAGCCAGTTATCCAATAATTAAAAAAAATATATATTTTTAGTTAATCTCAATCAAGTTGTTGAGGAAAAAGGTGTTTGTTGTGAATGTTGTACAGACTTCTACTTATAAGTGGCACTATCTTGACAAAAAACAGAATTTCTCACAGGAACTCGCAGAGGCGTGTGGTCATGAACAGTGTCAGTGAACCACTGAGCACAAAATGGTGGTAGGCTACATGTATATGTTTTTTAGAGGTATACTATAATTTAAAACAAAATATGTTTTAAACTTCTTTTTTTAACGTTGATTAGAATGTGACAAAACATTTTTTATTTCGATCATTCATGTTACATGTTATTTTGAGTTCAACACAGAAAATGGCAGCCATTTTGCCTGGTTAACATAAATTAAGGACTACTGCAGCAGCAGGTTACTTCAGTATGTATTTCTTAAAAATATAGCTTTACTAAAATGTGTAATATGTTTACATAAACAGAACTGCTTTGCTGTATTTGTCATTTTTTGCACCTTACTTTTGGGAAATAAAATACAGAAAGTATATTTCATATGTTTTTAATAAAACAAAATACAATGTTCACGTTCGTATTCGCTGCTCTCTCACCAAATCGATCTCAGCCTAGTGTGTTACACCCTAGGAGCTCGGTTGAGAGGGTGTAACACACTAGGCTGAGATCGGTTTGGTGAGAGACCAGCGAATACAAACGTGAACATTTTGGAAGAAATCCCCTGACGAAGGGCCGGACAGAAGGCCCGAAATGCAGTGGGTAAACAAGTTTTATGGATGTGTATACGACTTACATACACTTTTCTTGGCGAAGAATAAGGCTTGGATTAGCATGTCTGCTTCGGAAAGAATCGAGTGAAGATGTAAGCGTTCTCGCTTGTGATTTGCGTAAATGATGAAGTTTGGACTCAGATGATGAATAAAAAAGATTTGGGCAAAAGGAGCAATGTGATGGCATTTTTTGGAATGCAATGGACACTTAAGCTGTGCACCCAACATGGGGTGGAATCCACTCCCGTTCCAGACCATTAAGAAGGTACCACTCTGCATGGAGGCAATGACTTTGTTGGTGTATGGTAAGTGCCTTGAATTCATGTGGGACAGGCAGCTTGCATATCATGAATTTCCTATAATTTTTGGTTGAAGTAGATTTGACCTATAGAAAGGTCAGTACTATTTGGTTGGCAATAAAGGCGGGCTACTTCCCAATTAACAAAGTTCCAGTTGATGAGCAACCCTGGTTCTGCAAACTGTTCAGAGGAGTTAGGTTATTGAGACCCCAGTAACCAAGGTACTCATGTTTAGGGGACATTAACTTAGTATTGAATCTTTTCCTTTCGTTGCAGGATAGCGAGTTCTTGTCTCGAAAGGAGTTCTAAGCAAAGTTAACAGTGATCATCTTACGAAGATGGGTATCGGATGTGATGGCAGTGAACATCACTGGGACAATGTTTGCTATAGACTGAGTTACTTTTAACAGAACTCTCTATCCTGCCACAAAAGGAAAAGATTAAATACTAAGTTAATTGTTTCGATGTACCTTACCACATACAGTTTTGAAAATTCCGGAAAAGCTGGATAAGAATGTTCCAAATTAGATGTGGTAGGGTATATCAAAACCTACGAGGGGATGATGGCTGATTCCAGACCAGTGGGAGTACACCAACATTTGTTTGCCCTTAAGAAACACTTCAAGGTGGTGTCCACCTCCTCCATTCCCAAATGGGTTAGATGAATCATGCAAGAGGTTTGAATTACTGAAGCTTCAGGGCACGCTCAAAAAGTTGAACAGTGGCATCTGAGGTGTTCTCCTTAGGGAAAAGATTGTAGGACGCTATGAATGCAGTCAATTAGTTTTTGGAACTGATCCATAAGAAATTCTACTTTAGACCAATTACCTAAAAGTCTGAACTTTTGGTGAGCAAACTTTAAGCATGCATAATCCTCGCCTCTAGTTCAAAAATAGAATGTAAACGTTCCTAGCTATCAAGAAAGAATGTTTTGATTCTATTAAGGACAAAGAGGCAAGAATTATTCCACCCTAAGATCACATTAAATTGTGATCATAGCCCTCCGATGAAGAAGCAACATTTTTGAGTAAGTAACATTAGGTTAAAAGATTAATGTCTAACTTTCCCCCCGTATTTTTGCATGTTTCAGTCTCACAATTGTGTATGACAATAAGAAAAGATATTTTAAGGTGGGAGGAAATTACTGTGTTCCTGGAGTGGAAGGTGTGGATCATAGACCACAGTGTTTCACCCAAAGTAGGGGAGGGAGTTACACAGGAGTTTATGGACTGAAGGATACTACTTGGTGGAATGTTTTGTTTTGTAATTTCCTAGTTAGATTATGGGAAATTCAGTTAGTGTTTGTGTTCACTTTTGCAACAGCTATGCGTTATAAAGTGAGGACAGTTTTTGTATAAACCTCGCCGCTAGCTCCTAAACTTTCCTTCTCAGTGCCTTGGAAATTTTAGATTCATGTCACCACTGTCAGTGCTTAACTTGTGCTGTGTCGGTGGTGAACGTTGAGCACAACCAGCACTTATTTGAAGAGAATAGAACACTTGGTGATCTCCCACACTGTCCTGGTACCTTTCTGTAGTGCTTGATTTCTTAGGCAAGGTTATGCCCGGACACTTGAACCAAGATACACCTGACTAAAGAGCCCTAATCATGGCAAACCTGCTTTTGTGTTGCTTGTGCTGTGATTCACGGAGGAGGCGGCTGGAAAGGCTGAGGGGATTGATGAGATTTGATCTGAAGACCATGAGCTCAAATGCAGGCTCCTGCAGTGGATGCATTAGTTCACTTAGAATAGTTGCACTTGTACAATGAGTATTTCTATAAGGACAAGCTTTGTGCTTGAGCCAAGATGCTTGGGTCAGACAATTATTCCTCACATGAACCATTCAACCATATAGGTACCAGACTGTATTGGCTTGTGTGAGCTCAGTCAAAACCGAGACTGTTCTTCTCAGAGCTTAACAATTTTGTATCATATAATCATGTTCTAGCTTTAGTAGTTCCAAGCAAAAGCTGAAAATATCATATCCCTATTGCTCCATTTCTGTTTGGATGACATAAGCATGTATCTACACTTCACTCGGCCTCAAGAAAAGGTTATCTGACAGGGGGCCTGCATGAGAGATAGTAACCTGCAGCTTATGGGTGCTGGTCTGAAGGGCATCGCCTGAGACCTAGACACCTAGGGCCTACTCTGCATAATCTTAAAACTAACCTTTTGTGATTTGTAGGAAATAATGACTTGCAAAATGCAAATTGTTATTGTAGATTAACAAATGTACCAACTACTGCAATACAGAAATGTTGTGATCAACAGTGGCTAAAAACGATTCCAAACTGTTGCGATCCTGATCCAGGAACCGGGGTGTAGGGGTTTTGGGTCGTCTGCTCCCTCCTCCCCTAGTCGTGTGTGAATGTTGAAACCAGCAGGGAAAAAGGCACCGCCGAGGGAAGTGACATATGCTAACAACTACTGGTCCCAGAAGGCCAAGGGACATCGACCTGCTAACCATGGCAGGCGCGGCCTGATGAACCAACGGCTATAAAGCCCCTTCTTGACGCCAGGGTGGCTGGTGTTTCGCTGCGTAGCCGACTCGGTGACCCGAGTTGACTTTTGGGCGCGGATGCCCTTTTTAGGTATTTAGGTGTGTTGCAGGAGTGTGGCGCGGATGCGCTCTTCCCGTACTTGAAACGTTATTGTTGGAATAGCAGACTCACAGTCTTTGGGCTGCTTTACCATTGATTCTGGGTGGGTTCTCACTTGCTGTAACGTAACAGCGATTTCAGAGTCCATGAGTTCAAAAGGTAAAACATTGCTGTGCCTCGCACCACGCGCCTGCATTCCACACGCCATCACAAACGCACTGTGACTTGATCAGCGTCTCACCTTCCCTCAGAGACCATTTGGACAGGAGATCCCTTCTTCCATGCTACAGTGTGTTCCCTATGAAGAAATCCTGGTCCTTGGTCCTACACTCTTCAGAGTCATAGCGGTTCTGTTCATTTTTCCACAAGATATCTTGCTAACGCTGGGCTGCCCGAATTACCAGGCGTAGTCAGGACAACCCAACTAAAACTGCAGGGTTTGTAGTCTTATCCACTTCCCTTTCTCCCCGGAGTGCTCACCTGCGCAGTAATGTTTGTAGTCCTCTGCGTGGGGTTGCGCCCAGGGGAAGAGGGGCTCTCTAGGCGCCTTCCTCCCTGCTTGCAGACCTTTGAGGTTAATGGCTTTCTTAGTTCTATGCTACTGACATCCTGACACAAACGCTGCACTAGTAGTTGCTCATGACACCAGCGAACCTTTAAGTGAACCAGGTGTTGTAATGGAGGGTAGGGGAGCAAAGACCATTATTTTACCACTCTGCCAACATTATATTTCCAAAATGACGAGTAAAAAATCAACTGAGGATGGTTCCAGAGAAAGAATGTTCAGAGATGCTGAATATGAAATCTTGGTGGAGGCGTGCCTACCCGTGAGTGACAAACTCTTTAGCACCTCGTCTTTTAATATCCCTGAAGCCATCAAAATGTATATGGGGAACAGTTAGAAACTTCATCAAAGCTGTGGGAGATACAAAGATGTACTAAAATCAAAATTCCTTCTCCTGGGGTCAATAAAACGTTAATGGCATTGGGATCCCAAAGGGGACGCATACATCAGTGTCGGGGATTTAGATGTTACAATGGTTACCAAATTTACAGAAAGGTATATATAAGGCCTAACAGTACCATGGGAAACATGAAACAATAATAAAAACTTGAAACAATCATTAAAAAAGCTTTTTCATTTATTTAAGAAGATTTAAAATTAGATTATAACATGTTTGCATTTAAAATAATACATAAATTTCAGAAATTTCCAAAGCATACAGTTTTATATTAAAAATTGCTAACCTAGCAATCATTCATACAGACATTTACACAAATGTAATTATTAATCAATGAAAATGTATGGGAACGAAAATGTCGACGCGGCATTTCGGTGCCTCTTTTATATCCTGCACCTTCTTCAAGGACTCGTTCACAGCTTAATAATATCTCTAAAAAACATATCATAATACATATTGTTAGGCCCATATTTTTCCAGTACTTGCACATAGATAACTAAAACATTTTAACTTGCATGCCTAATATTTGGTAACCCTGAACACTTTACAATCCCAGTTCTATTTTTTCGTGGTAGTGCATTCCTGCACAGCCTCATCCTTAAATGTGCTAAGGGCAAGGGTATAACAGACTTGGTGGTTCTCTACTGGTATACAGTTTCATCTTTTTTTAAAAAAAATTTTAAATTTTTTTTTAAAAAAAATATTTTTGGGCAAAGACATATATGGCTTGGTGTTTAATTACTGGTCTGTGTTGCCTTAATACTATTTACTTAGGCCCAATAGACTCTTTCTTTTATTAAGATTGACAAGTCAAAGGGAACAAATTTTTCAATTCTTTTTTGTCCCACTTGTTATCAGATTCTGATTGAACTTGGCTTACCCAGATTAGATCTCTCCTGGTCCTGATTATTTAGCTATCTCTGAGCACGTATTCCATCCGCCCAGATCTCTTTCGGCCTTTTGTTCTAAAAAGGGGAAATCCGTCTTATTTTAGGTAGCCCCGTTATCTATTCATTGATATTATCCTTGATAGGTGATCTAACATCTCTTTACCTTGTGTGTAGATTTTCTCCAACCTTCACTCGCTTTAGGAAGAAAAAGGACCAACTTCAATCCTATTGGGAGGATACATATTTGTTATAAAGATAGTTCGCTTTTTTGTAGTTTACTTGATTTGCTATTCTTTATCATATATTCTATGAGGTTTTATTAGAGTTTTATTTAGTTCTACCTTCACCCCACAGGTCTTCGCAATATGCTAACCCATTGTCACGTATTGATGGCAGCATTATATTTTGTGACCGTACTTTTATTCCATATACTTTAATGAGGTATATGTATTGAAACTTATTTTCTAGATGTCCCCTCCTCTGTGCCTCTAGTTGGTTTACAATAAGTTTTTTAGAAAAAAGGGGCTTACCAGTCCTATTTTCTCATTTATTTGATCGTTAGGAGGACGCCTCTGGGAGCTACCTTACGCTGTTCTTTTCATCACTTTATCTGTAGAATAATGATGTCTATTAGTGATAGGCAGTGGTTTTTCTTCTAAGTAGTCTAGATTTAAGCAGAGTCTTACCTTTGTGGTAAAAGAAGATTTATTTTGCTTTTAGCGGATGGAATACGTGCTCAGAGATAGCTAAATAATCAGGACCAGGAGAGATCTAATCTGGGTAAGCCAATTTCAATCAGAATCTGATAACAAGTGGGACAAAAAAGAATTGAAAAATTTGTTCCCTTTGACTTGTCAATCTTAATAAAAGAAAGAGTCTATTGGGCCTAAGTAAATAGTATTAAGGCAACACAGACCAGTAATTAAACACCAAGCCATATATGTCTTTGCCCAAAAATATATTTTTTTTAAAAAAAATTTTAAATTTTTTTTTAAAAAAAGATGAAACTGTATACCAGTAGAGAACCACCAAGTCTGTTATACCCTTGCCCTTAGCACATTTAAGGATGAGGCTGTGCAGGAATGCACTACCACGAAAAAATAGAACTGGGATTGTAAAGTGTTCAGGGTTACCAAATATTAGGCATGCAAGTTAAAATGTTTTAGTTATCTATGTGCAAGTACTGGAAAAATATGGGCCTAACAATATGTATTATGATATGTTTTTTAGAGATATTATTAAGCTGTGAACGAGTCCTTGAAGAAGGTGCAGGATATAAAAGAGGCACCGAAACGCCGCGTCGACATTTTCGTTCCCATACATTTTCATTGATTAATAATTACATTTGTGTAAATGTCTGTATGAATGATTGCTAGGTTAGCAATTTTTAATATAAAACTGTATGCTTTGGAAATTTCTGAAATGTATGTATTATTTTAAATGCAAACATGTTATAATCTAATTTTAAATCTTCTTAAATAAATGAAAAAGCTTTTTTAATGATTGTTTCAAGTTTTTATTATTGTTTCATGTTTCCCATGGTACTGTTAGGCCTTATATATACCTTTCTGTAAATTTGGTAACCATTGTAACATCTAAATCCCCGACACTGATGTATGCGTCCCCTTTGGGATCCCAATGCCATTAACGTTTTATTGAACCCAGGAGAAGGAATTTTGATTTTAGTAGATTGTTGACCCAATCCTTTTCCTGTCAGAAAGGGTAACTCCCGATAAATATTGTTTGGAGATACAAAGATGACCACAATATAAAGCAGAAATCAAGGGTATTATTACGATTTAATTGAAAGAAAAATGTAAAGCTTTACAAGTAGAGGTTACTGACACAGAAGAAAGTCTAAGTACTGTAGACACCAACACCAATGGTGGAAGTGATTACTTCCAAGGTTCAACAAGAAGCAATCAGCAAGCAGTGACAGGACTAGTGGCTATCACAATAGGTAAGGAATCATTGCAGTGTGTAAGGGGGTAAAATGAGGAGCATGCATACACGAAAAAATAGCCATTCATTTCTCAAACCTTTTAAACATGCAAAAATACCTATATTTCAAAATAGAAGTAAAATAATGTAATAGGTTATGAATAATTAGTCTTCAATATCTTAAACATCATCCTCAAGTTTACATTTTTCAAAATATTTTTCCTCAATCTTAATACATCTACTATTACACATAATAGTATCATATGCACTTTTGTTGAAGAAAATCACTTATCATGACAACACTTTCTACGTGCAGAACCATCTACACAAAGTGCCTCTCTGACACATGAGAAGAGATCATTAACATTGCACAGTCCAATATGCTAGGCTTTGAAAGCCCCACTACCATTCCAGTGGATGTAGAAGCACCTGAAGGAGTGACAGACCTACCAGCTAGTGTTGTTACTTTGTGTACAACCATAAAACCAACTGCCACAGTTAGCGTCACGGCGATGCTTGTTGCTTCGGCCAATAATAAACACTGCAAGGGCATGTATTCGAGAACCAACTGGAATAGCAAGTGAAAAAGATGATGCTCGGGTATTGGCATAACATATTCGAAACATTGAAGTTGCTGTGCTTAAAATCATAAAAAATAGTGTAAGGCTTTTTGTTAACTAACCTGTGCAAAACAATGCATAAGGCTTTGAATCCATGACAAAAAGCAAGAATCACCTATCTGATGCACATCAGGAACAGGGAAAGGGGGCGTGGCTTGGGCGCCGATGGCGATGGTCGCCTGAGAGCTCGGCTCCGGGACTAAGCCCGAGATTATCCTGAAAATCGGAGGCTGCGGGGCACCCCAGACCCCGCATTCGGCTGAGCGAGGCGACGACACCCTGCTGGGGGCCTTAGTGGAGTTTGGACGAGGGTTGCTCCGAAGAAATGCCGAAGTTTGCGGAGTTGCGGAGTGCGACCCAACATGGCGCCCGGACTCCTTTGTCCCCTTGATCGAAACTACTGAGTTGAAGAGGTGTCGCGGGGGTCGACTGGCGCCCGGCTTCACCATCCTCGGTTGTTCTGGACATTGGACATTCACAGGATTGGATCTTTTGCATCGGGTTCATACTTGGTTGGACGGCCGGACGGGTGCCCGCGCACTGGAGGGCACCGGGTGCGGGTGCCCTCTGATCCAGGCGGTGGTCCACATCGCGACTCAGCAACTAGCTACGATTTCCTGGCCAGTCCAACTACATGGGAGGCGCGACACTCTGGCGCCACAGATCAACCGAGGGAGTTGGTGGCCCTCACCCCGGAGCTATAGTGGGTGAACGGGTCTGCCCGACCCGACGACGGTTGTCTCCGCCCCCTCATCGGTGCCCTCGGACGCCATGGCGGTGGCGTGAGCCGAAGCGGCGGAGTCTCCACAGGCTCTGGAGAAGGAGGTCGCCCATACCCGACGTGAGAACGAACACCTGGGAAGGTCGTGATCGACACCTGTACACGGAGACGCCTACTCCGGGACCCTCACGGAGAGCCCCTGGCAGCATGGGGAAACCTAAAGGAGCCAAGGGATCCAACCAGGCCACCTCGGACTCTGAAGCCCAGGACAAAGAAGAGCATGGGGACCCGAAGAGATCTGGTAGCGCACCACTGCAGCAACAGTTCGACCGTGTACTGGAGGCGATAGAGGCTACGCGGTCGGCCCTCCAACAGGACATTGCTCAGGTGGCGACGGGCCTGGGCCTCCTAAGGGCGGACCATGGCAAACTCTCAGACCGGGTCAAGGAGGTGGAGGGCACGGTGAAAACTTTGGAACCGGCGCAGAGAACCTTGGCTGCGACGATAAAGGACGCCTTAGCCCGAATCGAGACCCTCGAACGGAGGGCGGAGGATGCGGAAGGCCGCAACAGGAGGAATAACATCCGAGTGGTGGGCCTGCCGGAAAAAATCGAGGATGGCGATATGGTGCGATACTTGGAGACCTGGCTCCGAGACACGGTGGTCCCGGAGGGTCTGTCCTCCTTCTACACTCTAGAACGGGCCCACAGAGTCCCAGCACGGCCCCCACAGCTAGGACGTACCCCGAGGCCGGTGGTGGCGCGGTTGCTACATTTTCGGGACAGGGACTTGATCCTCAATGCCGCCAGGCACAATGGCCCGTTCCACGTTGCGAACAGTCAGGTGAACATCTTCCCTGACTACACTTACGAGATGCAGCGCAAGCGGTTCTCCTTCCTAGCGGTTAAGCGCGAACTCAGGAGTGAGGGCATTCAATATTCACTCCTATATTCTGCAAAGATCCGCGTCATTGTCGACGACAAAACCCAGTTCTTCGACACCCCGGAGGAGGTCTGTGACTGGCTCGAACTGTACCGGACGGGGAAAGATGGTTTTGGCTCCTCGACCCAACAGGCGGATGAGCCGGAACAACGGAGGCGATCCAAGAGGGTCAGGAATCGCCGCGGCCGCACCGGAGGGCCCTCGACTGCGGAGACATCATCGGAACGGAGGGGAGTGTTGGAAGTTCTGTCGGAACTGTCGGGAGCAAGAGACGAAGCCATTGAGGAGGAAGAAAACCCGGGTGCTCAGGGGGCACCATCGGACTCGGAGGATTCAGTGGCAGACAGTACCCATACACCGGTGATCACACCGAAATCGGTGGAGGACCTTCTGGATGGACAAGGGTAACGGGGTATGCTGCCTTGTTTTGGGTGGGGGCCCGGCAGGGGGGAGGCGGTTGCCGTCCTTTATTGCTGACAACGAAGGAGAGAGGGTTGGGGGGCCTCTGCTCTTGCCCCGGAAGGTTTTGACACTGGGGGGGGCTTGCTATAGTCCTGGTAGCCTGGGCGACGAGGGCCCGCTGCCTCCGCCCAGCCCGCACCTGGCCCATAAGGCCTTCCTACGGTGGCGACCGTAGGACTAGTGGGGGTTCTGGGGTTGATATACGTCGAGGTTTGGATGGGATCTAGATGGTGCAGTTTGGGTCCTGTTCTGGGGTGGTTGGGGGGGGGGCTTTGTTGGTTTTTGGGTGGTTTGGTTTTGGTTGGGGAAAATGGCCGCCATCAGCGCTGGGAGGATTGATGCTTTTTCTTTGTGGGGACCCGAACGGGGAGACTGTGTAAGAACACTCTGGGACAATGGCTGATGTCGCTAACTTGAAATGTGTTACTTGGAACGTGAGGGGGCTTCACACTATGTCCAGGCGTCACAAGGTCCATGCTTATTTAGTGCGTAGGGGAGTGCAAATGGCGCTGCTGCAGGAAACGCATCTGAACAAGGCGGAAGGGGCGGCGCTTCAGCGTAGATGGCGAGGGCAGGTCTTTTCCACGGCGTACTCTGCTTATGCCAGGGGGGCGCTAATATGGATCAGGGCAGGGGTCCCCTTCCAGGTCACGAGGACGGTGTTGGACCCAGAGGGGCGTTTCGTGGCCATCTCAGGCACTCTAGGAGGGAGGGACCTGAACGTTTGCTGTGTGTACGCTCCTAATGTAGACCAGACTGCCTTCCTTTCCAGGTTATCGGGCTCGTTGGCCCACTTTTTCGCCGGGCCCCTCCTGCTGGGGGGAGACTTCAACTCCGTGGTGGATGTGGACTTGGACCGCTCGCATCCCCCGCTCCCCGATTCCCCGGTCCGTCGCACGGCTAAGGGTCGTCAAGACTGGCAGACCCGCTGGGGTTTGACAGACGTTTGGAGGGCGCATCACCCCGCGTCTAGGGATTATTCATACTTCTCGAGCCTCCATGAGCTGCATGTCAGGCTAGATGGCTTTCTTGGTTCGCCCGAACTAGTTTCGGCAGCGGTCCGTTCAGAGTACTTATCGAGGACCATCTCGGACCATAACCCCCTCCTGCTGGACATTCGCTGGTTTCCTGGGACGCCGGCGGTACCCACCTGGAAGATGCGCCCCGAGATCCTCGAGGACAATGTCTTCAAGGCGGACCTAGGGGAGAGAATCTCGGATTATTTTGCGTCCAACGGCGGTTCCGCGAGTACTAGGGCGTTCGAATGGGACGCTTTTAAGGTAGTGGTGAGGGGCTACTGTATCTCTAAGAAGGTGGGCATGAGGCGTGTTATCCTGGCTGATTTAGACACAGCGGACCGGGCACTCCGCGAGCTTGAAGTTAGCCGCCCCGGACACCCGGAATTGCAGACACGAACGGTAGAGGCGAGGGAGAGGGTAGCGGTGGAGGTCGAACGGCTCCGCTGTTTTGATTATAAGGCCTATACGGTCCGGTCTATTGCGGAGGGAGACAGGTCGAGTGCGTTGCTGGCGTGGTTGGCCAACCCTACGCGCCAGTCCCAGACGACGACAAATATGCATAGGGCAGATGGGACCGAGGTATGCACCCAGCCGGAGATTCTTAGTTGCTTCCGGCATTACTACGGAAGTTTATACCGCAGTCGCTCCGCACGTGACCCCGACCGGCTTGATAACTATCTTCGCCCACTGGAACTCCGCACAGTAGGACAGGAAGTGGCGGAAACCCTGGGCTCTGATATCGACTTGGGGGAGATCCGCGGGGCCATCAAACGGATGGCGAGGAACAAGACCCCGGGCCTAGATGGCCTTCCGGTGGAGTTCTATGCAGCTTACGCTGACCTCTTGGCCCCTCGGTTGCTGGTGGTCTACAGGGAGGCGAAGAGGTTGGGTCGACTCCCTGGCTCGATGTGTGAGGCGTTGGTGGTTCCTCTTCTCAAACCGGGCCGAGACTCATCTGACCCGGGGTCCTACCGTCCCTTATCAATGTTGACGGTAGACTACAAAATATTGAGCAGCATCTTGGCCTCGAGGCTGCTGGGACATATGAGTTCCCTAGTACATGAGGACCAGGCCGGCTTCATCCCACGGCGGAATACGACTATGAACATCCGAAGGTTGTTCCGATTGCTTGGGGAACCACTTGTGGATGCCCCGTCCCCGGTAGTCTTGTCGGTGGACCTGGAGAAGGCTTTTGATAGCCTAGAGTGGGACTACCTATGCACGGTGTTACGGAGATTCGGCCTCGGGGAGGGATTTGTCAAATGGACTGCGGTCCTCTATGCTTCCGCTTCGGCCAGGGTTAGATCGGGCCCTTTGATTTCATCGCGATATCCGGTAGAACGTGGCACGCGGCAGGGGTGCTCTCTATCCCCGCTTCTTTTTGCACTAGCGGTGGAGCCACTGGCGATGCACCTTCGCTCGGGAGCCCACTATACGGGCTTGTGGACGGCAGCGGGCCCGCATTATGTCTCGCTATATGCGGACGACCTGTTGCTCTTCCTGGAGGATCCGGTCGACGCTTTGCGGGGAGCGGAATTGGCGCTAACGGAGTTCGGAGCGGTCTCAGGCCTCCGAGTGAATTGGTCTAAGACCTGTCTCTTTCCGATGCGCAGGGGTACCCCCGCCCCTGCGCTAAGTAGGGAGATCAGATGGGAGCCCGACTGCTTTAAATACCTTGGGGTATTTGTTTACCACGACCAACCCGACCTCCTAGATGGGAACATTGCCCGTTGTATTCGAGCACTCCGAGGTTGCATGGACTTTTGGGCCACGCTGCCGCTCTCAGTGGCGGGACGTATCGCCCTGCTCAAAATGGTGGCGCTCCCCCGGCTATTGTATTACTTCCGAACTTTGCCGATCTGGGTCCCACCGGCCACGTTTCGTCGCTTACGTTCTATGGTGGTCGGGTTCCTCTGGGGAGCGGGCCGGCGGCGGGTGGCCCTCAATACCCTGATGAGGCCGAAGGACGAGGGGGGGCTCGCTGTGCCGGACTTCGAGAAGTACTATCTGGCGGCGCAGCTCCAGACCTTCACCCAGGAGATAGCCAGGGAATTCAGAGGCCCGGAAGACGGTAGAGGGACGGGTATGGCCAGGCACGTCCTCTCCTTTATCGCGCTGCGACAACGCTTGGTCCTACGGGACTTGTCGATGGAGGAGCGGACTATCCGACTGTGTTGGAATCGGGCTCACGCCAGAGGCCACCTACGGACGCCGTATGCGCCTGAAATACCGTTGGGGATGCTGACGGCCCTCCCCCACGGAGGGGATTGGTCACGATTGGCGGACTGGGAGGATTCCGGTTTACAGCTCGTCGGGGATCTGTACGAGGACGGAGCGCTCCTGTCCTTTCAGGATCTCATTGACCGCTTTGGGATCCCCCGGGGCGACTTTCTGCTGCACTCGGCCATTGTGCGAGCGATCCAGGCGCACTGGCAGAACGGGCTGGAGGAACCCCAATTGTCTCAGGTGTGCCAATACGTGATGATGTCGGCGGGCACGGTGAAGGCGGTCACTTGCCTCTACGGCAGGTTGATTACCGAGGGGTTGGTTCCTCTCACCACATTGAAGTCCCGCTGGGAAGAGGACATTGGTAGGGAGATCCCGGAGACGACCTGGGCCCAATTGGTGAGACGTGCCTGGAAGGGTACACGTAGCGCCCGTTTCCAACTGGTCCACTATTATGTTCTTCATAGAGCGTACCTGACCCCGGTAAAGATCAGGCGTTATTTTGCCACGGCTTCAGCGGAATGTCCTAGGTGCCCGGCTCAGGAGGCGGACCTCCTACACATGTTATGGGCCTGTCCGGGACTGACGTCCTACTGGCAGGAGGTAGCGACGACTCTGGAGGAGGTGACGGGGAGGCACTTATCATTTGACGTGGTGGTAGGGCTCTTGCACTGGTTCCCCCATACCCCCCGGAATAAAATCTTCAGTAAATTTATCGACCTGGGGCTCCTACTTGCTAAGCGAGAGGTGACCAGGAACTGGAAGGAACGAGCTGGTCCGGCAGGTAGCAGATGGCACAGTGAGCTTTTGAAATGGGCGGCGGGTGAGAGCGCGCTAAGATACCAGCTGGCTTGGAGGCAGGGTAATGAGAAGGCGCAGGAGGCCGCGTTGGAGTGGGAAACGCTGGTGCAGGCCCTCAGGGATTATTGTGCCCCCAGCGACTCCGAAAGTGAAGAAGCGACTCGCCCCGAGTCCCGATGAACGTCAGCATTGACAGTACTATTACCTTCCCCGTGGGTCAAGTAGTGGATCCTATGTTGATGAGCTCCCTGGCGCTGATGGTGGGGGGGGGGGGGGGGGGGAGGGGGGGTTTCACAGTTAATGGGTATTTCGAGGGGGGGGTTTATTTTGGGGGTTTTGGGTTTGTTTAGAAAAGCAGATGACGGACAGTGTGTTATCCGGACCAGCTCCAGCATTCTACTGACCCCTGTTGCATTTCGCCGCCCAACCCCAGGGTTATGGGCTAGTTGGCTGTGTACAGACTTTACGGAGGGGGGTCGGTGGGCTTTATTCTGTATATGTTGCTTATGATACAATGCTGGTCGCTACTGTATTGATTTACTGATTCCTGCAATAAAAATATATTTAAAAAAAAAAATAAAAATCAGGACCAGGGAAAGAAGGGAAAGCACAGAGGTGATGACAACACCACTCCAACAGTCCTCTTCAGAATTTGGGAGCTCTATAAAGTATTTACTTGCAAGTACCTCGAACATGTGTGACACACTTTAGATCTATAAGCTGAGGTAACTCCTCAAAAACGTTACCCAGCAAGAGCATTAGGTCAGGTCACAAGTGTTTTAGTAGAACTACTAGTGCAGGGATTAGGTCAGCAGTATCACATATTGGGAATGAGGAAGTGTTTATAAGTAGTTTGTCAGTGCAAGAGGGTAGCACAGGTGCATGTAGCAGGAGTGTTGAAGTATTCCAAGACACCACCACTTTACTGTAGAGACAGAAATCTGTACTTTAAAATGCCAAAGAGTCTTTCTGTGCTTGCTCTTGCCTGCTTATGTGCTTCATTATAGTGATGCTCCTTTTGTGTTGGTGGACGTGGATACAGTGCGAGGATCTATGGCTAAATGGCAAACACTCTTTCGCATGTCACATACAAACATAGGTATGAATATACCAAGTTACTTAATGATATATCACCATGGATTGAGATGCTTACCATGCAAACATCCACCTCCAATGAAAGATGATAGCAAAGTCCACAATATTTAAAAATGAGAGTTGTGTTTTCCGCACAGGGTAGCGGCAACAGTGTCTCTGATGATATCAATCAATCAATCAATCAATCATGACATTTGTAAAGCACACTACATACCCTTGAGGGTCTCAAGGCGCTGGAGGGGGGGGGGAGTGCTGCTAGTGATCGTCGGCCCAGGTCTTCTGAGGGCCGGTAGGTCTTGGGTCTGCCGTAGGTTGGTGGGGAGGGTGTTCCAGGTATATATTCTACATTGAACAGTATTGAACACCATCTAGAAGTTCTGTTAGTGCTGTTTTCTCCTTTTCCTATATAGAAACTTTGTAGAAGAAGGTAGTATATAATACTCTGTGTGCCATCTACACATCCCAAGATGTTGGAAAAATGCGCAATTTGGTAAAAATTACATTTTAATGTGGAAAAATCTTCTGGGGTATTTGAAAAAGTAATTCAAATATTTATCTTACCATTGAATTTAGGAAAATTCGAATAATCCTTGAAAGAGCACCCTGCTATACCTCCAGCTACTCCTATTGTGCCTAGATCAGTGTTTCCAAAATTGTGGGTCAGGTCACAAATTGATTTTTCATGGGTCTCGAAGTTCACGCAATAATTAAAGATGCCTTTAAATTATGCAATTATTTTGTTACATTTGCTGCACTTTAAAGATAGAGGTTAAAAGTCAGGCTATGTCTTTAGACAAATTGCTGCTTATTTTTTTAACCCCTTCGATGCTAGTGACGGAACCATTCCGTCATCAGTCACGGTTGAGCTGTGCTGATGACGGAATGGTTCCGTCATGACCACACCCTGTTCTGGAATGTCCAGCACCGGGGAAAAATCTGCGCCGCACGGAAGCGGTTAACATGTGGATTTGTGTTTACAAACTCGTCTCACTTTGCTGCCTGTGTAAGAAAAGTAGAGTGAAATGTATGATAATCTTGCTGGTGTACAAGGAGTGTGAAAGGAAAGACTGTAGGATGTCATTTTTTGTAACACACAATAAAAATGTAAATACCTGTAAATTAATTGTACTCATTCAGCAGTAAGGAAAGCAAACATGAAGCACATTTGCATTGTAATTCTGGTGTGTGATGGAAACAAAGATTTTAACACGTTCATGACAAATGAAGACATTTTTCTTGGTGATGCACAAATAATACATATTTGCTAAAACCCGCTTTCCATAACTTATACTTTGTTTGTAATATATTTTATCATATTTCAATGACAAATGTGATGTTTATAAAAGCAGAGTGCTACAAGCAACACTTCAGTTACATTAAAAATTGTCCTTTTCATGTCCATTAAAGATAGGTGGGTGGCAAAGGTTTGTCGTTCTAAAAATTGGGTCATCCTTCTAAAAAGTGTAGGAAGCACGAGCCTAGATAATTCCCTGATGCTACGAGAGGTCGGGAGCACAAAACTTAAAACTGTATAGAGATCACCTAGCTGCATTCAGTCTGACTCACTAGCATAGGCTGTAACTCACTAACTAATTGATTAACTAAATCAACTATGTCTGCCTTGTTTAGTCGATATCTGGCATACACCTCCTCATCTGTCTGATCAAATAAGGTGACTCTCTGAAAATCTGCAACTGTAATTGCCTTCTCCAGTGTAGAACTAACTGTGAATGTCTTCTCAGCACCATTGCATAGAGTTTGGGAATTGTAAATATTTGTCCTGGATGTTTTGTTGTGCATATTCCGTCCACCTGGTTACCACCTCCTTCCACTTGATGGGATCTAGGGGCATATTACCAAGCAATAGCGATAATTATCGCTATTGCTTGGTTAGAGACAAACATTTACAGCTACCGCAAGGTTTATCGCAAAAGCGAAAAAATCGCCGCAATGCATGAATATCGCTGAAAAGTCAGCGATATTCATGCATTACCGAGCTAATGCTCTTAGCCATGTTATCCACCTACCATTGGATAACATGGCTAAGAACTGCTCAGGGCAGGTGTTAGCTTTTGGAGATATTCACGCTTAGCGCGAATATCTCCAAAAGTTGGTAATAGGAGATAGCGATGTTAGCAACTGTTTTCAGTTGCTAACATCTTGGCACGCCCACTTTGCATGTCATTAGTGATAAATATCACTGACATGCAAAGTGGGGCCCAAGATGGTCGCTATCTCCTACTAGCTGTCGCTAACTGGTGTTAGCGACAGCTAGGTAATAGGGAGATAATTTTATCTCCGCTTTCTTGGCTTTTAAAGCCAAAAAAGCGGAGATAAACCCCCTTGATAATATGCCCCCTAGCACCTGCAATTTGGCTATATTGCGACTAACCCCATTTTGCTACTCTTTTGGCCTTTTGCACAGTTTTGCAGTGGCTAGTTCACAAATACCCTTACACACTGTTTTTATGGCTGACTTATCAAACAATGGACACAGCACACTGTGCACGAAATATAGGCTAGAGTGAAGGTTATCTGGCCCTAAAAGCGATACCCTGAGTTTTGAAAGAATATGCTCATTTTATGAGCAGATCCTAACGGCCTCCTGTTAACACAAAACGAGAAGGTGGAACATTCAAGAAAAGAACATATGCCTCAGACAATACAAAAAAACACAAGACAAG
The DNA here is from genome assembly GCF_964263255.1 of Lissotriton vulgaris. NCBI lineage: Eukaryota > Metazoa > Chordata > Amphibia > Caudata > Salamandridae > Lissotriton > Lissotriton vulgaris. The sequence continues at coordinate 659,185 of NW_028247168.1, forward strand.
ATAATAGGGCGGCGCGATAGTCCGATATTTAAAGGTCAGTCAACACATTTTAAAATTAAGCCTAATCATAACAGGCACACTTGAGTAGGCCGGAAAGGAGGCTGCAAGTTACGTTTTTCACAACCTTCGCAACAAACCAAATTGTATGCTGCCTAAGCCAACAGTTCTTAGTCATTTGCCTTCTGTTGACCCCCCCATTGAATGACTGCTAAAGTCAGGGACTCCGGCCTAAGCAATTTCTGTGAATTAATAATCAAAATTATACACAACACTACAGAGACAACTATTACATCAAACAAATACACACATTTTGAAATGTTTGGTTTAATTCAGAAACAGAAAATATACAAAAATGTTTTTTTATTTTTAAAAGATTTAGTGATAAACTACCTAAAAGACAAAGTGATGCAGTAGATTCTTGCATATCACTTTGTTTTTTTTTTGCTCCACATGCATGCGTTGTTTTTGTCGGCACATACATTAACAGAGTGTTTAAATTTTCATTTTTGCTTTTTTTTGCATATATACTTTAATGCCAATATTTCATTTTGTAAACCGTCACAGACACCCTTTGTATGTGTTGCGGACCCCCACGTGTCCCCAGACTACCATTAAAAACCTCTTGCTTAGAAAATGAAATAATATTTTAAATTTGAGGCTAAAAATTAAGTTTGTGTCTTCAGATTGATTATTGAGAGCATTGCAAGTGCATGAAACAAAATATAGTATGACCGATGGGTGGCCTCAGTTGAATATAGAAAAGCTTTAGGTTTCCCACTAAAATGAAACTGTAGATTTTTTTTCTTGCTTTGTGAATTAAATAAAATATCTCAACCATTGTTTGATGAACATTTGCTTATTTTTGTGGATTGTTTTGTCATTTCAATCATCAAAACTGCTTAGCCGGCTCACCGGATTCCAAATAATAACTCATTGGGGGTCCCCGGATTCCCCAGGTTCCAATAATGGTATAATGGGGGTATCCGGATTCCGGTAATGGTTAAGTGGGGGTCCATAAAAGTCAAAAGGTTAAGAATCCTAGAATTTTGGACGAAAGGCACGTCTTACTGATTGGTTGGCAGAGTATATGCCAGAACGCAGAAGTGAATGGAACTCTCTAGTAGTTGGGGGATTTGAGAACTTGTCCATTGCCCTGGCAAGCCTGGTTAAGTGGAAGAGAACTCATGCTCCCTTGTGAGAGGGACCTTGTTATGTCCGAGCCTCCACTAAGACGATGGTTCAGAAATAAGGTGAAATTTCCAAGCACCAGTTAAGTACCTTAGTATGCTGCAGAGGAACGTGATGTTTTCCCCAACAGACTTTGGTGTACAGCCAGTGCCTTGTGCTTCACACACCTGTTGGGAACTTCAGACTTAGCCCGACATTTTAGGTCGACCCTTCCTGGACATGCAGCAATTACCCTCTCAACTGCTCTCAGCCCAGAATAATTGTCTAAATGCTTAATGTGCTAGTGTCTCAAAATCTCTCGGTTAATACTGCCATGGAGGGAGGAGATGTCTCTGTCTATAACTAAGGAAAAAAGACCATAATATGTGAACCACTAGGGTAAGAAGGTGCGATATAGTGTTAATGTTTGTGTTAAATGCTCCCAGTCAGGTTTGCACATGTGATTCCTAATGCGTAAGGAGGTTTTACTGGGCTGACAGTCATGATGGAGACACTATGAATGTGTTTGCTGTTCTTTTCCATATAGAAAGGCTATGTTACTCTACCAGTAAGAGTGTTACTCCTGTACAGGTTATCCCAACAGTACCCACAAAAAAAGACTGCCACCAACACCAAAACCATATTCAAAGATGGGTGCCAGATTACTTATCTTAATTCTACAAGTTTATGATCTTTGAACTACATACACTACCTTGAAATATGCAAAACAAAGCAGGATTGCTTTTAAATACAGTTTTTATTTTAAACTAAAATAATATTTTTTTGTATGTTTTTCAATTTCAAGCGGATAAGAACTGTGAGTGGATTGAGTATTCCCTGCGGAGATAAATGTGTGTGTGACCAATAACTCATAGGTTCATATTCTTTTGGTACCGAATGAGTCATTCATCCAAGTTTGTGAAATGAGAAATAATACAAACTCCATTTAAGCCAATAGAGATAATCCAGTTTGTGCTTCATAGTATATGGGTGGTTCATATTGTCATTCATCTTATGTTATTTTTATGATTTCATTATCATCTTTTGCTAAAACTTAAATATGGTTTATAAGTCGGATTTTTCTTGGCTCCTGCCATCTCGACACTGACTGTACCTTCAGTGTTTACGTAATCTGAGGGCGTTGCAGTGCATTGTATAACTTGTGATGTGTTTGCTGAACTGCAGCTCGATGATGCCATATTGATGACTTGGCTGCCAGGAGCCACGCCTTGCTTGGCAAGTCTTGGCAGGAGAAACCCGTGCTTTCAGTCAAGGCTGGCCTGCAGCCCATCCACTCTCTCAGCTGGCAGGTCGACTGCCTTCAGGCTGCCCAGGCAGCACATGGTGTTGAGGAGCCACATTACTGTGCAGTGCAGTACTTAATTAGTAGAAAAATGAGTGCTGGTGCCCGATTCTCTGCTCAAAAGCCCCTGGCCGGCGCTATTAAATGTCAGTGTACTGAATACCAAGGCTGGGTAATATTCAATCCACACAATGCCTCTTTAATCCTCTACCAAACACCACTCTCCCCTTTATCTCGCTCATGCAGGTTCCTGACTTCTCCCTTTGCAATGTTATTTCTATTCCTTCTCTTACTCCTTTGTTTGTATGTCTCTGTCTTGCTCTCAGGAAAGGTCCGATCAGGAAAATAAGTGCTGGTTCCCAAATCTAAGTGCTGGTGGTCTCCACCAGCAACCACCGGCTGAAATTAAGCACTGACCATGCTTAATTTGAGCCGGTGGTTGCAAGTGGGGTCCACTAGGACTCATTTATGATGAGCAGGACTTATTTTTCCTTCATGAGACTTTGACCAAGAACATAAGTGAAAAAAACTTAAAAGTTAGGAAAAAATGAGGTAAAGAATGACGAAAAACAGCGAGAAAGTAATGATGAAAAACAACATGTCGCAGTGAGACAAATGGGCATAGAGAGTACGGTGGTGGATGAAAGATCAATGAGGTTGAATGAAGATTAGACAGACTTGGTATTCAGCAACCCTTACAACCCTTACATTCAGCAGTGCCAGCCGCGGTCTTCTGAAAAAACCTTTGGCACAAGCACTTTTTTTTTTCAAATTGAAAACTTAGTGGGCTTCTCTTATGCTGAAATAACCCATGATTGTCCCTTTTCTGTAAACTTGTTAAGTTCACGGCTCTCAAATTAATGAACAGTCACAGGACCTCTGATTTGAGTGGGTTAGGCTCGACAGCACAACGTTTTGCTAAATCTCATGTTATGACAATTCTTTTTTAACTCAGTAAAGAGGGAGAGGCTTTGACTCCTCAACTCTGCTTTTCTGCCTTTAAATTACATTATGGTTATTGTGTAACAGTTGTGTTACCCTGAGTAAGTTTTAGTTTCATAGTTCGCAATGGACAGACACATTGTTAACACACCCCTCATGCCAAATCTAACAAGAATGGAAATAGCTTGGAGCAACCCTCTGACAAATGTGGCAGGGGGGATTTTTACAGTGCATTCTTCAGATTACTAGTTTAGGATGGTTGTGAGAGATCGGCTGGTGACAATGCACATTTGCATTTCTATATTTAATATTTAGATGTGTGTAAGGTAAAGCATCTTTTCTGTGTAAAAGCAAAATGACTCACCGGACAGGTTTTAACACCATACCACCTCCTCGAGAAAGCTCAATGGGTGTTCTAGGTGCTACGTTAGGGCTCAGTATTAATATATCTTCTGGGCCTCTGCTCAATCCCATTGTTGCCCTTCTTTATTGGCATTTGATTGTGCAATAGTTCTGTTAGCTCACCCATGAAAAAGGTCTCTCGTCCAAATCTGAAAGAAATGTTGGTAAAGTGCAATGTAGTCCTAGGGCAAACACTGTAGGTGTGCCCCATTGACAGGTGTAGTAGGAAGGTGTTTTTCATTGTGAAGTCACTGACAGATACAACAGAAGCCTATTTTACTTTGTAAATTCTCTGACAAATAGAGTGTGAAGAGGTTTTACATAGTCCATTTCCTGACAGATTCCACCTGAAGGGTTTTTACAGTGTGAGTTCACTGAAAAATACAATTCAATTCAAAAGTGCTTTATTCGAGTATTACTCATAAAAGCAGACATACAAACATGTAATAAAAAAGTCAATTAAATTACAGAAGTCATTTTAGACATAAGCACATATCACATTATAAAAAAGTTATTTCTCAACATGATCACAGGTGTAAAGTTCATTACTGTTAAAAATACAGTTAAAAATGATTACAGTAACATTGTGCTAAAAATCATTAAAATTTCATTCCGAATGAAACATAAGATGAACCGTTACAGAGAATAGACAATAGTCTAGCAGTCTCTGAACAACTAGGCAGAGAGTAGTTACCCTACTAGCAATCTCTGCCTTATTACCCACGCCCACCCCAATTACTTTGCGGTGGCAATTGTGATCCAAGTCAAAGAAGTAGATCTAACAATACGCAACGCTACCATGCTACTTTTTGTACCTAAGTTCCTGCACATAGGTGCCAGCCAGGCTCGCCTTGGAGCAGAATATACTTGGCAGGAGAACAAAAAGTGACCAAGGGTTTCGTTTCCTTCCCCACAAACTAGACAAGTAGCTGGACCTCCTGCTTTCCACTTAGATGTTAAATTACGGAGAGGGAGGGAACCAACCCTTAGTTGGAAGAGCAGTTTCCTATCCATGGGGTTCGATATGTAATCCCAATACAATTCATATATAGGGTACAGTTTAACTTCAAGAAAACTGGTGGTCATGGACCCGCTGTTGGTACTGAGCAAACTCCTTTTAGCAACCCGTTCCCAAAAGATATTTTTTAAGGTTGACTTCGTGGGAAATGATGCCCCAACTGGATCGGACCATAATGCATTTAGTCCTAGTTCAAATAGTGCAAGTTTTAATGATTTGAACCATCTAATTTTATTAAAGCGGTCTGCTTTAATGACATCAATGAACCCATCCGCGTAGTGGGAGAGCTCAGGCGTGGTCCAGAGCCTACGCCAGTATACAATTGGTCGTAGTTTGGCCATTTCCGAGATTTCTCTCCTGCCAAGCTCAAATCTCAGGGGCAATAACGGACTACTCTGTGGGGTTCCTGTGAGTGTCCTAAAGAATTTATTCTCTGATGTTTGGAGTTCCTGCAGATTTTCATGCCCCCACAGCTCAGCCCCATACAAAGCTGACCCAATTGCTTTTGCCTCGCATATGATCAGGGGTGGTTTAATCGGTTTGGTCAGCGATTTCCTATGTTCCTTTATAATGGTACCAGCTAATTACTTGTGCCTTAATGTAGCAATATTAAGATGTTGGTGCCACCTGTTGTCATTAGAGATAAGGATCCCCAGGTAAGTAAATGATTTTACAACCTCAAGAATGCGTCCACTCATGGAGATTTTGGGTTTAAAATTTCTATGCGGATTAAAAACCATGATTTTTGTTTTAGAAGCATTCACCCCCAAACCGTGATCCTCACAGAACTTGTCAAATATTGCCAATGCTTTTTGCAAACCACTTGGGGTTTTAGATAAAATTAACGTATCATCGGCGAACATTAAAATAGGAACTTTTACACCTGCGAGAGAGGGAGCATCCACTACCTGAGATTGCATGCGGGGGACAATACCATTAATAAAAAGGGTGAACAAAGTTGGGGCCACTGAGCACCCTTGCCGAACCCCGCGCTCAACAGGAAATTCGGCAGTATCATTACCGTACCCACCCCATTGGATTTCGGCATAAGTACCTTCGTGCAATCTCATGATCAAGGACAACAAGACCCCTGGGACCCCTAAAGCCGCAACACTTCCCACAGTTTTGCCCGGGGTACCAGGTCGAAGGCAGCCCGCAGATCGACAAATGCCGCATAAAGGCTGCCTCCACCAAGCACCACGGTCCTCCACTGGATCAGTTGAAAGCGAAAGACTTGATCCACAGTGCTGGTTGCCCTCACTCACAATCACTCGCCCCACAATTTTTTGAACAGTATCAATTAAACTGATTGGGCGGTAGTTGCAAGGCTGGGCACAATCTCCCTTTTTGTATACCGGAATGATTACAGCACCCCGCCATGATACCGGGATATCTGCACCTCTGGCAATGTGGTTTATTAGCAGATAAATGTATTTACACCACCTTCCAGTGTCATTTAGAAAAACGTCCGCTGGAACCCCATCAATGCCAGGAGCACGGCCACTATGAACAGTTTTAAGGGCAGACAGTATTTCACTCTGCGTGAAAACGTTAACTTCTGCCAATAAAAGGGTCGGGCAACTACTATTTACAGTCTGATCCCTAGTTGCATACTGTTCACTGAAGAATTTGACCCAGGCGTCCTGTGGGACGTTGTTGGTACTTGCCTCTTCAATCCTTTCTTGACCCCATTTGACAATGTGCCAAAATAATCTAGAGTGTTTTCGATCACTTGCACATTTCAACTTGTTCCAATGGGCTTCGTCCCAGTCTCTTTTCGCTTTGACAATACAGTTTTTATAATGTTTCCTAGCAGATCTAAAAGCCCCCACATTTTTACTCTTAATTGCGGCTCCCAGAGAGGTTCGTGCCACCTTACAGTCATGATTGTACCATTTAGCAGCTCTATAAGCACATACCCTCTTTCTGTTTACAGGTTTTAAGAAATGACATTTGATTTCATTAAAGAGATTCTCATGAACCTTAGTAGTATTGTCTTGGCTCGGGGAATACCCAGCCACACACTCTAGGGCCATAATAGCCTTATCAGTCGCCACTCCTATTTTTTCTAAAACCAGCTGATCTGTCCTAACACTTGTCCACCTCAGCCTGCGCATGTCATTTGTTGGTACAATCAACGGGGGTAAAGGTTCGTCACAGGGACTAGGAGCAATATCATCAGACAACCACCATTTGTGAAAAACACATATAGGGTTATGATCGCTCTCAAGCCTTTCCATTACAACCATATCGCTAACAAATGTCCAAAGAGACATGCTACAGATGACATAATCAATGCGGCTTTTGTTTCTCCCGTTGTTGAAAGTCATAGCTGGTACTCTATCTGACTTTGTCCGACCGTTCAGAGCTCTTAACCCTTGTTCGAGGCACATTGCATTTAGACCTAAAATATCCTCAGTCCAGCCAGTTACTGGAGTAGTGTCTAGTGCGGGAATATCCCATTGCTTATCTTCCTCTGCGCCCAAGAAAGCCTCGCCAGTATCTAGAGGTTCAAACGTGCGATTTAAGTCGCCTGCAATTATTATGTTCTTCCTAGAAGAATGTGTCTCTAAAAGATTATACAGGGTCAGAAGGACCTCTGATTTTCCTGCACTTCCACCTCTAGCATATAGATTATAGATATCGATGGAGATGGATGAAACACTCGTGAGTCTAATGAGCTGGATATCTTTTTGATGGAGCTCCACATTTTTCACTACAACCTTTAGGGACTGACGGACCCTTATGGTGAGGCCCCCCCATCGGGCGCCCTTTAGGGCCCTTAGTGGCCGGAACATAGAAATTTAAGTACCCCAGAGCGAAAACAGGATCACAGGCCCATGTCTCTTGAAAAATACAAACATCGTACTGGCTAACAAACCCAAACCAGTCTCCGCAATCCAGTTTGGAGCATAACCCAGCCACATTCCAGGACAATAGATTCCCAGTGACGTTTGCCATGATTGGTTTAGAGCTGGGAACAGACCCTTTCAACATTGCGTCATCAGTACCATTATCATTTACATTTATATTAGTTGGTCCTACTATGACCTCAGGGTTGTGAATCTCATTTTGAGCACCTATTAAATGACTGGGCTCCCCAGTAGTACATGCATCAAGGGTAATTTGCAACAAAGGCATGGGGTTGAATGGTTGTCAATCACAGGCATCTAAGTTTGAAAGGGCAGAGAATCTGTTTTCCAAGCCTAGTCCCCACTCAGTAAAACCAACATCCTTACTGCCCCTTTTGGTCACAACGTTCCATTTTGTTCTTAAGGTACTTGAATTCGGGCCTCTACCTTTCCGAGGATAGAAAAAGTCCAAAGTCAGTGGAACAATTGAAGTGGATCTTCGCTGTGGAGGTAAGATGTTAGGCAAGATGTTTGGCAAGACCTCAGGGTCTGAAAAGTTGAGCACAACGCAATCACCCTTGAACCTTTTTACCCTGTTACCAATCCACTCTACCCTTCTGGCATTTACAAGTTCTTCAGATAATTGCTGCTTTCCCCAGGGAGAAATTACCATATTGTTAGTGAGCCATGATAAAGATTTATTTAATAAGGATGATGTTGATTCAGCCTCACCAGATGCTAGTGGAGGGACATTTGCAAGTACGAGAACTAGTGGCGAAGCTTCCACTACAAGCTCGAAAGACCCTTTCCCTTCCCAGTATTAGAATCACCAATTGGAGGAACGGGGGGTACAACACCAGAGGGACCACCAGGTGGATTAATCGGTGGTACCATTAGAGGATTTGACGCAGCAATATGAATAGGTCCACTGATTTCGCATGATTGTATTTTACTCATTAATGGCTCTACACTGGACACGATGACTTCAGGGAGGTTTCCTACCTCCCCCAGAGTTTTTTCTAGTAAACCTTCCAGTTTGCTGACCTCAGCAGTTAGTTTGTCTATTTTGCTAACCAGGGGTTTAACTATACCTTTAATTTTTGTGTCCATCATGCTCCATAGTTTATTGAATTGAGCATTGGAGAGGGTCACATAAGCTTCCCCAGTCAGATCGTCCTCCTCATCTTCAAGTATTTTCCTTGGTGGTGTTGCAACTTTGTTTCTAGCAGACCTTAAACCCCCCCGTTTTTGTATGGCCTTTCTTTTGCCCCCAGTAACCCTCGGGGCTGGAACAGGGACGGCAGTAGGGATAGGCGACTCGTTATTAGTAGATATCACAGCCACTACTTCGCTGTTACTATTGTCTTCGGTAGTAGCAACTATGCCACTAGGCTGGATGGTAATTGTATCGTGAAGAGAGTCATGTACCACACTGGAGATGCTGCTATTCAGTAGTGCAAAAGAATCCTCTGTCTCTTTATCGGCCAGAGGAGATTGGTTAGATGAGTCTAATCCCAGTGAGGATCTCCTGTCGCTATTTATTTTTGCCACGACTTGAACAAGATAGTTCTCCATGGTGTTATTGACTGGGGTTTGCTTTTTCCCGGGCATAATAGAGATGGACAATACACTCGGAGCAAGATGGTTACTCACAGGATTCAGCAGTAGTTTTAATTACCTGATGCAGAGTAGACCAGGAAGGGCTGTATCCAGAAGTGTGCAAAGGAATTTTCAGGCAGGGTCCCTGGCCCAACCAAACCTAGTCCGACCTCGGACGGCCTCAGACGGCCCGCCCTTTGCCCGGGCTTCGCCCGGCGTCCCGCGAGACGGGGGTGACTGCAAACTTAAGCGCCTCCTGGCGCGCGAATGACGCGGCTTGCGCCGCAGAGGATGCTGGGTGATGTAGTTTGTTCTCCCCACACCGCGCTCCGCTCGGCGGCCAGACCCCGAGGTGAAGCAGGAGTCAGGCGGCGGGAGGCGGGTGGGCAAAGGCACAAGAGACAAGAAATCCAAATGGCCATAAGATCGCCAAAGGGTTCTGGCAGCAACAGCAGTTTGCTTCAGAAGTGGTTCCCCCCCTCGACCGGGGTGACTGCAAACTCAAGCGCCTCCTGGCGCGCGAATGACGTGGCTTGCGCCGCAGAGGATGCTGGGTGATGTAGTTTGTTCTCCCCACACCGCGCTCCGCTCGGCGGCCAGACCCCGAGGTGAAGCAGGAGTCAGGCGGCGGGAGGCGGGTGGGCAAAGGCACAAGAGACAAGAAATCCAAATGGCCTTAAGATCGCCAAAGGGTTCTGGCAGCAACAGCAGTTCGCTTCAGAAGTGGTTCCCCCCCTCGACCGGGGTGACTGCAAACTTAAGCGCCTCCTGGCGCGCGAATGACGCGGCTTGCGCCGCAGAGGATGCTGGGTGATGTAGTTTGTTCTCCCCACACCGCGCTCCGCTCGGCGGCCAGACCCCGAGGTGAAGCAGGAGTCAGGCGGCGGGAGGCGGGTGGGCAAAGGCACAAGAGACAAGAAATCCAAATGGCCTTAAGATCGCCAAAGGGTTCTGGCAGCAACAGCAGTTCGCTTCAGAAGTGGTTCCCCCCCTCGACCGGGGTGACTGCAAACTTAAGCGCCTCCTGGCGCGCGAATGACGCGGCTTGCGCCGCAGAGGATGCTGGGTGATGTAGTTTGTTCTCCCCACACCGCGTTCCGCTCGGCGGCCAGACCCCGAGGTGAAGCAGGAGTCAGGCGGCGGGAGGCGGGTGGGCAAAGGCACAAGAGACAAGAAATCCAAATGGCCTTAAGATCGCCAAAGGGTTCTGGCAGCAACAGCAGTTCGCTTCAGAAGTGGTTGTGGTGGAAAAATACAATATAAAAGGGATTTTACATTGTGAACTCTGTGACAAACACCATTGGAAATACTTTGCATTGTGTATCACTGAAAGGCCCCGCACAGCTCTCTAGTTCGTAGCTGGAGAGTTCTGGTTTTCATTGTGAACATTTGTAATTTTAGGTTTAGGATTTAATTGTGTGTCAATTAAACTATGTGTTCTTTTTAAACATTATGGTACTGGATGGACATTGATGTATTATATTATGTTGTGTGTTTTGCTGACTTCTGAGTTTGTAATCCACTTGATGTCCCTAAGTAAGTCTTGGCCTGCTATGCCTTGTTTCCCTAAGCGTCAGTAGCTGCTTCTAGAGACTGCTGCTGGAATCACAGCAACATCCTGTCCGTCCACCTACACAGCAGCACAAACGCCTCTACTCTCTGGCATGATGCACGGTTGATTCCCTACTTCTAGCATGGTGTTGCAATGATACGAATCCGGAATGAAGTATGTAAAGTTGTTTAATCGAGCAGCACATCAATGTGTCTACTAAAGGGATGGCCACATATCCAACTGCGGAGCGTCCTGCATTCCACAATCAACATTCTTATAGGATGCAGAGCACTGTACAAAATGAAACAATTGCACATGCAGAAAACAAATCTAATAATGAATTCAACACATGTCCCTCAATAAACAAATTTAAGGACAACTAAACAGGGAAACTGATGAACAACCTATATACAAAATAAAAGTTTACACCACAATAGAGCTAATACAGAATGATGTGCATAAAGAAAAGATTATCAAACAAAATCATGATATTTTCCAGGTGCCTGGTTCTACATGCTCTCTTGACTCTGGAAGCCACAGAACCTTCACTAATGGCAGACAGTCTACAGTAATTACTATTGTCACCTTTTTGGTAATTTCCCAGGACCTTATTATTTCATTTCAATAGGAAGTTTGCTTCAATTTCCTCCTCTCCTGCCCTTACATTGTGGTCAAATCCTGCTCTTGGACATTTGTCTTTTCTTTTAACAGTCCATACTTTACCATCCTGGTTAACCACACAGTTAGTAAATACCTCCTGTACTCTCCTAACCTTTTCAAATTTTGGATGCACCTTTATTGATGAACTTTGGCATTAAAATTCTCACCTAGTCCCCAACAATAATCTTTTGGGGTTTAGTCTTCCAATTATTATCATACCCCTCTTTGACATTGCCTTGCTTCCTCCTCACTTTCACTGCTGTTTCCTTGACACTATACCCCTCTTCTTCTCTTCCCCACCTTTCCTTAACCTACAAAGGATTGAAACTGGACACATGATCCCTACCTTTTAACAATTTGAAAGAACTAACCTCAGTAATGTTGTGTAGAGTTCTACTGTACAACCACAATCTTTTTCTTGGTGTATTCTTCCAATCACCTTCTTGTCTATGTGCTTCAACCATGTTCCCTTTCAAACCTGGTTGAAGTGCAGTAGTCACATGTTTAATGTTATAGTGCCTCAGAAATGCTTCCATCTCCATAGATGTAAGTTGAACCCCATTATCTGTGACTAGACTGGAGGGCATCCTTCCCTGTCAAAAAACATCTTTGAGAAACTCAATAACTGCACCAGAGGTGGCCTGAGATACAAATTTCACCTCTGGCCATTTTGAATGGTAATCTGCAGGAAGAAAGTTAAATGGTCAAGAAATGTCAAAAGCCACTTTTTGTCTTGGCAACTCTGGCCATTCAACACTTTTCAAAAGCGGTACACTTATTCTTAACATCTTTTCACTGGAAGCACACACTTCACATTCTCTCACTGTCCGGTCTATCACCCTATCCATGCCCAGCCACTAGAAATGGAACTTGCACTTGTGCCCCTTAAGCGTCAATCCATGTATTTCAAAACTGTTGCACACTTCAATCATGTCCCGTAGATGTTCTTCTAAATTCCTGGGAAATATTAAAATGCCATCTTGGAAACGTTTAACATATTGATCAATATCTCTGAATATGTGGAACATCGCCCTCTGGAATACAGAGGCAGCTGAATCCAGGCCAAACTGCATTCTAGTGAAATGATACAACCTTTGAGGAGTGATGAAGGATGTTATGTGTCTAGATTCCTCAGCCAATTCAATCTGGTGATACGCGGACCTAAGGTCCAAGGGGAAGAAGATCTTAGCTGGGCAATGGATTACAATTAATTATTACATTAGCATTTAACACTGTAAAATATATGCACAGCCTCAATTTGTGATAAGCTTTGTGTTCTAAAACAATGGAGGATACCCATTTAGCTGATTCAGTTGCTTCAATTAGCCCATCACTTACCAGCTTATAGAAAATATCTCTCAATTTATCTCTCACATTTATTGGAACATATAGCAGCTAATGCTCCACAGGAACAGCATTACCCTTCAGTTTGATTTAATGTACAACATCTCTTAGCTTCCCCAAACTTTCAGTGAAAACGTTCTTAAACCGCTCTTTCACCAGTCTCTCCCCACTACTTTCTTCAGTGGACAACACCTGCTCCTCATATGCTTCATCATTCAATATAAGAGACTCCTTACCTCGAAGTTCAAAATTATTCCCAACTTCCACTGGTCTTGCCAACCAAACACATTCACACCTTTCACAGCTACATATAACTTGACTTGCGCACATCTTCCTTTAAACTCCAACTCCACACATACTTATCTGTCCATATCAATGGTGGCACCATCAAAACTCTCAGCCAAAATGTCTGAAGGTTTCAACTGTTCAACGTTAATCACGTCACCAAATTTCTTCTTGAAATACCTCCGAATGACAATAGTCCAAGTAGAACCTGAATCTGTTATAAGATCCAGTTCCACGCCTTAAACACGTACCCCACATTTAGGAGAATTCCTAATCAGTTGTTCCATGGAGTCTGCCTCGCAACCTTGAATGGATAGAACAAACCCTTTACAGTTTTTGACCTATTTTCCACACTCCCATCCAGATTTCACAACACATGTCTGTGCAGTACACAATACCGTACCTAACATTCTTCCTAAGGTTCCTGCACACACGTGCAAAGTGGCCCACATGTCCACATTTTATGCATTACCTGTTAACAGCAGGGCAACCTATGTAGGAAGGAAAGTGTGCATTACTTCCACACCTGTAACAAACATCATTTCTATATGTCTTGTCAAATATTCTTACACCCCTCAAAACTGCTTGTATGTGTCCCACTGGCACCTATAGACAACACACACATCCTCATCATTCTCTACATGCATACTGACACTTTCACAGTGGACATCCGCTTTTCTGATTGCTATAACGATTTTGCTGTGGAAATTGCCACTTCTAATTTGGGATCCCACATGACCCATAATTGCTATTGTGTCTTCTTGTTTCTTACCTATACAATTATCTGGTTTCTAATCATATCACCAGACATAGGACCAAAGTTGTAAATCAGGGATAATCCCCTTAATGCACTCAAAAACTCGTCAAATGATTTGTCTGATTTTTGCACCTTGGTATAAAATTTCAATCTGTTCAATACAAAACTTGTGGTTAGTTTGAATATCAACTATATCCTTAGGATTGCCTCTTTGTATACGTCCATTTCACCCTGACCATCAGATGGCTTGGCTTGCGGCAAGGCCCTGAATACCACCTGGCCCTCCGAACCTAGGCAATGCAAAAATGTAGTCTTTTTCCGTTCCGCTCACATGCGCTTGCCAGCTATGGCCCTCATGTACGTGAGGAACTTCTCCTTCCATCTTATCCATGGAATGGGAGATTCACTGTTGCTTTGTAATAATTTACTTGAAGTTTCGAATTCCATAGCGTCTCTGTCCAGCATTTCCAATCAGTATAGTACTGTGCCCAGTAAATGCCAACAGTATTTATGCTTAAAATAATAATTTCATCTCAATAAAATATTTATTACTGACCCCAAACTTGAATAAATACTTTCTCTGATGAGGTATTACATGAAGTTCCCATGTAGTGCAGTTTCTCCTTGAGCTGGGGTTCATGTACAAATCCAGGTCAGTACAGAACAGCCGCCATACAATACTATATCTGCTGGAGTGTACCGGAATGCAATCTGATGTGCGAGCCGATTAAATATCCCCAATATGCTGCCACACAGCATGAGGAAGCCGGATGACGATGTGCATAGAAAACATCAATTATACTCAAGCGCGTTGTTCATGTAAATTAACTACAACACGTAGTCCCTTTGTGTACTCCAGTAATATCACAGGGATTCTATTGAAGATCACTGCAATCTACCGTCTCCACGTCACAGCAGAGAGATTCCAAACAGAATGCAGATTAGAGCAAAGTAAGCAGTGTGCAGTGAGTTATGTATGATATCCAGTGTATGGGCCAGTAACACAACGCATTATCCTGTATTGGCACAAATGACTCTGGAAGGAGAATCTTGAAACAAATCATTTCGTAGGGCAAGATGCACAGCGCGAGACTCCAAATAAATGTCCAGACAATAGTCTGAGATTGCCCAAAAAGTAATATGTGAAAATGATCCGAAACACACTATGGGTACTGGAGACACTCCGTTCCTGTGCCGCTTTAACCTGTTTGCAGCGGCCGCGATTTCACGGCAGTGCGGAACTTCCACAAAACGGGCGGGGCCGCGTCGGCCGTTGGACATGCGCAGCTCTACGAAAGTAGTGCTCGCGATGTCCAACGGCCGACGGCAGCACTAAAGGGGTTAAATAACAGGATGCCTCCTCAGCTCATCACCATTGTCACAATGATACGAATCCGGAATGAAGTATGTAAAGTTGTTTGATCAAGAAGCACAGTAATGCGTCCACTCATGGGACGGCTACAGATCCAACTGCAGAGCGTCCTGCATTCCGCAATCCACATTCTTATGGAATGCAGAACACTGCACAAAAAGAAACAATAGCACATGCAGAAAACAAAACTAATAATGAATATGACACATGGCCTCTGCATTCAAACATAATGACTTGGCCTTGTATAGTGGATCTAATGGGTTGTGTGTCTTGCGGCATCCAAAGAAATGGCTGAGCTGCTCTGGTGTACTACCTGCCTCTCCCCAAGAAATTATAGTGTTATTTATTTTGACCACTGTTTTCTCTTAACACCTAGTGGATACATATGGGAATCTTCAGAGCAAGGGCATTTACAAGCTGTGAGGCAGTTTAGTTAGCCTGTCTAGTGGCAAAACAATTGGTCCCATCAAACTTACTGTACCACATATGTACCCTGCTTGGAAGGACACCTTACTGCACATGCACAGTTTGGGTACCCGATGGAGTGGCTATGGTGTATTGAGACTGGCTTGAGGCAAGGAGAGCAGCTCTGGAGCTGTTCATGTGAGGCTGGAGGCAGAGAACCAGGGAAGATGGTTGAATGTCAGTTAACGCTAAGACATCCGGTGGGAGGAAGCTGAAATTCTGTTTACTAATGTAACTCTCTCAGGGATATTTCCCCATTTTCGACTTGGATTTTCTGTAAATTGTCACTTACTACTTTTGAGTCTGAAAAGTTTATTCTGCAAGCTTTAGGGGATGTTCATTAAGTCTTTATTGCCATACTTTTAGTTTAAGTGTTGACTAGCACAAGTTCCTTTACCTTAATTCAGTTGGAGATTTCAGCTAAACTTTGAATTCACTTTAGTTGCACAAGATGTTATAATCCTAGCTTTTTGTCTTTTCATGCCATGTCTAGCACCTCTAACCTGTGATTTTTGTTCTCTCAAGCGAGGCGCTCAGACAGTAGTCATCTGATTCACATCACTTGTTTTTGTTGTCTTTTTGTCTTTCATGTTCTAGTGCTTGAGTGGAAGCGTCCAGAAGACTGACTTCTCCAAAGCAGTCTCTAGAACAGGTAAGCGTTTGGCTGTTTGTGGGGGGTTTTCTTATAGGGTTTTACTCCAGTGGCAAAAGTAGTCAGCTGACTGCATGAGGGTAAAGCTAAGCAAGTAAGCCCAAACACATGCGCACCTAAATCTCACAAATTCTTGCAAGATTTTAAGTGCAATGCTCAATGTGTTACGGAAGGGTTATGGCCCCTCAATGTTATCTTGGGAGCTGGGTTTTCACTATGGTTTAGACCAAAGAAAGTGGTATACTTTCAAGTACAAGTCAGAAATCAATTCCAGAAAGGAACTTTGGGTACATATGATGTTCAGTATACAGATCAGGAACTGGTGGACAATCTTGAATTTAACTCAACATGCTATGGCTACATCCGATAAGAGCAGTAGCCATAACAGCTTCAGTCTGACTAGTGATACACATTAACCCCTTCGCTGCGGCGGCTATTCCGCCGCAGCGCTAAGGGGGTAGGGCGGCCGCGAGGTGGTCACGTGCTTGTGACGGAACCGCTCCGTCATGGCTCGCGGGTGAGCTGTGCTTGTGACGGAACGGTTCCGTCACGAACGCGCCCGCCCAATGGAACGCGCCGTGCAGGCGCGAAATCAGCCCCGCGCAGGCGTGCTGAGCGGGCCGTGACGGAACCGTTCCGTCACAAGCAGAGCTCACCCGTGGCTTATGACGGAGCGGTTCCGTCACAAGCATACAAGGGGTTAAAGTTCACTGGCAATATTTCTTTGAAGACAGAAATACAGCGGTCTGAGGAGTCACCAGCATGGCAGCGGGGCGTTGAGTGACTGTTAATAGCAGATTGCTGGTTATGTGTGCCCCAGGGAAGCAGACAAAATTTGTATGCATCTTTTATATATGTTATGTATATTTTCTAAACCGCAAAACTCAGTCACCTCTGACTTGCAACTTTCAACATGCCTGTCAAAACCATTTTTTCATCCCTGATCCAGCAAATCACAATGTGGAATTTTTTTTGATTGATAGTCATGAGTCACAAGTTTAAAAGGCAGAATTATACAAAACTGTTAAACTTTTAAATCTTTCTTAGCAACTTTTTAAAACCCTAACATCTCAACATTTACTCAAGACCAAGCTTATTTTATTGAAATCTGAATTTTTTTGAACCAATTTTATTGGGGTTTTGTAGTATACACATCACATATACAGTAATATCTTTTGTTTAAAATGCAATTTCTCCTAAGCAGCAGTGATGCATCCTCACAAATTGTGAGGAATCTCCCCAAATGTAATGAAACATTCCCCATCCTCCCCATTAGTCGTAGTGCAGTCATAATTGTGTTCTGATTTAACAGTGTGTCAAATTCTGCAGTAGCGAGGCATGAAAGTATGAATGGCTAATATTGAACCCTTTTATGCGATTGCCGCAAGGTAAAGGAGCATCAGATGTGATCACAGGGGGTGTGATGAAGCCTTGTTTGGAGCGAGCCTCTGTAATCCTCTGAATGAATGGGGGTGTCAGGCTCTGGAGTAATAAAACTAACTACTTGTGTTTCCCAGGTAGGGCGTTTGCTTATGTACATATCCCTCACCTGTCCTGTCTCAAGAGTATCCTCCCCTCGCATCCCGCCCATTTTTGTCCATCAGGTATTCAACAGGAGCCCTCCAGGTGAATTACAGTTTCCCTTGATTTCTCGCTTGGCTAATATGAATGCCAAGTCCTGGAACTTACTTGTGACCTTAGTTTTGAAAGTATATGGGAACCACCCCAGGAGACAATGGCCAGGGGAGCAGGGAATCTCCTTTTTGATGACAGCCACAATCATATTCATTACCTCCTCCCAAGAAATTGCACAGTGAGGGAAATTACACGTCCAGAACATCTGTAGAAAATGATCTCCCACTTCCCTACAATGGGGACAGGCTGCATCAACCAGGTGGGAAATTCTACCAGTCCACTCTGGAGTGGGGTATGACCTGTTGAGGACAGAATAATTGATCAATTTGAAGCAGGCATTTCTGGATATTTTCGGTGTTCTCACTAGGATAGTTCCCCCACCCCTTTATCAGTGATAGGGAACCACCAGATCTACTTCTCACTGTGCCCACAGGTGCTCCAGCAGTCGTTGTTGATCCTCTCGAATTCCTCTGTACTGGCACGAAACTGCCTTGATTGTGCCCATGAAGAGGGCCACATAGTGGCAGCTCCTGAGTTCACGCAGTTCAGAAGAGCCAGTACCCAGTGTACAGAGGAATGTGTCAGGGCAGATGTGGACTGGATGCCTTTGCCATCAAAAGTCAATAACCCCATTTCTGCTACCAGTCTGCAAAAGTGTGGGTGGTTTGAGATTCCTGCAACGAAGGGTGAAATCTATCCATCTGCAAGCCTGCCACACAGTTAAGATCTCCCCCCCCCCCCACCCCAGTATGGTCGGGTGAGTTAAGTGCGGGACCAAGGATCTTGATAAACCAGCTAGAAAGCACTCTGATCTGAATTTGGAGTGTATACGTTTACTATTGCTACTTCTCGGCCCTCTAGTCCCAGCACCACAACGTATCTGCCCTCTGGGTCTAATGAAATCTCCCGTATGCTGAAATGGTACTCCCCTGAATGTATATCAGGACTCCCTGACATAAGCTGAGTATGTGGTGTAATATGCCTGGCCCTTCCAGCAGTGCTGAAGTGCTAGCCCCTCCTTAGCCATTAGGTGTGTTTTGTGCAAAAGTACTGTTTGAATGCTCCTCTTCTTTAAGTAAGAAAACACTTTATAGCACTTAGACATAGTGTGCATGTCACAGATGTTCCAGGAGAGGCATATATGTCAAGATTAGTGGTACGCATATTCCATTCTTGATTTCCTCTCCCATCCCTCAGGATCCCCGCATGCAGTGCAGACTTTCTGTGCAGATATTTTGTGCAAGATTTTGCCACTCATGGGTCCCCAAGAATGCAACCAAAAATCATGATACCAACGCCCACTCCCCAGAACAAACAAGTGTCAACAAGTCATGAGAGTTTCCCCGCTTTTCTCTAAGAGAAGGGGGCAGCCAAAAGAGCCCCTCAGGAAACGGTCCATCTATCTAGTGTTGAACATAGGAGTTCCACCCCCAGTCCATGGTAGGAACACAGGCAGGATTCACACTCCCTCTCAGTAAGGATCTCAGCCCCATCGAATAAATCCCCCAAAATGTTACTAGGGTGTCCAAGGCTTCAGAGAATCCCACCGGACGTTCCCGGGGCAGCACTACACTTGAGTCTTGAGAAATGCTGGAGCAGCGATCAGAGTCTGAGTCTCACACAGCACAATCTCCCTAAGGTGTTGGCAGCCCATACCCCTGCCACCCTTTGGCCACCTCCATTGCTTTGTGTCTTCCAAGTTGTGCTTCAGCTTCGGGGTATCGGAGCCAATGTGTTGCTTTGGTTGGGGGCCCCAACTGGGCCCTGGCTGTGGCTGCAGCTGATGATCAATTCAGCTCCAAACTTACTGCGGGGATAGAAGGAACCTGGTGCCGTCAAGTGCTGCCACACTCAGCCATGTCAGGAACAGCATCGCTTATGAAAGGTCCAACTGCCGCAGACTGTTCTTAGCCTCCTGGAACAAGGCTCTTTGCCTCTGCACCTCATGTGAAAAATCCGGGAAGCTCCTTACCATGGTGTTTTTAGTTCGGAGATCTCCTTTGTGGCGAGTCTGCATCAGGATGTGGTCACAATCTTGATACTAGAGTAGGCAGGCTACAGCTGTCAATGGGGGTAGTGGGGGGTGGGTTTGGGGTTCCTGGGAGCGACAGCCTGGTCTTCACTCAGTAGGCCCATTCCAGAACAAGGAATGAAGAGCGGCTCTCAACTGGTACTTCTTTTTGAAGCCATGCGTCAAGGTAATCTACCTTGTTGGAACCTTCAAGTTTCTTGGGAAGGTCTCCTCAGATGCATACTTGTAATTAGTCTGATTGACTAATGTAATACATTTTTTTTAAGAAAAAGGAAAACAAATGTTAATCAGTGTATAACAAAATGTGCATTATTTTGTGTATTCATTGAAACCCAGGACACTTGATATAATCATTGAATTTTTATGTAGAAAATTATTTAATATCTATTTCTTTAAGTGTGATAAATTTTAATAATAAAAAAATTATTTGATAATAACATAAGCAGTCATGTATGTGATCTTACATGTTTGAATTTATTGTTTGTTGTTTTAATATTTTGCCTGCACATATGTGTACAATTCTACTTGCCTATTTTTCTTCCTAATTGTTAGTATTTTTCCGGGCAGTTGGCAAGTTTATCTTGTATGCAGGGGCCCCAAATATCTGATTCCACAAATATGCATATTATCTATATTACTATACATTATAACATATTGTACATTATCTTTGTCCCTGTGAAACATCTGATATTTCTGTGAAAATAGATAAGAGTTTAATATTGCAAGCTTAAGGGATCCTATCTTTGAGCTTCACGTTACATGGATCCACATGCACTGGGAACAATCATTCAGAAATTCCTTTAAATTGAGGTCAATACTTCATTTCTACTTGACGACATATGAAATGGAACATTCTGTAAATATAAGTGTTCAAAGTCACTTCCTGAATATGATTGCATCCTTACAATTCTTCGCTAAACACATTTTTCGGTTACAGAATCTGAAGAGACTGTGGAATCAACTCTCCTCAATTTATTGTTAGTTTCAGATAGGAAGATAATGGCTACAGGAACTAAACCACTCGATTGCCTGGCAAGGAGGCTCTGGGCCATGAGGAAAAATATATCCATTGTCAAAGATGACCACCACTATTCCCACAAGACTTGAGAGTTTGGGAATCATGGGCAATGTAGTTTGTGCTTGGTTCTCTCAAGTAGAACAGCCTCTAAAAATGACAATGTTCTTCTTCCTACTCCAGACTTTTCTTCCTTCGGCTGGAGCTAGCTCAATTATCTTCAAAGTAAGATGCCTGCAGAATATAGTTCCTGACAAGTTTCTGGAAAGCTCTTTGCAAGGCATTAGGAATTGAGTATGCTTTTTCATCTTATCACCCTCATTCTAATAATCAAGGAGAACAAACTAACCAAAGTCTAGAAGTGCAACTCTGTTGTTCCAATACTACTCAAGAGGAATGTTTTTCATATTTATTTATTGCTGAAGTTTCCTATAACAGTATGACTCACATGGACACAAAAGTTCCACTAATGTGCTTCTTGCATAGGTTTCATCCTAGAGATTTTCCTTCTTCGCCAACAGAATTGATCTGGTTTTGAAAAGTTAGTCCAGCATCAAATTTTAATGTAAGTTTTCCAATACATTGCACAGGCGCTGTTTTATGTCCACAGCAAGATGGCCGAAAACAAACACCAAGGCTAATGAGTGCCTGAAAGGGTACAAGATTTCAGTTTTTCTACCATTCAACTCCTATTTGTTTCTCTGAATACATTACTCCTCACTTTGGAGGCAGTGCTGCAAAGTAGTTGTCGTCTTCTTCGAATCACTGTTAAGTTTGAAACTTATCGCTGTCGTAGAAATACATTACCACAGATAAACCAGAGGATTGAATAAGGAAAGCTAAAAAGGACATACAAAGATTCAGAATGCAAAGGGACAGCACAGAGCCCTTAGGCGCCCTATACATTAAGGTTTTCTTTTTTGATATGAAAGAATTAAGAAGTCCAGTTCAAATGTCTGTTATTCTTATCAACTTAGCGATTCTATCACACTTCTGTCTGGAAGATGTCACCCGAACTGACATTCTGTCTTCTATGTAGGATGTCCTGATAAAGGTACCATTTTGTTTTCGGAGTTCTTTAATCTATAAGATACCATCTTGAGAGGAGAGTTTTGACTTGCAGAAGTGCTTTTTTGTTATTAAAGTTTTGTTGCACAATCTGACTCTGAAGATGGGCTCAATGTATCTATTTATAGTTGGTGGTGCTTTATATCTTTCTGACCATGAATCGGAGCTGGAATCCGGAGTTGATGTAGTTAATTGTTCCTGCTTTGTGGGTTCATATTGATAATTTCAAATAAGTCTGGAAAGCTTGTACCGATAACTAAAAGAAAAACAGGATTGGTATTGTTTTGGATACTAGAGCCACTTTAGATGCAGTTATTGAGGATACATCCATTCACCCTCCAGAATACAAGTAATTTATACAAAGATTTTAGAATACCCACCTTCTAGTTGCAATTCTCAAGTGCTATTGATTTCAGCTATTTTACTTGTAGAAAAAGGATTTTATGAGGTTTGGGATTATTTTTTAATACAGTAATATATTGTACATTATATTAGATGGTAGCAATACAAACGATATAGTCAAGGCTCTTATGAATGACAAACATTTGAGCTAAGTGAGTCATTATGTACCTTAGAATGCCACAGCATTTTTTGAAGCTGCAAAACGCTTCCTTTACTGAGTATAATTCTTGGGATTTCATCATTCCAAAAGGTGAGCATCTAATCAGCCCTAATTACTTCATGCCGTTTTTCTGAAACTAGTAAATGTCTCGCGGAACTCATCTCTCTACAGTTGTCAAGTTGGTAATCTCCTGTCCCTAAGCTTTAAGTCCCATACTCAGGGGAAAATCTCCAAGAAATATAAAACATTTTAGCAGAATCAATTTAAAAAGTGAACATATTCATTAGCAGATTAATGGGTATTTTTACGATATTGGGTTATTACATGCCCAATGGATTTAACATATTTATAATTGTCTACCAATTGAGGAGCTTTATTTTTCATTGATTTTTGAGGATATCAGCCAGATCTTCTTTTCTTCCTTGATGTCATTTCATCATAATGAGATGCTTCCTCAATCTCACGTGAAGGATGCATTTCTTTCCCATGACTCTCCTTCCCTTTTCGTTTGGAAAAAAACGCAATATTTATAACCACTTTCTTTGTCTCTATCTGAATTCCTATATATCTCAATATTGCGTTTTGGATGGTGAGTACCCCCTTTTCCGAAGTTCTGGGCTTGGCTGCTTACCGTTCATGTTTTGGTTGAAGTCCATGTCTTTGTTTATTTAAGTGTTTAATATCACTGAATCAATGGTGTCAGTGAGATCTCTTGATCTGTGATCCTCTCTGTATCACCTACCTACTGACTCTTCAAGACATAATACTTAAGCATGTGCTTCACTCAGAGTAGGTTTTGCCTTTTGCAAATAATTATCGTACAATCCTTGTCTCTGCTTAGTTTATTTAATTAGTAGTTAACCATTGAATGCCTCGTAATAGCATATTCCTATCTTCATTGACAATAGCCATCACATTTTGCAACTCCACTACTGTTTTGACACTGTTGTCAGTGTCTTTCTTGACAATAAAGGTAGTGTCTATCTGGTTAATACTGAAATTGATTCCAGCTGTTCCCATGCCTCTTTAACGTTTAGTGGTTGTTGGTGAATGGGTGAGCACCAACCGGAATTTCCGACAACAAACCGGGACAGGACCCAAATTTATGGCTGGCACTTTCCTCTCAAGTGGTTTCACCCAAGAACCACTAAATAGAGCAATATAATGGAAGTGTGGTAGAGGGTTATTGTGCGGGAAAAGTCAAACGTAGTTTCCTGTTGTAATGTAGTCCAAAATGCATTTTCTGATTTATAGGTTAAATTATTCAAAATAGATCCAACGAAAATAAAGTAAAGAGATAACAGCTGACACGTGTTTCACCCGTGGGGCGCTAAATAGGCCATGGGCTTTCTCACGGCCAAAATCTTGTTAAGTCATGTGACATGTACATGGTCGCTCTTGCTGTCACTGTGGTCCTTTTGAAATGAGTCTCTTTATGTAGGCAAATATTGCTTCCAGGCCTAATAAGCTCTTTATAAATGGAATATTTTCTGTGCCCATGGTTTGCATTCACACTTGAAAATGTGCCATCTCCTATTCCTTCAACACTCTCTTTTCCCTTACCGTGCAGCTTTCCACCTCTTTCACACCAACAGCCTGATTCATCAATCTCCCGTTTTGCGAGGCCCTAATAGCGAATTATAGCGATTCGCTATTAAGGACTCGCAAAACGGGATTCATGTAGGATTAGCAAAATTTATTGCGATTCCTACTGATTCCTTATTTGCGATTAGCAAATTGCTAATCGCAAATAAGGAAAAACTCCCCATTCATTCCTATGGGCCAAAAGGCCCATAGGAATGAATGGTGAGTATTCCTTATTTGCGATTAGCAATTTGCTAATCGCAAATAAGATTGCGATTTGAAGGGTGCCAGGGGTGTCCAAAGGACACCCTGTAGCACCCCTCAAATGCACATTTGAACAGGTGTTGCGCACACACATGTCCAGAGGACATGTGTGTGTGTAACATGCAAAAGAAAAAAAGCACTAAAGTGCTTTTTACTCTTTTTTCGCAATTTACCACAAAGTCAGATTTCGTGGTAAATTGCGACCAAATATTGCGAATTCGCAATTTCAAATTGGGTGATGAATTGGATTTAAGGAATCTCTATTAGAGATTCCTTAAATCCAATTCCTCGCAAATATGCGATTTCGGTAATAGCGATTTTTGCATTTGGGATGATGAATCCCAAATGCAAAAATCGCACTCGCAAACGGCCAGATTCTCAGAATCTGGCCATTTGCGAGCGCAATTCATGTTGATGAATATGGCTGATAATCTTTTTTTTTCTAAATTCAGAGCAGCCACTTTTCAGTTACCTATTGTTGGCTTGTGCATGTTCTTTTAAGGATGTACGATTGCGCCCATCTATTATGAAAATATTCAGGCCTACTTAGAAACCTAAAAAGCCATTGCTTTCCTCAAGTGGAATGCCAATTTCTCATCAAACAATCATTGTGCAGCATCAATGAAACCTATTTATTGTAGCTAACAGTGATTTAAGGACACAGCTTTAACCCATAAACAGTATTTCCCAGGGTAAATTCAACTAAATTCTGAAAGCTACTCTCAGCTGCTCACTGTAGCCTAATGACCCTTCACAACTTCACAAAAGGGTTAAACCACTCGGTGATTAGTGTAAACACCAGTGTATCTTACTCTGTGTGAAGTTAGCTGATCTAATAATTCTTTTAACAAATTTTTCAGACTTGCTACTACAGTCCATCTCATTAGTTATAGATCACATATCATTCACTGAATATCCTGAACAAGCGCCCAGCTAGTTGTCGGGCTAATTACAGTGTACCCAGCATTGCATGTTGAGAACTCAATTAGATATAATTTACTTCTGACCTGAGATTCCACTAAAAAGCAGCTACAATTATCACAGGTCTCGAAAACTACTATAGCACACCTTCACAAAAAGCGATTTAATTTAGAGGTGTTAAAATACTTATTTGTGCAGCAGTCAAACAGCTGCTTATTAAAACTATGTTGTCTAAGAGTATGATGTTCAAATTCTGAAGCTGCTAGCATAACTCCCATTTAACTCAAAAACAAAGGAGACTTGAAGGTAAACTCTGATAGGACTTCACTCTAAAGCTATGATACAATAGCATGTATGTTATTTTATTGGATAGTATAAACAACTCCGCAATATAGGAGATATTTGGAGAAAATAGTTTGCACAGTTTCTGCTCTGCTTTTGCGATTGTTCTAATCATAATGTGACATATGAAAGTGCAGAAACACTGCTATTCTGAATGCAAGAGACAGCAGAGTTTAAAACATAGAGAACAATATATATATATACTTAACTGTGCTTTTATAGGAAACCGGAGTAGTACTTTTAATAAATTAAATTGTAATGTGGAGTGTACTATACAAAGCAAGACTGTTTTGGAAAGATGTTATATGGACTTACAATGGAGCAGTTTTAGTTAAATTACAGTTTTATTTAGAAAAATGATACACTCAATATTTTGAATATCAAACAGCATATCTCAAATTCTAGCTCTCCAAATGGCTTCCTGTGACAGTTTAGACGTTGCCATTAGAAACAAATCTGCATATCCATAATCAAATATAATTGTCAGAAATACAATTCAAAACCTGGATAAAAGTGGGCATGGAGAAACCCTTTTTTCCATTAATTAATGCTGTTGGTCCTGCATCATTGTGGACTGAAACCTTTTCTTTCTGAGGATTAATGCCACTCTCTTTCCCTGGACTCACCAAAGCAGTTGCAGGAGTTTCTGTTGGCTCACTCCTTGATGAACAAGTTCCTTGGAATTCCTTTTAATAGCCCACACACTTCTGTTTCTCCATACTACTTCTTCTGTTGGAATATTTCACTATTTTGTGTGCTTTCCGGGTGTCTTGGGTACAAATCTCATGTGTCCCTGCGCATGTCCAAGATTGGACTAGGACTTTCTTTAAGCACTATCTCTGTGGAACCCAGTCCAGTCCAGTCCAGTCCGTTTTCCTGTTTCATCTGTGTTGTTCTGGAGCTTCACTATCTCATAATAATATAAAAATCCTCTTTAATTGCAAAGTGTTGGGCTCAAAATTTCTTCTATTCCTATATCACATTTATTTCCTTCATTTGTGTTGCCTTCCTCATTCCCAATGCAGTTTGGACCCTATTTGGTCCTTTGTCAAGTGTTGTCCAGTGAATCAAGAGAAATAAATATCTCTATTAAATTAGAAACAAAATATAGAATTCTTTATCCTGTTTAAACTAATTCATTAAGTGTATCCTCGATTGGATCATACAATCACAAGCATAGAGTGCAATACATTTCAGTCATACACCAAAACAGAGAATTATTTTGCCCTGTTAAACTCATTGAACAGATTTTTCCTGACAAATTACACTTTAGCTGGCACTTCTGGCAACGCCCATTTAGCAAGACTCCTGAGAACTTTTTGTATCCTAGCCCCTCAACTGCAATATAGAATGGACAGGGGCAAGGGGGTTTCCTCATTTGCATGTGACTATCACACGTATATACACATTTTGGAAACCTCCTTGAATTTGCATGGCCACAAAATCGCTGGCTACATCATTGGTATCACATCTTTGACCCCTTCTGTCATATGAAAGTTCACAGAGCGTGTAAGCAGTAGGTGCAGACACCCATTGCTGCTATCCCAATGTAAGAAGTTGGGTTATTAGTTGAGATGTGTAGAAGCCCCACTCAGGCAACAACCACAAACCTGCGCGAACGCTCTCATAGCTTGTTATAAAGCAGTCGTGTTTAACTTGGAGACGATCTGTAAGGTATTTATGTAGCACACAAACAGTAATAATGTGAAAACGCAACACTAGAAAAAGCATAACTAACTTCGAAAATACATTACATTTTACGAAATAAAATGTCATCAAAATAAATTTAATCCATTGTGTAGAACCAAAGTTATAGAATGTAAAAGTTTTTTATGCAAATTAACATCAAAAAGAACAAAACACTAACTGCACATACCAGGCAAAGTCACAAGTTAAGGCTGTCCTCATTGGAGCGCGGGTCAGCTACAGGCGCCAGCTTAGCTTTGGTCTAAGAGTCTTCAGAGGGGCAAGGCCACAGGCTGTGGTCAAAAGGAGTTTGTCACAGTAGTGAAGATGTGTACCTTGTTTGAAAGGTCCCTCTGAAAAGGATTTTCTGCTTCGAGAAAAACGTACTAGAAGCTGCTGCGAAGTCAATCCCAAAGGCAGTGCTCTTTCGTT
The DNA here is from genome assembly GCF_964263255.1 of Lissotriton vulgaris. NCBI lineage: Eukaryota > Metazoa > Chordata > Amphibia > Caudata > Salamandridae > Lissotriton > Lissotriton vulgaris. The sequence continues at coordinate 687,096 of NW_028247168.1, forward strand.
GAATCAGCTTGCAGAATTTCTTCAAAAAGTTTCTAAGTCCCAGTTTTTAGGGTCCTCCAAGAGTATTAAGACCAACACCACTTACAAGGGTCCAGGACCTGGGTGGCAACACGTGAAGGGGTTTGGGGCGGACTTCATCAGAGGCCAGCAGCAGGGTTCAGTGCCTGTGGAAGTTTGGTGTATTTCTGTAGTTAGCAGAGGAGGTGTAACGGGGTCCCCCTTGCGAGCACCGCCACAGGGCGCGAACTGACCCAATGTGACCCCCCCCTCTTCTTTCCACAGCCCACGCAGTATTCGGAGTGGTACAGCCCGACACCTACAGTTGCGACGAGGAAGACGTATGGCCCATTAACCAGTCCGGAGGTGTAGAAGAGGCGGAGCCTCGCAGGTGGATAAAGGAGGAGAACGCCCAGCACCAGGTGTGTCTATACACCGGAGGAGCGGTCAGAGTGGAGAGGAGCGGAGTGGCGGGAAGCAGCGAGGAGGAGCGGAGAGAAGAAGGACGAGAGAGCAGAGGAAAGGAGCGGAGGAGAGGAGGAAGCGGAGAGAGCGAGGACAAGCAGAGCGGCAGCATCAGGTGGATCGGCGAGACCCCTCGCTCTGAAGGAGAGCCGACGGATCGGGAGTGGACCTGGGAGCTGATCTCCGAGAGCAGCTTGGACCGAGCATTGCAGGAGGAAGTAGACGCCGAGAAAGCGGAGGAGGAACAGGGAACGCCTGGAGGCCAACACCACGCGTCGCCCAGCCGTACGCCAGGAGGGGTACGGCTCACTGAGGTGCGTAATCGCTTCCTGGGGTGGTTCACCGATAAAGCCAGAAGTCTAGCGGACAGGGTGGGAGGAACCTGAGGGACGTCTCACGGGGGAAAAGCACGAGCACTCGCCCTCCTCATTGAGTTAACTTAGCTGATCAGGATCACTGTACTACGTGTTCCCCCTCACTACCCCCATCCTTGTGTTTCCAACTGCATTCCTGTGGATCAATTCTGATACTTGCCTCTCTTTTCCTTTTCCCCATCGGCGTCGGCGTGGGTGGCCAGCACGGAGCCTCCAGAGTCCCCTGAGCGGCGGAGTCCGGTCCGGAGGAGAGAAGAGGGAACCCGTAGAAAACCGCGCAAAGAGAGAAGCAGATCACCACGAAGGTCCACAGTTGGCAAAACCTGTACCGATGCACTGTATGAACAATTAAAATCCAGAGTCACTAAAACACGTCTCCTGCCCTTTACTGGTCCCGCGGTTACAGTGGTGGAGAATGCGGGCACTGTAGCCATCTGCGACCAGAAGATGGAGGGCGTGGTGCAAGCCCTGGTGCAAGGGCAGGAGAGGCTAGAGAGGTTGGCAGAGCAACAGCTCAGGGCCGCAGAAGCCGACAGAGAACTGATAAAAACAGCCGTGACGGCCCGTGCTCTGGACCCCCCTCTTTCGTCCGGCCCAGTGTCCGTAAGCAACATACCCCACACCATAGGTGGGGTCTCTCTGCAAAAGTACCAACCTGGAGAGGACCCCGATGCCTTTTTATTAAATTTTGAGCGGGCGGCCAGAGCCTGTGGATGGCCTGGGGCCAAATGGCCTTTCTTTTTGGCCCCGCTGTTGGTCGGTGAAGCACAAGCCGCTTACCAGGTGGCCAATCCAAGGGGTGACACCCCTTATACGGATATCAAACGGATTATCCTGGACCATCTGGGATTGGACCGGGAAGCATACCGGCTGCGGTTCCGGCGAGAACGAGGCGTAACAGGAGAAACGCCAAAGACTCTGTTTGTCAGATTGAAGATGGCCGCCGACAAGTGGCTCAGCCTGAACGAAAGCACGAAAGAGGAAATAATGGACCGGATTTATTTGGAACAGTTTGTAGAGGCGCTACCCTTTTCCACCCAGAGGTGGCTAAAACAACACCCTGATCTGACGACAACTCAAGCCGTAGAGATGGCTAACACATACTCACGGGTACAACAGAGACCCCTGCAGGCCCCGGAGTCTGACAAGTCGAAGGCACCCTTCCGACCAGAGAAAAAACTCCTGAGGGTTCCAGAAACACCCAAACCACGTCCCTGGAAAAGCGAACCCCTCCCTCACACGGGACCGCAGTGCTTTGAATGCGGGACCTGGGGTCATATAGCCAGGCATTGCCCCAGGAGAAGACCGGCAGACGAACCGATGGAAGTGGGATATCTGCCCCGAACCATCCTCTACTCGGCGGAGATGGGACACGCATACCGCGTCAGTATGAGGATAAACGGCAACACAGTGCAGGCGCTCCTGGATTCTGGCTGCCGCCAGTCGGTAGTACAGGCCCACCACGTAAGGCCCCACCAGCTCATCCCCCACGAACAAGTATATATCCGATGTGTCCACCGGGATGTGAAACCATATCCCGTCGCTCTACTGCCCCTAGAACCCCAGGAAGGACCCGCCGTAAGGGTTCGGGTCGGGGTATTGTCTACGCTGCCTGAAGACCTGATAATCGGAACGGACAACCCAGCCTTTTTGTCCATGTTCGAGCGGAGTATGGCCCAGACGAAGAAGACACTGGAAACAAGGGGACACTCAGAAGCGGTGACGGCTTTGGCGTCCTCGGATCCCTGGACATTGGACCGCAGTTTTCAATTCGCCCAGGCCAATGACGCCACATTGGTTAACGCCTGGGAGAAGGCACATCACACCCAGGACGAAGATCCACTGCGTTATCCGAGATTGTATATCAAAAACGGCCTGTTGTACCGACAGGGAGGAAAAGAGGACCCCGAGCAGTTGTTGGTTCCGGTGTCGTTCCGCGAACAAGTCCTGTTCTTTTCGCATTCTCATTTGGTGGCCGGTCACACGGGAGCAGAGAAAACCACCCAGAACCTCCTGAAGTGTTTTTACTGCCCCGGGATATACAAAGACGCTTTGACCTACTGCCAGGAGTGTGACATTTGCCAAACCAGAAACATGACGAGGCCCCCTGCGGTGCCCTTACAACCCCTCCCCATTATTGGGGTTCCCTTTGAACGGATTGGGATGGACATTATTGGACCTCTCCCAAAAACGAAGAAAGGATATTCATAGGTCCTAGTCATCGTCGACTATGCCACGCGATTCCCGGAAGCATTTCCCCTCACCTCCACCACCTCCAAGAACGTGGCTGACAAGATGCTTGAACTATTCACCCGGGTGGGTTTCCCTAAGGAAATACTAACCGACCAGGGGACCCCTTTTGTGTCACGCCTCATGGGGGACGTATGTAAAGTGCTTCACATACACCAGATAAGGACCGCTGTATACCACCCGCAAACCGACGGATTAGTAGAGAGATACAACCGCACCCTAAAAACCACCTTAAGAAAAATGCTGGGAGTCAACAGTAACGAATGGGACCAGGTACTTCCCATTGCTTTGTATGTCATCCGAGGGCAGACCCAAAGCAGTTTAGGGGTCTCGGCATTTGAGATGTTATATGGGAGAAAGCCCCGATCACTATTGGACATGACCAAGGAGGCGTGGGAAAAAGAAACCCCAGAAGAGACCGCAAACACCCTGGAATACGCTCGGAACCTGCGCTCCAAGCTAGGGAAACTAAGGGACCTGGCGTTCGCCAATCTCGAGAAACACCAGAACAAACAGAAGAACCTTTATGATAAAGGAAAGAAATGGAGGATCTTGGAAAGAGGAGATTGGGCTCTAGTGTTGTTGCCCTCCTCCACACAAAAATTCAAAGCGGAGTGGAGTGGTCCGTACCAAGTAGTGGAGAAGATCGGTAAGACCAGTTACCGGCTACAAGTGAACGCCAGAAAAAGGCAAGTCTACCACATAAACCTGCTAAAGAAGTGGTTGGGGAAACCCCCCCACCCCGTTCACCTTGCTGAGTCGGATAAAAGCCCTGGCCTTTCCACGATTCCCCTGCTAGTGATCAACGATGATTTGAGACAGGAGGAAAAACAAGAGTTGCTGGACGTGCTGCTGAAACAAGAACAGGTGTTTTCCGACCTCCCGGGGAAAACCACGCTGGCTGAACACCGAATAGACACAGACCCAGGGAAGACCGTGAAAATACGTCCCTATCGGATCCCAGAAGCCAGGAGACAAGACATACGCCGCGAGGTAACTGACATGTTACAACTCGGGGTCATACGCCCCTCACACAGCAACTGGTCAAGCCCGATCGTCCTCATACCCAAACCGGACGGCTCACGCAGGTTCTGTATGGACTTCCGGGCCCTTAACGCAATCTCGAAGTTCGATGCATATCCCATCCCTCGGATTGACGAACTCATAGAGAAGTTGGGAGATGCGCAGTACATAAGCACGATCGACCTCACAAAAGGGTACTGGCAGGTGCCGCTAAGAGAGGAGGACCGGCATAAAACAGCCTTTTCAACCGAGGAGGGCCATTATGAGTTTACGGTGCTACCGTTTGGCCTTCACGGTGCACCCGCCACCTTTCAGAGACTTATGAATAACGTACTACACGGTCTGTCGTCCTTCACCTCAGCGTACCTGGACGACATTGTGGTGTTCAGCCCCGACTGGAAGACCCATTTGAGACACCTGTCGCAAGTGTTGGATACCCTGAACCATGCGGGACTGAAGATTAATGCAAAAAAATCACGGATAGCTTTTCATAAAGTCAAGTACCTGGGGTACGTCCTGGGACACGGCATGATCGAGCCACAAACGGAGAAAGTCAGGGCCATTTCAGAGGCACCGTTTCCCACCACAAAAAAGAACTACGTGCGTTTTTGGGGCTAATAGGGTACTATCGACGGTTTATACCGAACTTTGCTCAGGTGGCCGCCCCCCTCACGGACGCCCTGCAGACCTCTGTCAAACAGGCCGCGCTGGCCAAACCCACGGTGGTCATGTTGGACTCATTCAACGAGTTGAAGAAAAGGATCACCTCCACCCCCATCCTCAATTCCCCGGATTATACGCGTCCATTCGCCTTGCACACGGATGCGTCCGAGTTTGGGATCGGCGCGGTGCTGTCACAGGAAGGTCGGGATGGATTGGACCACCCAATCCTGTTTGTCAGCAGGAAGCTGTTCCCGCGGGAACTAAAGTATGCCACGGTAGAGAAGGAGTGCCTGGCTATCCGTTGGGCCGTGGAAAAGTTGGCCTATTACCTCGAGGGCCGGCCCTTCTCGCTCTACACGGACCATGCGCCCCTTACTTGGATGGCCCGTAACAAATCGAACAACGCCAGGTTCATGAGGTGGTTCCTGGCATTGCAGCCGTTCAACTTCAGGGTGTGCCACAAGCGGGGTGTGGACAACGTTGGGGCTGATTTTCTGTCTCGACACCCGCTTCCCAAGCGGAAGCGTCCTGGGGGGGAGGTGTGTAACGGGGTCCCCCTTGCGAGCACCGCCACAGGGCGCGAACTGACCCAATGTGACCCCCCCCTCTTCTTTCCACAGCCCACGCAGTATTCGAAGTGGTACAGCCCCGACACCTACAGTTGCGACGAGGAAGACGTATGGCCCTTTAACCAGTCCGGAGGTGTAGAAGAGGCGGAGCCTCGCAGGTGGATAAAGGAGGAGAACGCCCAGCACCAGGTGTGTCTATACACCGGAGGAGCGGTCAGAGTGGAGAGGAGCGGAGTGGCGGGAAGCAGCGAGGAGGAGCGGAGAGAAGAAGGACGAGAGAGCAGAGGAAAGGAGCGGAGGAGAGGAGGAAGCGGAGAGAGCGAGGACAAGCAGAGCGGCAGCATCAGGTGGATCGGCGAGACCCCTCGCTCTGAAGGAGAGCCGACGGATCGGGAGTGGACCTGGGAGCTGATCTCCGAGAGCAGCTCGGACCGAGCATTGCAGGAGGAAGTAGACGCCGAGAAAGCGGAGGAGGAACAGGGAACGCCTGGAGGCCAACACCACGCGTCGCCCAGCCGTACGCCAGGAGGGGTACGGCTCACTGAGGTGCGTAATCGCTTCCTGGGGTGGTTCACCGATAAAGCCAGAAGTCTAGCGGACAGGGGGGGGAGGAACCTGAGGGACGTCTCACGGGGGAAAAGCACGAGCACTCGCCCTCCTCATTGAGTTAACTTAGCTGATCAGGATCACTGTACTACGTGTTCCCCCTCACTACCCCCATCCTTGTGTTTCCAACTGCATTCCTGTGGATCAATTCTGATACTTGCCTCTCTTTTCCTTTTCCCCATCGGCGTCGGCGTGGGTGGCCAGCACGGAGCCTCCAGAGCCCCCTGAGCGGCGGAGTCCGGTCCGGAGGAGAGAAGAGGGAACCCGTAGAAAACCGCGCAAAGAGAGAAGCAGATCACCACGAAGGTCCACAGTTCGCAAAACCTGTACCGATGCACTGTATGAACAATTAAAATCCAGAGTCACTAAAACACGTCTCCTGCCCTTTACTGGTCCCGCGGTTACAGGAGGCTAGTAAACTAGGCCTTGTAGTCACTCTGGTGGTCCTGGGTTATGGAAAGCAGGTCCAGTCTACCTTCCTCAGGCAGCAATCTAGTCCTTCTTGCAGCAGGCCCAGAATTAATCTTCCGAAGCTTTCCCGTGTCCAGAATTGATCTGATTTGGGGTCTGAGAGTGCCAAGTTTTGTCCCCATTGCCAGACTGTGGGTGGTTGATGCCCCCTTTGTCTCCCCATTTGCCTTCCTGAGCGTGGCTCCAAACTGTTAGGATGAAAATAGCAAGGGCAGGCCTGGCGATGGGTTCCTTTCTGTCTGCTGGAAAAAAAACTTTGAAATGCAAGTGGGTCTGTGTACAACCCCTCCCCCACCATCCTGGCAGGATGCCCATCCTATCCCCACCTAGGCTTTCTTTATCTCACTCTCTGGCAGCAATACACAACCCACAACACCAGAGTCATGTGCCCCAGGCTACTGGCAGGAAGGCATTATGGATTTGATCCACAAAAATGCCAACTTTCTAAAAGTGGAATTTTTATAATTGCAACAAAAATTCGACTTTGCCATTCAAGAGGATATTAAATTAAAAGTAAAACGAGACCAAGATATATGATCCCAATCTAATATTAGCATGTACTAAATGTAATAAGGCAAACCCAGTGTTGTCCTATGGAGGAGATAGGCCTTACCACTCTAAAAAGCAACTTTAGAAGTTTTTCGCTGCAAGGAATTGTAAAATCTAAACTCACATGTCTTACTTTTTACAATCACCCTGCTCTAGGAACTTTTAGGGCGTACTTTAGGGGTGACTTACAAGTAGTACAGAGGAACGTTTAGGCTTCGCAGTAGGTTTATTTTCCCAGGTTGAAATTGCACTTATAAATTATGCTGGTGTGGCAGGCCTGAGACATGATTTTAAAGTGTTACTTAAGTGGGTGGCACAAGGAGTGCTGCAGCCCACTAGTAGCATTTAATTTACAGGCCTCGGGCAAATATAGTATCATTTACTAGGGACTTACAAATAAAATGTGTCAATTGGGTGTAGGCCAATTTTACCACGTTTTAGGGAGAGCACTTTAGAACTTGTAAAGTGCACAGCAACCTAGTTCAGCAAAACAGGAGAAGTGAAGAGAAAAGGTGTGGGGGGCTACCACCTACGTGTGATGAGTCTTAACACCAGGCACTGTAAGCTGGTGTTAAATTGTACATCTTTCATAGCTGAGGGGGCCTCAGTCCAAGGGGTCTCTGAAAGGAGAGTGAAGAACTCACTCAAACTGCCTGTGTTTCTCACAGTCACAGTCACAGTCATCCTCTTACATTACCACTAGTCAGCTGCAAAAAATGTGCACCTTTTGTTCTCCTAGCTTTACATTACATTCACACTCATCCTGAGGTGTTGGATCATGTGCATACACATGACAAACATATTTTTTATAATAGAATTTGAATGATAATAATACTATATGTGTAATTTGTTGCATGATGATTGTTCTCTTCTCTTAAAGCATCATTCCAAAAGAGATGCAATTTGGTATTGGGCTTGGAATGTGCGTGCTTTTGTGTTTTTTCCAAATTGTAAAATAAAATCTTCAATGGATGTTTGACAATTTGTGAAATATATTAGGCTTGATTCACAAAGATAAATCACACTTCGGAGGAAATTAACTGAGGCAGGTTCTGTGCTCCATCCTGAAGAGTCTACGAGTAAAAGTTGGTGAACATGCACAAAAATGATTATGTATATTCAACAACGATTTGCAGGTCTACCACTCTGAAAATATTTGCAGGTGGGCCAGTGGCTCGAGTAAATGTTCTCCAGTTTGAAAAGGAGGAGGAACCCCCTTCACCAGCCCCGCTCCCAAAAATCTAAATATTTAATGTAAAAGAAAATTGATTCTGAAGTACAAGGGCATGTAATGGTTGATTTCTCAGATTCGTCATTGTACACTTTTGCAATCTCGCATGCAGAAATATGCATTTTGAAGCATTTGTTTACCACTGCTGGAATGGTTTCTAATAAACAAAAAAATCTAACTTTTACTCTAAACCTAGGAGCAGACAGGGAGTAATAGTACAGTTTGTCTTTTGGTTAAGGTTGGTAATTTGGGCCCTTAATGCTTCGTTTGCATACCCTTTTGTGTTATCTTTTTTTTAACACTAATAATGCTTGAGTTTACTGTTGCTTTTGTAGAATCGAAGTACGTGGCTCATTACAGGCACGATTTTGAATCTTATTAAATCTCCAGCAAAAAGGTGTAAAGACTCTATCGGTACGCGTTAAAGTTGAAGTAGTACTGCAAAAATAAGTTTTATAGAAAAAAATCAATATTAAGAACAAATAAAAAGTGCTGTGTACTTTGCTCATCACCGGGTCACATCTATCTATTCATCCAAGCTGATTATGTTTCTGAAATAAAGAAGTAAACTACGGGTTGAGTCATCAGAAATTATGGCTGTTCATTTATAGTCCATGTGCTTTGTGAAGTAGCAGTTTTAGTAATTTACCTTGTTTGCCTAAATATAGCACAGAATAAAGGAATTGCCGATGGAAAATGCACGCTTTTCTTTGGGTGAATGGTAAAGCCGCTTCACACCAACAGCTAAATACGTGCCTACTAACATCTGCTTTTCTAAAGTTTTGGATTTTATTTGAGTTTTGATATTTAGGGCCATTTTTATTCCTGTTGATTGACAGAGTTTGAGAAGGTGCTGAAATGTGTTTGTGAACTCCTATGATTTTAAACTGTGTTAATATTTTCTTTTGCAGGTTGAAGCAATTCCAGACTTCAGTCTGCAGAGTTACCATGTTTTAAGAGGTAGAACACTGCAAGGTTCCCAAATGTGGAAGTTTTCTGTCGTAAATTACATCCCATTTGTTGAAAGGTGCATGATGCCTCCATGTTTGACTAGCTGAAGGTAAACCCAAGAAGTCACTGACCATGGTCATATAGCATGCTGCTGCACTAAGAGTTGATGAACCCATGATGAGCTCTGATCTCCATGGTGCTAGTGTGGACCATGGTGGACCGTGGGCTGCAGTCTCCACAACAAAGGCTGAAAATGAGGTAGCAACCATTTTTACAGAACCGACTTTGGAGAACCAGGATATTCAGCACCAGGAAGACATGGAGATGCGCTCTATTGGAACACATGAAAATGACTCCAATGGAAATGACTTTAATGAACAAGAGTCCAGTGGGAATGATTTTAGTGAACCAGAGCCCAGAGGTAATGATTTCAATGAACACGAGTCCAGTGGTAATGTTTTAAATGGGCATGAGTCCAGCGAGACAGACTCTAAAGTCAATGAATCAAAGAGACGGACAAGTTTGAAGTTCCGGAGACCAAGTAAATCCACAGGGGACAGTAGTAGCAGCAACAGGTGAGACATCAGCATGGACTCCTGTTGTATTGTCTGTTGATTGCCTTCTATCAGCAGCTTGTATTCACTTGTACCTGAATTCTTTTATGTTGGTATTTTAACATTCTTCAATAAAAGGTGCAGTTGCCTTAGTCACCCTTTTCTTCCCCACCATCTTCATAAAGCATTTTCAATATTCACTTGGCTTTCAATAAATAATGCAGACAAATTGCACACAGTAACAAATGGATGTACAACCCATAGCTTTAGCCTTTTAATTCGTAATATGAGCTAAACTCAGAATAACTTGCCCAAATATTTAAGTGATTCTCAACTACTATGGAGTATTGATATGGCTAATAGCGTGGATCCCAATCTTAGCACAAAAAGTAAATGTTGACAAAGTTGGAAGATTTACCATTGTGTTGTGCATACGGGCAGGATACAAACATCCCTGGTGCTTATATATGCACCTAATGTAGAGGACAAACAGCTTTTTAGAGAAGGCCTATGAGTGGGGTCACCCTATTTAGAGTCTAGGTGCATTCTGCTTGGAGACTTACAGCCAGATTCATCAAACCAGAATCGGCTCGCAAAGGGCCAGATTCTGAGAATCTGGCCCTTTGCGAGCGCTATTTTTGCATTTGGGATGCATCATCCCAAATGCAAAAATCGCAAATCTAGAAATCGCTAAATTCCGACTAATTGCATTTAAGGAATCTCAATTTGAGATTCCTTAAATGCAAATCATGAACCATTTTTAAATTGCGAAATCGCTATCTGGGGCCGCTATTTACCGCGAAGTCTAACTACGTTCGTAAATAGCAAAAACTTTAGTGCATTTTTCTAAGTTGTATGTTACACACACACATGTCCTTGGGACATGTGTGTGCGCAACACCAGTGGACATTACCATTTCAGGGGTGCAACAGGGTGTCCTTTGGACACCCTGGCACCCTTGGAATTGCTTCCTTATTTGCGATTCGCTAATTGCTAATCGCTAATAAGGAATGACTCCCCATTCATCCTATGGGCCTTTAGACCCATAGGAATGAATGGGAAAGCCAATCCTTATTTGCGATTCGCAATTAGCGAATCGCAAATAAGGAAGCTGTAGAAATCGCTAAAATTATTTCTATTTCTACATGCATCCCGTTTTGCGAGTCTTTAACAGCTAATCCTTAAAATTCTCTATTAAGGACTCTCAAAACAGGACTTTGACGAATCTGGGGGTTAACTGTGTAATAAATTACCAACTAGCTAGATAGGCACTCACAAAAGGTGAATGCGAAATCAGGAATTATAACAACCTTTTCAAAAATGATACAGGCAATTGAACTGGTTGACGTTTGGAGAAATCAGCACCCAACAACTAAAATATTCTCTTTACCCTTTTTAGGTACATCACACATTTGAAAGACTGGACTATACATGCGGAAAACAAAAACAATGACAGCCGCTTACAGCCCAAAATTCTGGATGACCAAACCTTTGCCACACATCTAAGGGGGGTTTATAAACAAGTTTTTCCTAGCATAACAAAAAATTAACAGAGCAGTATAAGAGTGATGTAAAATAGCACTTAAAGGCACAGGCATATGAAGTAAAAACTCAACTAGTGTGCACTTAAAAAGGAGTAGATTAAAAATGTGTACTAGTCCCAGAGACAAGGAAACATAGAGTGCAGGTTAAAAGACACATAAAAAAACACGTGGACTAAGCCTGACTAATCTATATTTACTAATTATAGACAGTGAAGGTGATGACTCGAGAGACATGCTAACTTGGCTATTATAATGAAAGAAACCCCATTCGAATATTATACAACTGCGACAAGAACAGGCATAATATCCAGAATGGGGACAAATGGTAAATGTAGAAAATAATTAGCAAAGGGATTTCAGAAACGCCTAGTAGCGAATCACCATACAATAATATGACACCTGACTTCAATCAGAACACCCACTATGTTCGAGCAGCAATGCCAACAATTAGCTGCAGCTCTCATCCCAGAAGAGATTAAAGACACCTCCTGCGAGTGCCAAAAGGGAAACACCAGGTAGTTATGGGTTTACAGCAGATTTGTATCAGATGGCACAAACGTACTGGTAAATAAATTGCTAAAGTACCTCAAGAATGACTTGCAAAGGATGTTGTTCCCTCTACGATGAGCAGCAGCAGCTGCTCCGCTATGGCGGAGTAGCGTTGCGCCACCTGCCAGCAACCAAAAAAATAAAAAGATAAGAAACCCTTGTTTATTATCGTTTTATTTTTCTCTCGGAGCCGAGGCTTGTGGGCGGTGACAGAGTGGTGACAGGCTGGAGGGGGGAGTGTTAGGCAGTGCCTTCACTGCACATGTGGGTTTGGCTGTCTGTCTAACCACATGTGCAGTGAAGCTCTCTCCAACCCCTGTTGCATTGCTGGGTTAGAGAAAGCAGGCAGGGGCTCCCAGTCTGTGTGGGAGCACAAATCACCAGCGTTCGGGCCAATCCTGACGCTGCTTTCAGCAGCATGAAAGCAGCATCAGGATGGGCTGCAGTACACTCTGGGAGGCTGCGCCTGAAAAAGAGAGGAGCACAATGTGGCGAGCAGGTAAGTGTTTTATTAATTATTACTTTTTGTCTCCACCCGTCTCCATTCCCCAACTTCCCCTCCATCTCCATTCCCCACCTCTTCCCAGTCCCACCACTCTGTTAACTTGCCAACCGCTTCTGACGATGAGAGAAGCAGTGTTAATTCCAAAACCAAATAAAGATCCTGAACAAGTATCCTCCTATAAACGATCCCTCAGTGTTGAAAACTGATGTTAAACTTTTCAATAAAATCTTTGCAAACAAACCTAGAGAGTAATGACTATATTGATCCATGGCGACCTCTCTTGGTTTAAACCAGGTAGGAGTATAATGCATAATATTAGAATATTGCATGCTGAATACTCTACCTGCAATGGATGAGGCCTAAGCCCTGGCAGCATTCGGTATTGAAAGTGTGTTCAACACAGTGGGATAGGACTATATATAGACTGTGATAGGACGAATACAGTTCGAGCGGACCTTCTTAATATGGTTAAATCTTCTATTACGGCCAAACTGAGGACAGATGGTTGGATCTCAGACAGCTGTAAAGGGGAAAGAGTCACACAACATGGCTGCCCACGGTCTCTATTGATGATTGCAATAGCAATGGGACCCTTGGCTTGCAGACAGCATTCTATTCTGGCCCAAGGGTGCATGTAGAGGACACCATGGTAAAATGAAAGGACCAAGAATGATTGGTTCATGCCCTCCATTGCTTTCTGCCATTACATTGGTTTGAGATCAGGTAAGTGCAGCTGCATTAAACTGGCCACACTGAATCTTCCACAGACCAGTGGTCTATAAGACCTTCTTTATATGCTCTTGTACCACTTAGCCACACAAATATAGCATTGACTGAGATGATTTTATAAAATCAATAATTGGGAAAATGATTTACTTGCTGTGCCCTATCTTAAAGGGATACTGCTAGAAGCACGTTTATAAGAATGAAATATGCCTCATGCTTTCCATTATGTTTTCGTTTGGTGAGAAAATGCAGTAAAACAGTACTGAAGATACCACCATTCACCCTGAATATGGCGTTAGGGTCTATAAACTTGTTATAAAACAAACAGAAATAGACGACCAAAACTGGCAGGAGGGTGGATGCAACACAGGAGGAGACCTATACCAAAATAAGAGATTTCTTACTTTTGCAGAAACTCCGTCGGTGTAGGGAGTGGGCCCAGGTCAGTTCCTTCAATACGTGAATTTAGCAGGTGGGTTGGTTCTGATTGCCTGTGAATCATTGAGTGGAGCCTTTGAAATTGTGTGAATTCCACCCAAAAATAGGATCAGAACTGTTATGGACATATTTTTACTTGCAGAGATCCACTGTTATTTTTGTTTTTAAATGATACCCAATATTTCCGTAAAAGCAAATTTACATCTCAGAATGTAGGCCAGGTCTTTGATGTTGAAAACGGGCATTCATTGTTTCATTCATTGTAAATATTTCCTTTCTGTAGTGAGCCATTTGATCGGGTACATTCTCACAAAGAGCTGATGTATATGGTCAAAGAGATGAAGCGACGTTTGCCTGTCGAGAAACGAAATCGGAGCAAACCCAGTACAGTTGATGCCCTCAATTATGCACTGAAGTGTGTCCGACAAGTGCAAGGTAGTTTTGCTTGATTAGAAGTAGGCATTGTATTTTTTTGATTTACTAATCAAATTGATCTTTGTTAATTTTAATGTCCTGTCTATTAATGTTTATGATTCAAGCAATCTTGTAATTTTCCACTTTAGATTGCAGTATTGTTTCCTGGTGTGTAGACCGTGTGTACTGATCTCATAGATTTGCAATTAAATTCCAAATGTTTACACTGACAGTTCTCCAAAAATCATTATGATATTTTTGTATACTTTATTTGGGATACGTATGTTGCAGTAACATTTCTAAAGAAAGGTATATTACTCATTGCACTCTAGTCAACAATTATCCTCTTATATAAATCTCATATGATAACACTGGTAAACTAGCTTCTCTTCCACAGATAAGACAAGCTCAAAAGGCTCAATCTCCGGCTATGGTAGTAGTAAGAAGTTTAACTGACATTGAATGATTTGTGGCTATGAAGGATTTAAAGACCAAATCTGATCATTGTATGCAAGCAGTTTAAGTATTAGGCCAAGAGGTTCTGCCACCTCATAAGAATCCATCTTCTGTTACTTTGTTTAGTTTATTTTGTCATCCTAAAACAGTTTCTTAATGGCCAGATGATTGCACAGTCGCATAGAAGAAGGTTGTCTTTTTGTAACCCTCAATAATTCAAAATCTCTTTGCTGGGGGCACAATGGGCTACTACAATGGTATAAGTTTATATGAGTGATAAGGCTGTGGCCCTCTTATGTGATGTGCTACCTTTTAGAGCTCTATGAAACAAGGTTAAGTATAATCTGTAAGCTAAAATGGTGCACTGTGAAAAAAACAGAGTATTACATTTGTACATTAATTTAGCAAAAGATAAATTACATATTAATTGAAACTGTATAACCATTGATACAGATGTTCAAAAGAAATAGTTGTGCAGAGGTATTATATATATATATATATATATATATATATATATATATATATATATATATATATATATATATATATATATATATATATATATATATATATATATATATATATATATATATATATATATTATATATATATTATGTCATTGCCTCGGTCCCTAAATCTAGACGGGGTGGCGATAGGGAAAAAATGCTCAGAAGACTTGAGTCCCAATTTATTATTGAGTTAGACAGCAGATTCCCCAATGGATTGAACACAACGGAAGACTTACATGTTTTTTTATAACCAATCCCTGTTCAATGATTTATTTTGGGCCATTATCTGCTTTCTCTGCCTTTACCCTGTTAATTTCATTATGAATTTTATTACACATACTGTATATCATCCCTTTTTTTAGTATCACATGCACAATTGATTTTTTTCACTGGTTCAATGGATTCACATTACTTTTCCCATTTAAGTTTTG
The DNA here is from genome assembly GCF_964263255.1 of Lissotriton vulgaris. NCBI lineage: Eukaryota > Metazoa > Chordata > Amphibia > Caudata > Salamandridae > Lissotriton > Lissotriton vulgaris. The sequence goes on from NW_028247168.1 coordinate 702,371, forward strand.
GGACACAGACATCAAGATAGATTTTCTAGTTTGTTTCCTCCTTTTGAATCACGTATAGAGAAAAAATGTTTTGGAAGGTGGTCGATATTTGTTGCTTTATCTAAATATATATAAAAGAATTGATTGTAAATCATTACGTTCCATATTGTCGTTACATGTCTATTGCATTCATGCAGGTAATTGAGAGATTGCAAAAGAGTAAAACATAGATGATATTTTTATATGGTCATATGTCTAGCATCAGGTTTCATGAATTGAGAAGCTTAGATGATTTTATTATGAAATTATTTATAAATATTTATATTTATTTATAAGCTATGCTTGCACAGAATATTTTGCATTATTTGCACAATTGCATTTGCACTTTATCTACGCGCATTGCACTTTTTCATGACAAGTGACCACCAGTAACACTGTGTCTTTTTTTTGCAATCTACTATATAAGCGCATTTATGCGGATATCATGTGCCATTTTCAATGCACACTGACAATAATTGTCTGATATAAAATTTACAAAATATGTAACATGGCAACTCACAATGGAATGTTAACACAAATTTGGGCAACAAAATGTAAATATTGTAATTATACCTCCCGCTATTCGATTTATATATATCAAATTGTGATTTAGAAAACAGACTATCTATGTTAGCTATATGTAGTGTGTCCTCAGTTTTCAGTTTCTAATCACATGGTGTTGCAAAAAGAAAAAAATCACTAATTAAATTCGTGCAATGTACCCTTTAAAAGGGATGTTCTTTCATTTGCCTGACGATCTGTGACCAAGGGCGGACGCCCGAAACGCGTCAGATTTGGTGAACTTGCCTTTTTAAATAAACTTGCCGAAAGAAGACTGGGACTTGCGTGGTTTTTCCTCGTTGCTGCCTGCCTGGTGGTTCTGTGGTGAAAGACTTCAGTTTGCGTATATATATATATATATATATATATATATATATATATATATATATATATATATATATATATATATATATATATATATATATATATATATATATATATATATATATATATGCTCAATTTTTAATTTATGAGATAACCACTGCAACTTTAGAGTGAGTGGTATGGATACAATCATGGTGGTCCCACCACTTCTCTGCTGCTTTCATTTGCCTGTACGTACACAGGCTTATTGGTCCATAATTTTTCACAGTGTGACTATTAGGGACTTTCTTAAATGTATATTGCAATGTTTTTGTTTTGAATATATATTTTTGGGTCGGTTTTGCTCCATTGTATTTAGACTAAGCTGTTCTTAGTTTAAATCTACAATAACTGATAATACCTGACCAAAGGAAAGCCAACTTATTAGTGTAATCATATAAACACCTCCACATACAAAAATACTATTCAAAGAAAGGTAAGTGAGAGAGAATGGGGCATTTTTTCTTCCTGAAGGGGGCAACACAATGTAGCTTTGGTAGACTAGGTAACAGTAAGAAAGAGTGGTATAGGATTATTCTGCTTGAGGTTTGTTGTTTAGTAATGTTAATAAAATTAGTTTCTTCTTTTTGTTACCTTCAGCTTGTGTGTTTGGATCAAAAGTGCAGAGTTTAGAAACATGTTTTAGGTACTGATCTAATTATTGTATAAACCGTAGAGAATCTGAGAATATTACAATCATGTTTGATCTCTTGGCAGTGTACAATTATTTCACTGGTTGGTGGAATATCATGCTCATGTGAAACCTGTATTTGAAAGCTACTTAAAACATGCATTCATGACTGTAATAACAAACGAGTAGATGTTTGGGTCAGGACAAAATAGTGGGCGGGAGGTAATGGATGGAAAATTTATAATTTAGCTGTAATGCTTACGTAAATAGTGAATTAGAGTAAACTCAGATGTTAAAGCTTGTCTCTCTCTCTCTTTTCTTTTTCTTTTAAGCAAACAGTCAGTTTTTTCAGGTACTGAGTCAAAAAGGACCATCCAGTGTAGATTTGGACGTCCATACCATTGAAGAACTGGAAAATATTACTTCAGAGCATCCCCTAAAAAACACCGTAAGTCTCCATAACCAAGTGTAAATTATTCACTTTCGCCTCCTGTGCTTTGAGTAATTTTTCAAATGATTCTAATATGTTTAGGGGACTATAGAAATCATCTTACTATTGAGTTTGTTTGGACCTAGAGGTGTCCCTGTTGTAGATCTTTTTTTGTATAATTCAATAGTAACACCCAAAGCAACTTTTGCAGGAGCACAATAAATAAATTAAATGTTGACGAGTATATATGTGGTTAATGAAACCTGTAGCTCTCAGAAGGAATTGGTCTAGATTGATTCCTGCTTTATTTCAATGAAGTCACTATAAGTAATTTGCTTTTCACTATAGAAAAAATTTGAAATCTTACACTGCAGAATGAACAGTAAAAAGGAAAGTGAAGAATACACAAAATGATCATTAATGATAGTCTTATTTTGTGTGTCCCTGAATGGTTTCGTTTATATGAGCTGAATTAGGTGTATTTGAGTTCTTTGTCAATCAATCAAAAGTACTTTATTCGGTTCATATCAAAAACCATAAAAGTATATAAACATCAAGAATCAGGCCCATAATATAATACATTGATTAAAAATGCAATTTACAAACCTCGCATTAACAATTTAAGATTTTATACAGACTCAATCACAATTAATTTGGGTCAGAGACCTTTAACAAGAGATTAAGGGGATCGAGAAAATAATTCTTTGTCACTTTTGTGCCTCGACTCCCTCTCAGGCAACCTCTACAGTGTTTCATTTATTTAAATATTAGTTGGAGAGTCGAGTGCGGGTTTTCTGATCTGATGGATCTTGTCACTATATAGCGGAGTGTCAGTTACTAACAGTAGCTCATATGTGTTCTCCAGTGTGCCTTTGGGTGGTGGCGAGGATGATGTATGTAATGCTTGACCACAATGTGATTGAATAAAAGGCTTTTAGTGTATATATAGTGTGGTCACATCTTCAGAAATGGAAGCAAAATCTGGCTTCCTCGGTATGCACTGTATGAAGTCTGTTCAGAAGTTTTAAGGATTGCTGTACATAAGAACTAATCTATTATTACAGAAACCTGTAGAGGAGGTTCTGGAGTTGATGCATTGTGGACGGTCAACACAGACAAACAATGCGAATAAATGACCCATTATTAAAGATTTGCAGTGCTAGATGTAGTGATTATGAAGGTAAGATTGCTGTGTGGCTGGTAAACAGGATATTCTTGACATTAAATTATCCTTGGGAGCCATCTTGAGAGAGTTTACAGAAACATTTAGAGCATTTCAGCTGTGACAGTGTTCCAGTGCATTAATCATTAAGCTGCATAGGAAGGCACTGGAGTGACCTGAAAATAAAGTTTGGCTGATCAGAGGTTACAAAGCTTTGAAGTAGCGGCTCTGAATCAAAGAGATGTAATTAGGAGAAGAGCCATTCATGAATTCGAAGGTCAGGACCAGTAACTTGCAGACAGCCCTATTCTTTACAGACAGACACATGGCTTAGGAATCTTAGTTGGATATAGGCGTGTTTTTTAGAAGTATAAATGAACTACTCATGTGTAAAGTTGATCACATTGTGAAGTGGGGTAAAAGAGTACAGGGAAGATAGCCAGACAAGAACTTATGATAGTTGTCCAGTTAGGTAAGGAAAAGTGAAGGTATTGGTGTCTTGGTTGTGTGGAAGGAATGTTCAGTAATGGATATCAGACTACTCCGGTTGTTTTGGTTATGCATTTTTCTATGTTTACTGCAGTGTACACAGAGGTTTCTTGCTGATAGTGAGAGACAAAGGATATGGAGGTGAGGTTTGAAGTGGATGAGATAAGGAGGGAGGCAGCTGCTGAAGTGACAAGAAATTAAATTATATTCATTGTGGTTGAGTTCAGCATAAGTGATAGTCATCTGATGTTTGATGGCCATGAGGAAGTTAGAGATGTGCACTTGGAGGTGGGGAGTCAGGATAGGAAAACGTAAAAAGATTTGCATATCTTCAGCAAAGAGATAAGAGAATCCGAAGAATATGGCGATTTGCCTGAAGGAAAATTTGTGGGTAGTACTCAGCCTTTTGGGATTCAGAAAGTAGATGTGAGGGAGTACAGAGAAATTAGATAAAATCAGATTAAAAGAGTGAACGGTCAATGAGAATGGAGATCTCCAGTTTAATGTCACATCTGTGACAACAAGATTGGGTAGTGTGAATAGTAGTGTGGGGTGATCAACAATGTCATATACAGCAGAGAGATGAAGAAGAATAAGTTGCCGTAAAGGTGCTTTTGATGGAGATAACTTATACATGTACATAAATAGGGTGTTTTAGAGGAATGCAACAGAATTAGTCCAGATTAAAGAGTATACTGTCAATTTATGAGTAGAGGAGTGGTTCTATAATAGAGGCTCAATGTTTTAAGAGAAGAAAGGGAGTATGGAGACAAGACAGTTGTTAGCATGGCATAAGCGTGTGTCGTGCTTACATTTTTAAAATAGAAGTGGTGGTTTGCTTACTACAGTTTTATGAGAAGACTGAAAGATAGCTGTGTTAAGAGAGTGGTCAGAATAGACAGGGTGTGAGAAGAGAGAGAGACTGGTTTATGGTTTACAAGGGGTTATGGTAATGTCCATGATAGTGTGGCAGTGTTGAGTGTGGGTATTAAATGAGCAGGAGTTTTGGATGAGAAAGTAGAGGTCTTGATGGTGATATTAAGAACACTAGGAGATATGGACAAGAAAAGAGATTGGCTAAGCATAGACTTCTGTACTTGATGGTGGCAGCCCAGATTTGGGGTTCTTGATCACTGCACCTATTTTTAGTATTAAATAACGGTGTGCGTCTGGATTTTTTTTGGAGCTAGAGTGTATTCAAGTGTTGAGGGTCATTGAACGGTAGAGCTGTATCTGGAACTTATATTTTGTGATAAAGTCTGGTGTGAGTCAGAGACAGCACCCATGTTTGTGACATCATTTTTTAGTACTCAGGTGGATCCCCTTGTTGACGGTCATTGAACCTTAGATCTGCACCCTTAGTGCAACCCACTATAGTGATCTCTGTTTAGGTGGACATAACTGTCCCTCATTAAAAGTATACATGGCCCATGCATCTGCATAGGCTGTTCTTGTTCTTTGTTCCATTTTGCAAGTCGGTATAGATCTGTGTTTTATCGGCTTATTTCTGAATATGAAGGATGTGGAGCTCATCTTCTTGTGCTAGTGGGCACACTTAGTCATTTAAAAATAAGGTGGAAGCGCTGCTCTTCAACGCACAGGACCATGCGTTTTGGGTACTGTTCTATGGCAATTTTAATGTCTTCTTCAGTCTTGGAGGAATGATTGTATTCTCTTTGAAGCCTTTAGAGGAAGAATTTGTTACTCTTTAGAGCTATTTCAGAAATTCCAGTAATTAAACTTTGGCTTGGTATTTAATAATTGATCAAGTCATAAACTGCCCATTGAACAAGCATGTGTATACAGTTTAAAATGTGCTCATGCAATCATGAAGTGAATAACTCTGTGAATAATTAGTCTTTATTAGAGAGTGGGCCACCAGGACAACTACCTGCAGGTGCCATACTAATTCCGTGCATCACCGTCAGGGCAATTAAAAGATGATTCCATTATTAAAGACTGCTCCTAAAAAGTAGGCAATTCCCTATTGTTCACCAGCAGCCTGTTTATTAACTGGGTTAACTTGATCTCTTAACAGCATTTACTAGTAACTCAAGTTCCACATTTGTGGCTTCAAATCCGCTTTGTCTGCTCAGATGTGGGCCTTCAGTTGTTTTAAATTCATTATACATTCATTTTGAAGTGTCATTCAAAGTTGCAATTGAAAAAACATCATGTTCAAAGCTTTCTTTGCAGAAAAATAAATGTACTGTGTCGTGTTCTTCAGCTCTGGGTTATTTGAGCCTGTCAAACAGCAACAAATACAATGTTGACCAGCCTTCTGGTGGGCATGGTCACGTCTTTTTGCGTTCAGTCTATGCAGGTGCTTATTATTCTGCAGCAGTTGATTATTACTGCCGCTGGTTTGTGAATATGTACTAGCTCTTTTCAGGTCAATAGAAAGGTACATTTTCATATTGCAATATCTTGTGCCTCTCGCCCCGTCGTCATTGACTTCCAGTCGGTTTTTCAGGTTATAAATAGTCATAAAGACATAAATACAGTAATTTCAATTCTGACTCTTTACCTAGCTTAACACGTGTTGGGAACCCTAGGGAAGAGTCAACGATTACAGCATGTTTTTTGAAAAAGGGACAATTAAATGTTCTTTGCTTTCAGAAAGCCCTCTCTCATACTGGTTCTCCCACCCACTCTGCAGAAAAGTTTTAACTTTTATTCCAGCACCAGAAGGGCAGAGTACAGCAAGCAAAATACAATTGAAATGCAAAATGAAAAGTCCTCAGGTACTGTGTAACACCCACCCCAAAGGTCTGCAGAACATCAGACCGAGAGAAACACCCATCCCCCCACTCCCCAAAGCGCGCACCACACGTTTTTATTATAATTATCTGTACAAACTAAAGGAATACCCATCTTCTTCTTGTTGGCACCAGAACTTGAAACAGAGAAGTCATTCACCGCCAGTCGTCCTATAGGGTCCCGGGTGGCTGTCAGCGAAATCAGGGACAAATCTATAACTCTGTACTTGGCCCACCTGGACCAAATCTTCCCATGTTTCTGTGGGCACCCCCTCACCTGAAACACTGCAATCTCTGCTGACATTCACCTATCCAAGGCTTTTTTCCAGAAGGATATAGCGGGCGGGGACCTATTTTTCCAGGGCTGTGCTATGTCCCGCTTAGCCAGTGTGAGACCCGAAACAGCAAGTGTCTTTTATACCTGTTCCTCCGATGCCTTCTGTGCAAGAGCGTTAATCTAGGATCAGTCGGAACATCCCATGCCAACACCTGCCCCAAGCAAGAAAACACACCTGACCAGAAGAGCTGCAATGTCCCGCAGCTCCACACCGTGTGCAGGAACGACTCCTCGTCTGCTCCACATAGGAGACCGAATTGCTCCCATTTTCAAAAGGCGGAGACAAGTGTAATATACCCTGTGGAGGTATTTAAATTGAATCAGCCTGTATCTAGTTGAGACGGTGGCGTATTGAAGGCTGGCCAGTGCCTCAATGCAATTGTTGTCTGTCAGGGTTGGCAGGTCCACCTCCCAAACCGCCCGTGTTTGGGGAAAAGTGGTCCTGGAGTGTGTTTTGAGCGTTTGGTAAATTTGCCAGATTTTGTGGGCCCTCAGATCCCCCATCAGTAAGCGACCTTCCAGCGGGAGGAACTCGGGTAACAAATCTAGCTGTTGAATTAGAGGGGTCAATGCATGACGGAGCTGCACATAACAATGGAACTGTGAATTATGGAGGTCAAAATCTGCCTGCAGTTTTTGAAAGTATTTGAGGGTGGTCCCCTGCATTATGTCCCCAAGTGTAGAGATACCGATATCATCCCATCTACGGAACCCCACCAACGATGTGATAGGCTGGAGATATATTCCCTGCCAGAGGGGAGTGGCGCCGGTCAATGTACCCCACCAACCTATGGACCTAACTACCCATCTCCATATCTGAAGAACTACTTGGCAGGTGGGGGAAGCGCTTTTAGGGAGGAGCTACTGTATAGGAGATGGAGCAGGGGGGTGCCCTCCATGGCCGACTGCTCCACGGCGTAGGCCGAATCTGTCTGAGAGCCATACCATCACTCGTTGACCACCAGGAGATGCGAAGCCCAATAGTACGCATAGGCATCTGCCGCCGCAATACCCCCACAGTAGGTGGACTGTATGCAGGTTGCGAGCGCCACTCAAATCGCGCCTGCCAGAGGAATCTATTCAAGAGAGCATTGATTTGGAGGAAACACAACGGGGGATAGGGAATGGGTAGTTCTGGAGCCGGTAGAATAAGCGAGGCAGAGACACCATTTTAAAAATCGCTTACCTGCCATATAAAGATAGTGGCAGTTGAGACCAGATCGTCTTCTTGTCTCGGATGGCAGGGAGCAATGGAGCTATGTTGTGTATCCAAGCGTTTCTGGGACATCGTATTATGAAGACCCCTAGGAACTTGAGGCCCGCATTCGCAATGAGCAGTTGCGAAGCCCAAGCCACGGTCCCTCCACCCGCTCCTGGCCATCGCTTCCACAATCTCTGTGCCATATTGTGCTCTGTTCCATACTCGCCTGCGGTATCGTATTTGCTGCCTGTGCATTTGCTGCTATTATTAATCTGTGTGCATAGCTTATTGGCTACTGGGCGCATTTGCTGCCATTATTAATTTGGGGTGCCAGCCTGTGCTTTACATTTGTGCTGGTATCGTATTTGCTGCCATCGTATTTGCTGCCTGTGCATTTGCTGCTATTATTAATTTGGGTGCCAGCCTCTGCTCTACATTTGTCCTGCTAATCGTATTTTGCTGCCTGATTCAGTGTCTGTGGCCCGATCTCGCCCTGCATCACCTTGTTGTTGTTTGCTGCCAGTTTGTTGTTTCCAGCCCTCTCTCCTCCCCACTCCCAGCCGCTGCTCCCCCGCGGCCCCACCCCCGCTCCCTACAGCACCTTCTATAGATCCCCTCCCCACTCTTCACCCCGCTCCCGCCTCCCAGCTGCTCCTCCCTCGCTCTGCCCACTCCACTCTCTACTTATGACAGAGCCACTTACGCGCAGCGTTCGCGTGCAGCGGACGCACCCCGTGCGCGCCGAAGGCGCGCCAAAGGTAAGCCTGTCTACGCCCGTCCGCGCCTGGACCGCGCCCAGCGCAAGACCCCCTGGTCCCCGCAAAATCCACTCCACCCGCCTAACGTACGACGCCGCAACCCTCTCTGCACTTAACACCGGCCGACTCCCCGACTGCCACCAAGCCTCCCCAGGACGCACCCATGGACCCTTCACCTGCCAATCCTGCAAGTTCTGCTGCATCAGGACCCACACTGCAACCACTACCACCAAACAGAGCCCAAACAACAACCGCCTGAAGTGCATCCTGCTCAACACGCGCTCGGTCCACAAACACGCCATTGAACTATGGAACCTACTCGACACCACATCACCGGACGTCGCCTTTCTTACAGAAACCTGGATGAAGGCCTCATCAGCGCCCGACATCGCCATAGCCATCCCAAACGGGTACAAGATCATCCGAAAGGACCGCATCAACCAAACAGGAGGAGGCATCGCCATCGTCCACAAGAACACCATCCGCATCACGACCAGCTCCGACGACACCCTCACAGTCGCCGAACGCCTTCACTTCCAGATACACACCGACCCCAAGACCACACTTAGAGGCACTCTCATATACAGACCACCAGGACCCCGCACACAATTCAGCGAAGACATCACTGACTTTATCAGTCCACACGCCCTCCCCTCCGAGGAGTACATTCTTCTAGGGGACCTCAACTTCCACCTGGAGAAGAGGATAAGAACAACAACAGCAACACCACCACCCTTCTGGACAACCTCGCTAATCTCGGAGTCAAACAACTGGTAAACACCCCCACCCACCACGCCGGACAAACGCTCGACCCAATCTTCTCCTCCAGCAAGCACGTTTCCTTCAATCACGCCACAGGACTCCACTGGACAGACCACAGCTGCGTCCACTTCAACTTTAGAAAGACCATGACCTACCACCACCCACAACAAGTCCCCCGCAGAAACTGGAACAAAATTACCACCGACCAGCTCACCACATCTCTAAGCGAAAACCCTCCCGCCAAATCATCGGACCCAAATCAAGCATCCATCAATCTCGCACAATGGATCACCCACTCCGCTGACGAATTAGCACCCCTGAAAAACCATCACAACAACAAAGGTAGCAAAAAAGCCTCCTGGTTCAATGACGACCTCAAGAACTCCACAAAGAACTGCCGCACCCTTGATCAAACCTGGCGAAAAAACCCAACCACAGACAACATGTCCGCCCTCAAGGACGCCACCGGCAAACACCACCAGCTGATCCGATCCTCCAAGAAATCAGCATTCAAGGATCGAATCGACAACAACGCCCACAACAGTAAGGAACTCTTCAGCATCGTCAAAGAGTTTACCAATCCCAGCGCCGTCTCCAACGACATCACTCCCTCTCAAGACCTCTGCGACTCTCTAGCCTCATTCTTCCACAGCAAAATCGCTGACATACATAACAGCTTCGGCGACCAGACCACCCCCCTTACCACCGAACTAAAGCCCCCCTCCACCACCCTTTGTGCCTGGAACCCGATCAGCACCGAAGACACCATCCGCCTGATGAACTCCATTCACTCCGGATCAACGACCGACCCATGCCCCCACCACATCTTCAACAAGGCCGACTCCACTATAGCACCCCATCTCCGAGATATCATCAACTGCTCCCTCAACACCGCTACCTTCCCGGAAAGCTGGAAACATGCCGAACCTAGTGCCCTCCTGAAGAAACGTACAGCAGACCCCACCGAACTTAAGAACTACCGCCCCATCTCGCTCCTCCCTTTCCCTGCCAAAGTCATAGAGAAGGCCGTCAACAGTCAGCTCGCCGCCTTCCTCGAGTCCAACAGCTCTCTTGACCCCTCACAGTCCGGATTCCGAGCCAAACACAGCACCGAGACCGCCCTCATCGCAGCCACAGACAACATCCGAACACTATTAGACAACGGGCAAACAGCTGCCCTCATTCTCCTGGACCTATCCGCAGCGTTTGACACGGTCTGTCATAGCACCCTAGTACAACGCCTGAGCAACGCCGGGATACAAGGAAAAGCATTGGATTGGATCATCTCGTTCCTCTCCGGAAGAACCCAGAGAGTCCGCCTCGCCCCTTTCAGATCAGAGGCCTCCGAAGTCATATGCGGCGTTCCACAAGGATCTTCGCTCAGCCCCACCCTCTTCAACGTCTACATGAGCCCCCTCGCACGCCAGCACAACCTCAACATCATCTCCTACGCTGACGACACACAGCTGATCCTCTCCCTCACCAAAGACCCAAACACCGCCAAAACCAACCTACACGAAGGGATGAAAGACGTAGCCGAATGGATGAAGAACAGCCGCTTAAAACTGAATTTTGACAAGACGGAAGTCCTCATCCTAGGATCATCCCCCTCCGCATGGGACGACTCGTGGTGGCCACCGGCACTGGGCAGCGCACCCAAACCAACGGACCATGCTCGCAACCTGGGATTCATCCTAGACTCCTCCCTCTTAATGACCAGACAAGTCAATGCCGTCTCATCATCATGCTTTAACATATTACGTATGCTCAGAAAGATCTTCCGCTGGATCCCCACCGAAACAAGAAAGACAGTCACCCAAGCACTTGTCACAAGCCGACTGGACTACGGAAACACCCTCTACGCCAGTACCACAGCCAAATTACAGAAAAAACTCCAACGCATTCAGAATGCCTCCGCCCGACTCATCCTAGACATACCCCGCCACAATCACATATCCGATCACCTGAGAGACCTCCACTGGCTCCCCGTAAACAAGAGAATAACATTCAGTCTCTTCACCCACGCACACAAAGCTCTCTACGACCTAGGACCCAAATACCTCAACACGCGCCTGACCTTTTACACCCCCACCCGCCAACTCCGATCGTCCAATCAAGCCCTCGCCACGATTCCACGCATCCGAAGAGCTACCATGGGAGGAAGATCTTTCTCCTACTTAGCGGCCAAGACCTGGAACTCTCTCCCCACCCACCTCCACCTTACACAGAACCACTTCTCCTTCAGAAAACAACTCAAAACCTGGCTATTTGATAAGTAACGAACACCCCCCCCCCTCAAGCGCCTTGAGACCCTCTGGGTGAGTAGTGCGCTATACAAATCTTGACTTGACTTGACTCTGTTTGTCATGAATAGGGAACAGTGTAGATTTGGACGGATTGGCACATAGGCCCAAGGTCTCCCCGAAGACGCGAAGAATTTGGAGGACACGAGGCCCGGAGGATCAAGGGTCAAACATGAAGAACAGGACGTCGTTGGCATAAAGCGTAATCCTGTCAAGTACTCCAGCGTCCAGTCCAGTCCCCTGAGGACAGAGTCCAGGCGCACACACACAGCCAAGGCCTCGATCACTAAGGCAAATATGAGAGGGGGCACCCCTGTCGTGTGCCATCTGGCCGCACGAACCGAGGCGGTGAGGTCCGTATACAATAGCTTCACAAATGCCAGGAACCTGGGCCCCAGGTTAATGGCTTGTATGAGTTTAAAAAGGTAGGTCTAGCTCAGGGAGTCAAATGCCTTGTCAATGTACCCCAGGAGGATCGCCGCAGGACGACCTAAGCGAGGGGCCTCTGCGACAGTGTTGTGGACCCGACTAATATTGTGTCTGATGAAGCGCTGTGGCATGAAGCCTGACTGAGCTGGATGCACCAGATCTTGAAAGCAGGTGCGGAGGCGATCTGCCAAGATCTTACCTAAAGGTTTGGGCTCAAAATTCAACAGGGAGATGGGGCGATAAGAGCCTGGATCGTCCGGGGAGCAACCGGGTTTAAGAAAAAACACAATTTCAGCATACTGTCAGTCAGGAGGCAAAATGTGCTGGTCCAAGGCTTAGCGCCCCAAGCTTGTGCGGTCCCAGGGTCGCCACAATTGGGCGCAGAAACTCACAGGAGAACCCGTTCGGGCCCGGAGCGTGGCCCGGATGTATATTGGACAATGCCGCCTGTACTTCATCCCGAGTGATTGGTTTATCCATTTTCCATTTGATAACTTTATTTCGGTCAAAGACCATAAAAGTGCAAATAAAATTCATACAAGCAGCAAGTATTAAAACAATAAATAGTAAGCAGATCATTTGTTGTTAAAAAAGAATTAAACAGTTGAGTTATCAAAGAGTAACAATAAAAGATGCCATGAATTTTACAAAGAAGTTACAAAACTTTGTCTTCTGCGCCACATACTGAATAGGTATCGAGATACGGCAAACACAATGGGGGGATTGGAATCGTAAAACAAAATCCGGCACGCCTGGGTGACATGTCGAAGCTAAAGGTTCCTGCATATTGGCATCAACCAACATCTTCCGATTACTGAATATGCTGGACAGAAAAACATTACATGAACCAAATTTTCGTTTTTTTAATCACATGCCGGGCAGGCTTCTTTGCTTGACTTTGACCATCTGGATGTGAAAGAACTAATCGGTAGGGTACCATGCCTTAGCTGGAGAAAGCGCTTTTTCGCAAGCTGGGGTTGTATTACGTCCATGAATTCCTCAAATTTAGGTTCTACTTAAAGAAGGAGGAACTCTGACGATAGCCTACCCAAAGTTGCAGACCTCTGTAATGCAAGGAAGTTCTCCATACGGATCTGAGTTTGGAGTTCTTTTTTCGATATCCCAGGACATGACATCTCTGATGTTTCCCAGAGTTGCGGATAACCTATCCGGCTGCTAACAGTCCTAATATGTAGAAGCCATGGGATCTTTTTGTTTTTAAGAGAGGTTCACACCTCAGCAAATTCTGCTCTATAAGACGCCAATTCCAATGCTGACCACAACCTCTTCCAGTATACAATAGGGCGTGCGCTCATGATCTCCTCTATTGGCTCCAACCCAAGGTCACTTCTAAGGGGAATCAGTGGTGTGCTTGGTGGTAATCCAACTAAATTCCTAACAAACCTTTGGTTTATCCAGTTCCTCACGCACATAATCGGGCAAACAGTGAGGGGGAATGTCTGTGAAAAAGGCGTCCATAGGGGGCTTGGCTATCAACTCACGCTCCCTTATATAGAGCTGTGTAGAAACTGACAAACGTCTGAACCACAGCCTCGGGGGAGGTTAACATACTGCTGTCTGGGGACTTCAAGAGGAGAACTTGTGTCGGGAACAACCGGACCTGACATAGTCTATGGAGCATCTGACTGGACTTGTCGCCCCATTGATAAATCCTGTATTGGGTCGCCAACCACGCCTCTATGGCACTGTCAGTGTGCAACTGATGGAGCTGCTGTTGGACGTGAAGGAGATATCGGCGGGTACCGGAATCGGAGCCCTCTACCAGTTGAGCCTGCAAGCAGACCTGACGGTCCTCCAGTTCAACCCCCTGCGCCAATCGTTGCTGTTTTTTCCCAGAACGATAACTTATGACCGCCTCCCTAATCATTGGCCTAACGGCCTCCCAGAGGGTGACCTGGGATGGAGAAGTACCCACATTGAAAATGAGATAGTCCGTGATCGCGAGATTGAGCATCTCCTGATAGTCAACGTGACGGAGGAGCCATGGGGACGTACCGCCAGGGCTCGATGAGTCTGCAGGCGCAACTTGAGTTGGATCGGTGAATGGTCGGAGAGGCCTCTAGGCATGATGGATGTGTGTGCCACTCTTTGTATGTAGCTATGTGGAAGGAACAGATAATCTAGGCGTGAGAGCGTGGGATGAACCGACGATGCATACGTGAACCATGCTTCAGAGGGTTGAAATGCCCGCCAAGAGTCTGTCCAGCCCAGTGTATGTGCCAATACTTCCAGTTTGGATCAGGGGGTGTATCAGGTGGTTGTGCAAGCCATCTGTCCAGAGGGGTCATATTATCATCCCAATCTCCACCTAAAATCATTAAGCCACTTGGAAGGTCTCTCCAAAGCTGAGTGAGTTTATTTACGAACGTCTAAACCAACAGTGGAGGGGCATATATATGCCCAATCGTGATCTGTTCGCTGGCTATAGTGCCAGAGATGATTGTGAAGCGGCCGCCTGGATCTAACCAATGATGTGTTACCTGAAACGGCACCCGGCGGTGAATAAGTATCGCTGTGCCACGAGCGCCCCTTGCAAAGCCAGAGTGATACACCGTGGCAAATCCATATCTGTACAGGCAGGGGGCTTTAGTACCCAGAAGTTGAGTTTTCTGCAATAGTAGTATGTCAACCGAATAACACTTTGCTAAGTGTAGTACTGCCCCCATTTGATTTTGTTTAGTAGTCCCGTACATTCCAAGCCAGAATATTGAGTTCTCCCAGGAGAGATTTACCTGTGTCATCCCTAATCTTTATAGTGTGCAATAGCTGAAGGTGCATTAGTGACGTAGCATGGAGTCATGTGTCCGATGCGCAGAACATAAAACAACAACAAACAACCTGAAACCCAGCATGACCCCCTGCTCCCCCACCCCCATACTTCCAATAACAAGGAGTATCTGTTGCAGTGACATCCTGACCCAGGACCCCAACATGATGACCCAAGCAGTTCCCCCAATGGATTCCCCGACCCAACATTATCCAGAACGTCTGGGGTAGACAATGTCCAATACCCCTCAGAGCAAGTGAAGTAGAACCCAGCACACCAGGATCCGATACTGCCCACCATGGAACCCCAGCTTCAAGACAGTGCTCTGTGGGAAAGGAAGGATAGAATATGTCCTATAGCCAGGGCCATCTCAGTTGGCAATTCCTGATTGACCCTAGGCATACCAATTAAAACAGGATCTGTGGCGCCTTGTTTTAGCGTCTGTCTTGCCGGCCACTCCGATGGGAAACTTGCGAGGAGTCCGAGTCAAGCTGCGGCGGCGAGTGTGGCTTAAGATTACGTCTCTCATCAGTCCAAGCGAAGACCTCCTCCCGGGAGTCCAAGAAAAGAGTCTTGGCATTATATATCACCTTCATCCGGGCGGAGAACAGCAGCGCATAGGATATGTTCCGCTCCTGAAGTCGCCGCTTGGCCACAACAAAGGATTGACACTGCTGCTGCACCAGCCGGGTGTAGTCAGGGAAGACCATGATGGGATGAGAGTCGAAGGTCATTTTGTCCTTGTGGAGCCGGGCATAGCGGAGGATCGCATCTAGGTTGAGAAGCCGGGCAATCAATGGCCTCGGACGCTCTCCGGGAGGAGGCTTCTTAGTCAGCGCCCGGTTGGCCCTCTCGACTACGAAACAGGAAGACATGGCCTTCCGCAGGAGCACTGCCTTAAGCCAACCAGAGACGAAATCGTCCATAGAAGTACCTTCACAGCACTCCGGGAAGCCCACCAGGCGGATGTTATTGCGCCGGGCCCTCCCTTCCGCATCTTCGACCCTTGACGCGAGCTCCTGTGAGACCGTAGTGAGTTTGTCCACTTGCTTCTGCTGGGTGGATACAGTGTCCTCCATCGTAAAGACCCTGGTCTCTGCTTCTGTGATCTGGTCAACCGACTTCCGAAGGCCCTGTGAAGAAATTACACCTCGGAACCAACAGCCCCGATCTGGGCCTCGAGTGAAGTCCGTGACTGGTTGATCGCCGTGAGCAACGTCACAGTGTTGGAAGATAGGCCCTCTGTGCCATCCTTCACAGCAGGAGCGGTGGTATAATTGTCCATGGTGTTCTGCTTGGGGGCCACCGTGCTGTGTTTGTCCTTACTGTTAGAAAAGGCGATTTCCGGTTGGCTAAGGCTTGCGCCAAAGCCAGGCAGAAACCACCATTCTAGGTCAGGGCAAGAAAGTCACCCGCCAAGATAACCCCTGCTCACCCCCTTGGTAACTTGGCACGAGCAGTCAGGCTTATCCCGGAGTGAGGTGTAAAGCGTTTGTGCGCGCACCCAGCAACAACACCCAAGGCCCACCACAAAAGAAACTCCACACAAGGTTATGTATAAAAATAGCCTTTGTAGTATACCAAACACATTAAATAATAAACACACAATTTACACTGTGCCACTGGCACGGGCAGAATTTACAGGGTATTATGTACATGGGACAGGGCCACATGGACCACTGTCAGGAATAAGCACTTTAAGAACTAGCACTTGGTAGAATTAGCACTTTGTAGGCATAACGCTTAGCACATATAATAACTGTAACACCAAATAGCAAATGTAGCACACAACCAGTAACCACTGGTAAAAGGTAAGTACACACTAAGCAACCCTAACCATCTTAGGCATATATCACGCAGGGAACCATGAACTCACTAGCAGGACCTATATTAGGAAAAACAACCTCCTAAGCATAAAATTACATTTAGGGGTATAGGCATGAAGCACTGTATAAATCACACTAGACAAGTAATCGCATTTGTGCAAAAGATCACATAGGGCATAAACACGTACCAAAGGCAAGGGCACAACACATGAAACTGTTCCCCAGGCCAACCTGGCCTCTCAGGGGCTGAAACGCCCTGTGCCCCTCAAAGTCAGGGCGGCTGCGCAGGCAGCCAAACAAGAATGTTCAAGTGTTCCTGGGGGCCTAAACGGTGCAGCTGCCCAGTAAGTGCTGGGCAGCTGGGTAACTGAGCTTGGCACCAGCGTGCCTCCTGGCTCTCCTCCTGGGGCTCTAAAGAAACAATGCCCAAAAACACCGGGGGAGCCTCGTGGGCTCTATGAATCAACAACTGGGCATTCAGAAGCTTCTTGGGCTTTAATAATAAAATGCCCTCTTCGAGCCTTGTGGGCTCGATGAAAATGCTGCCCACCGGGGGAGTGGCCCGCTGCCAACCGGGGCCGCTCTACCCTCAGAAATGCCCCCAAATGTAGGGATTAACGTTGGAGCTTCTCGTGGGCTCTGAAACTAAATAATGCCCCCTTCGTTCCGAGTCCCCCCTCTGGTGACTCAGAAACAATGGCCCCGGGGGCCCTCGTGGGCTCGGACAGCAAAATGCCCCCGTCGTTGGAGTCCCCCCTCTGCGGGAGAGCCACGGGGAAGCGGCCCGCTGCCAATTGGGCCGCTCTACCCTCGGACTGGGGACCCACCTAGACGCCCACACTCACCATCGGCTGGGAGGCGGCGTCGTCGCTGGGCTCCTCTGCTCCGTTCCGCAGCGACTCTTGGGCTGCGGGGCTCTCCTGTAGTCCTTCCGGCACGTCCGCCCGGGCACATGCAGGAGCGCGGGGTCGGCTCCTGTCTGCTTCCTGCTCCCGACCCAGTGGCTGCGAGGGCGGGACTTCCTTCCGGTACAGGAGTGCGGGGTGGGCTCCCGTCCGCTTCCTGTTTACTCCTTCCGCTTCTGGGTCGTTGTGGGCAGCCTGGCGGCCCTCAGGAGTTCCTCGGCAGCGGCTGTGGTTTGAGGTAGGATCCCGATTAAAGCATAAGGTCCCTGGCGGGGTGGACACCCCCTAGGGGCAACACTAAATAAAGGGAAACACGGCAATGAGCGGGGTGGCCTCCTGTGAAGATAAAATAACGCAGGGTGGGCACCTGCACTCTGAAACGAAGGAAAAAGGGGGGATCCCCTACGCCGGGGAATCCCTCGAGGAACACGCTATTTGTGAGGGTAAGGACAACGATTTTTTAGGAAGGAAGGTAGGGGGGCAAAGGCTGGGCCCAGGGGCCAGCTCACAGGGCCCTCCTGGCAGAGTGGCAGTCCCCAGTGGCGGTCCTCCTGGCGCCCAGTAGCAGCAGGCCCCCTCCAAGTTAGGATCCAAGGAAATAACCTTTTTTAAGCGGTCACAGACCCTTTTTATACACAGAAACCCTTTGTCTTAGGGTGCAGGGTGGGGGAAGACCAGTTGCAGCTGGTTTTGGAGCACTCTGTTGTGCTCAGCCCCTCTTCCCATTCACTGGCCAGGCTAGGGACATCAGCCACACCATAGGGGGCGGAGCTAGCATTTTGTATTGAAAGCCCAGCCCTATTCAGGTCCCAGGTGCAATACTCCCACCCATCTGGCTGTCAGTCTCCCTATTCACCACCGGGGCAGACCGATCTGACTCCTGGAGCCAGGCTCACCAGCCAGCTCCAGCCAATCACAAGCCAGACAGTCACTGCACTTTTATTACACAGACATGCCAACTTCTAGAATTGGCACTTCCACACTAGACACATTAACGCCGCACACATCATCCTGCAGCGTTCAATCTTACGAGTCCGCACATACCAAACTCGAGCTTGCAATCCCCAAGCATCAGGAACTACCATGGACACATACATTCCTCATTTATATTTAGTAGCAATCATGACAGAACTGCTTATACTTTATGGCACTGCTTGCGCAGGTTCCTCTGGAAAATCAAGACAACGATGCAGTAGTTTTTCACATGATAATGCGGAACACAGCATAGCAGAGTAAATGACACTTCTGGATGTGATATAGCTTTAGTCATGAACCTCTACATCTTCATTATCTGTATCTGTTGTCACTAGTTGATTGAAAGTACATGTACTTGTGACATCTTTCAGTCCCTTTTGGTGCTGGCAGGAAATAAAGCCGCAACAGTGAGAGACCTGTAGTTGTAATTTTTCTACTCCCTTCCAAAAACTTTAGACTGTGGTTGACCTCCTTTCCTTTCCACGCACACCTGATTCTTTGAAATCCACCACACTACTGTTGTCACTGTGCAGTCTATGCAGCAGCCAACTGCGCTAACCATAGATGTGTGCCAGACACCACACAATAGTACTTTGTGCACAGTTCACTCTCTCTGCCCAGGATGTCTAGAGGCAGCACTGCAGTGAAGGAAATCCCGATAAAGATTCATGACAGCATCTACTCCAATTAGTCGCTGAGAACCCCTTCCAACACAGGTCTCAATGGCTCTTGCCATCCTCTTTTATGCCTCACTTTCTGCTAATTTATCTGTGTATACCACACCTGAGCTAAGCAAACCTCCCTCAAACCTCCATCCACACTGCTAGGAACGCACTGATGAAGCCAAAGTGCCTGGGTGGTAACATAAAAATCAGCCCAGGATAAGTCCACTTGTGGAGGGAAGTGAAAGAAACCACTACCAACGCTGAAGATATGATCTTTGCTTCATGTCTCCTTAGCAATGCAGTAAGTAGATTGATGCGCTAGCACACTTTTGCTAAGTATTTGCTTGCAGTGGTTGAGTCTGACAACGTTACAGAGTATGTCTTTTGAACTTGAAGAGAGGATTTGCCAGAAGTTGACTACAAAAATAGGACACCAAGAGCCTTTTTATGGTATGGAAGAACGGAAGATCTCATTAGTACTAAACCCTAAGCGTGTTTCAAGGTTTGACAGACTTTTTATCCCTCTCAGAGGAGTGTATTGGACAAGCAGGATATAACCTTAATGAAACAAGTAGAATTAATACTCTTCTCAATGTCTGCCATCATCATGAAGACTATCCAGCGTTTCTTGATTTCTTAGCCTTCATTATGATAGATTTAATAAATACAGTCATGGCAGTTGTTAGACGGACCGGGAGGGTCGGCCGAGAATAAGGGGAGCGGTCTCCGGGGAGAGCCGTCTCCAGCGATCGTACAGACGAGTAACTTCCCCCCCACAGAAGTACACCACACAAGGATAAGGTTTAACGTTCTTTATAAGCAATTCTTTAAGTACGGCGAAATGGTACAAGGAGGTCTGGACTCAGGGGTCCCCTCGGTTCTAGTCTCTTGATTGGGAAAAGGGTAGCGGGACAGTCTTGTTACCAATCTGGTAGATGAAATAGCTCACAATCCTCGAGCTCGGCGTTCTAGATGATCGGGCCGTGGCGGAGCCAGCAGGTCCCGGGATGGTTGAAGGTAGCGACGGTCCGCGGCGGAGCCAGCAGGTCCCGATGAAGGTGGTGGTTACAAACGGTCCGCGGCCACGCCAGCAGGTCCCGACGACGATGAAGGTTTCAGAAAGGTTGCGGCAGCGCCAGCAGGCAGGACGATAGTTCGCAAGGCAGGACTACGGCAGCGCCAGTAGTCCGTCAAGGATGAGTTCTTCACTGCGTCTCTCGACTCCAGGATACAACTGCCTTCCTGCTCTGGAGCTGCCCCAGTTATAGGTCTGGTCCCCTTTGATGTCCGGACCCTCGCACTTGGAGGTCGGGAGGTCCGGGATGAGGGAGTCCAGACACCCAGCAGGGGGGTGGAGCCAGTGCCCGGGGGAGCCGGGGGCGATCGGCACCTGGCGGGGGAGAGCCATCGACACCTCTTTCTCCCATTGACCTGCCAAGTGGGCCGCTCACCTCCTGGGTGGATGGTGGTGCCGGGATGTCGGGGCCTGGCCAGGCCCAGGGTTAGGGTCGATCGGAGGCCACGCGGCCTCGTGGTGCTGTGTCCAAGATGGCACCCAAGCCGGGCGAGGGGGCCGGTAGTGATTCGGGTCCATGATGTGGAGATGCCCAGGGGCAGGGGTCCCATATGAGACGGGAAACGGGTGGTTGTGGCGTGTCACACCTGAGGAGCCGGGCTTGGGCCCGGTCATGCGGGGAGGGAGCAAGCCCTTCACGTGGCCTGTCCAACATGCGTCCCCCCCAGCTGAAGGCGGGGAGAGTCACCCATCCTCTTGGGGACTCTCCTCGTCGAGGCGGAAAAAGCGGGACAGGCCATCTGCGTTGGCGTGATCCTGTCCGGGCCGATGTTCCACGGTGAAGTCCATCCCCTGCAGGGAGATGGACCAACGCAATAGTTTGGGGTTTTCCCCCCGCATCTGCATTAGCCATTGCAGGGGCCGATGATCGGTCTGTACCCGGAAGTGGGTACCGAAGAGATAAGGCCGGAGCTTTTTGAGGGCCCACACCACTGCGAAGGCCTCCCTCTCGATGGTGCTCCAGCGTTGCTCTCGGGCCAGGAGACGTCTGCTGATGAAGGCCACTGGTTGGTCAAGTCCTTCGGGGTTCTGCTGGGACAGGACTGCCCCAATGCCATGGTCGGAGGCGTCCGTTTGGACGATAAATTCCCGACTGTAGTCGGGGGCCTGGAGCACAGGGGCGGAGCACATGGCGGCCTTCAGCTTCTCGAAGGCCGCTTGACAGTCTGGGGTCCAGTTGACCTTCTTTGGTTGGTTTTTGGAGGTGAGTTCCGTGAGGGGCCCCGCAATGCTGCCATAGTCCTTCACGAACCGCCGGTAGTAGCCTGTGAGTCCCAAGAAGGCGCGGACCTCGGTCTGGGTGATGGGGGGCTGCCACGACTGGATGGCAGCGATTTTGAGTTGCAGCGGGGCCACCAGACCGCTTCCCACCTGATGCCCGAGGTAGGTCACGGACCCCTGGCCAATCTGACATTTGCTGGCCTTGATCGTGAGGCCGGCTCGTTGGAGGGCCTGCAGAACCTCTCGGAGGTGGTTGAGGTGGTCGGACCAGTGGCGGCTGTACACAGCGATATCGTCCAGATAGGCGGCGCTGAATTCTTCGAGTCCCGCCAGGACCTGATTTACTAGCCGCTGGAATGTTGCTGGAGCATTCTTCATGCCGAATGGCATGACCTTGAAGTGGTAGTGGCCATCAGGGGTGGAGAAGGCAGATCGCTCTTGGGCCCGGGGTGTGAGACCGATCTGCCAGTAGCCCGCTGTCAGGTCGAAGATGCTGAGGTAGCGGGCAGCTCCCATGCGGTCGATTAGTTCATCTGCTCGGGGAATGGGATGTGCGTCGGTTCTGGTGACCGCATTCAGGCCCCGGTAGTCGACGCAGAACCGGAGCTCAGGAGTGGTGCCGGGGGCGGCCGCTTTGGGGACCAGTACCACTGGGCTGGCCCAGGGGCTGTCTGAGGGCTCGATGACCCCGAGCGTGAGCATCTTGGACACCTCCTCTTGGATGCAGGCCCGTACCCGAGGCATTTTGATAGAACCACCTTTTCATGTCTTCCTGACTGGCCTCCAAGTTTGCTTTAGCCATTTCTCTGAACCGTCTGGTCTGGTTGCCTAGGGCCAGGAGGTACTTGAAGACATCTGGAGGGTTCTTCAGAGGGGGCATTTCCCAACCTTCTTTGACTAGGCTGAGCGGCCCTCGCACCGGGTGTCCATATAAGAGTTCGAACGGGCTGAAGCCGAGGGACTTCTGGGGGACTTCTCGATAGGCAAAGAGGAGGCACGGCAGTAGCACATCCCACTGGCAACGGAGGGGCTCTTCCAACCCCCCAATCATCCCTTTGAGCGTGCGGTTGGACCGCTCAACTAGTCCATTTCCTTGAGGGTGATAGGGGGTCGTGAATCGGTAGGTGACCCCACACTGTTGCCAGAGGGATTTCATGTATTTTGAAATAAAGTTTGTGCCTCTGTCGCTGACGACTTCTCGGGGGAAGCCCACCCGGGAGAAGATCCCCATCAAGGCCCGGCCAACCACCGGGGCTGTCACAGTTCGCAGGGGAACAGCCTCGGGGTAGCGGGTGGCGTGGTCCACCAGTACCAGGATGAACCGATGTCCTTGTGCTGTACGGGGGTCCAGGGGCCCCACAATGTCTATTCCCACCCTCTCGAACGGGGTGGTGACCACTGGGAAAGGTTGCAGAGGTGCTTTAAGCTTGCGGCCGCTCTTCCCGCTGGCCTGGCACGTGGGGCAAGACCGGCAGTGCTGGAGTACGTTGTTCCTCATCTTGGGCCAGAAAAAGTGGGTCACCAGGCGACTGTAGGTTTTGTCCTGACCCAGGTGACCAGCCAGGGGGACATCGTGGGCCAGGTTTAGCAAAAAGTCTCTAAAGCGGAGGGGCACCACTAGCACTCGACTGGCCCCTAACTCCGCGATTCTCTGTTCGCTGTACAACAGGTCATTGTCCCAATAGACCCAATGGGTTCCGGAGGTATCCCCTGCGCTCTGGGCGAGGGCTTGTTGGCGGAGTCCCTCGAGGGAGGGACAGGTCTTCTGCTCTTGACGAAACTGTTCTTGGGTGGGCCCCCCTTCCTGACGCCACTGAGCCAGGTCGGGAAGGTCCTGGAGCTGGGCGAGCCCTTCGGGGGTTTGCTCTGGGGGGTCGGCATGGTCGGTGTCTTCTACTGGAGCGATCGGGGGAGGAGGTGCCGGCCATTCCGGTTCTTCTGGTCGGGGGATGGCACGGGCGGCCATGGACCGGGTGGTTACGCACGCCCAGTCCGGGAGGCCCAACATCCCCAGGTGCTGTCTTCTCTCTACGGCGGCCCATGGGGAACTCTCCAGATCATTTCCCAGGAGACAGTCTACGGGGGCATCATCTCGGACCGTCACCTTCAACATGCCGGAGACTCCTCCCCACTCGAAGGGGACGCAGGCCATCCGACAAAGACTCTCTGAATTGTCGGCTGAACCGACAGGGCAGAGAACGTTCGGCAGGATCTGTTCTGGGGTCACCAGGTGACAGCGGACGGCCGTCACACTGGCCCCGGTGTCACGCAGGGCTTCGGCCCTGCGTCCATTAATGTTCACCCACTGACTGTACTTCCGGGTGTTGGCGGGTAGGGGGGCCCGCGGGACCATGTCTTTTCCCCCTAGGCACGCTAGAACCATGGCGGCGGGTTCCCATTCTTGGTGTTCTTGCTCACGTTCCTCGTGTTCTTCGGAGATTTGTTCCTCCCCCAGGGCGGCGGCAGCCATCTGGCGGGGTCTCGGAGTCTGGCTCTGTGGACAATTCGGGTCACTTGCGTAGTGGCCGACTCGCTGGCATCGGTGACACGTGACATTGGCTCTGTACCCCGGGCGCGCCGGGGTGTTGCCCCGGTTGGCCGGGGGTGGCGTGTTGGCAGTGGAAGCGGCCGGGGCGTTGTCTCTTCCTCGTCCCTGGCCCCCTCCTCCTCCTCGGGGACGGTGCTGACCTGGGTGGTTCCGGTTCTGTTCCTGCGACCCATTTCGGCCCACTCGGGTGATTTCCCACCGGTCAGCCTCGGCGGCGAGCTGTCGTGGATCAGTCAATTTACTGTCGAGGAGGTGCTGCCTGAGCTCGACGAAGCAGTTGTTAGATAGATGCTCCCATACCATGAGATTGAAGAGTTGCTCGTAGGTCGTTACATTGCTCCCCTTGATCCAACCCTCGAAGGCTCGGCTGAAATAGTTCACATACTCCACCCAAGTTGTACCCGGGATCCGGGTGCAGTCTTGGAACCTCTGGCGGTACATTTCGGGTGTGAGCCCATAGCGGGTGAGGAGGGTAGCTTTCATGTGGTCATAGGAGGTCATCAGATGGTCTGGAAGCTGTAACAGGGCATCGCGGCCTTCATTGACGAACCTCCCCCATAGACCGGCTCCCCAGTCGCTTCGATCGATCCGGTGGGAGGTCACAGCGATCTCGTAGGCCTTGAACCACTGCTGTATGTCGTCATCTCGGAAATATTCTCGAACGACATCCTTGGGGATATGTACCTTTTTTTCTGTTGCTCCCGGGGTGCGCGGTTGCTCGGGCACCCCTAATTCTTTGTTCTGCTTACGTAATTCTATCTCTGCTAGTTTGCGCTCGTGTTCATACGCCAGTCTCTTCTCTTCAAGCTCTCTTTGTCTCTGTTTTTCTTCCCTTTCTTCTCGAAGCCGTAGATGTTCGGCTAATTTGAGTTCGCCATCCATTTTGAGCCGGGCCATTTCTAGTTCATGTAGCCTGTTTCTCTCTCGTTCTTGGATTTCGTTTTGCGAAAGACCCGTTCTTCGCTCCTCGGGAGCCGTGGTGTTTTTCTCTGCTGCTGCGACATTTTGGTCCGGGGGTCTGACGGCCCCGGTTTCCGCCCATGACTCAATGGCGTGCTTGAAATCGTCCTTAGTACTCAGACCGGTGGTAGCGATACCTAGTTCAATGCAGAATTGTTTCAACTCACGATGGCTGTACTCTTCCAATTTCTCCATCTGGAATTTCTCGGTGGATCCGCTCTCTTTGGTTGTCATTGTGGTTTCGTCGTGGGGTGAGCTACTCTCTGTACGATTACGCGTTGATTCGGATCGCGCCGCTGGCCACCAATGTTAGACGGACCGGGAGGGTCGGCCGAGAATAAGGGGAGAGGTCTCCGGGGAGAGCCGTCTCCAGCGATCGTACAGACGAGTAACTTCCCCCCCACAGAAGTACACCACACAAGGATAAGGTTTAACGTTCTTTATAAGCAATTCTTTAAGTACGGCGAAATGGTACAAGGAGGTCTGGACTCAGGGGTCCCCTCGGTTCTAGTCTCTTGATTGGGAAAAGGGTAGCGGGACAGTCTTGTTACCAATCTGGTAGATGAAATAGCTCACAATCCTCGAGCTCGGCGTTCTAGATGATCGGGCCGCGGCGGAGCCAGCAGGTCCCGGGATGGTTGAAGGTAGCGACGGTCCGCGGCGGAGCCAGCAGGTCCCGATGAAGGTGGTGGTTACAAACGGTCCGCGGCCACGCCAGCAGGTCCCGACGACGATGAAGGTTTCAGAAAGGTTGCGGCAGCGCCAGCAGGCAGGATGATAGTTCGCAAGGCAGGACTACGGCAGCGCCAGTAGTCCGTCAAGGATGAGTTCTTCACTGCGTCTCTCGACTCCAGGATACAACTGCCTTCCTGCTCTGGAGCTGCCCCAGTTATAGGTCTGGTCCCCTTTGATGTCCGGACCCTCGCACTTGGAGGTCGGGAGGTCCGGATGAGGGAGTCCAGACACCCAGCAGGGGGGTGGAGCCAGTGCCCGGGGGAGCCGGGGGCGATCGGCACCTGGCGGGGGAGAGCCATCGACACCTCTTTCTCCCATTGACCTGCCAAGTGGGCCGCTCACCTCCTGGGTGGATGGTGGCGCCGGGATGTCGGGGCCTGGCCAGGCCCAGGGTTAGGGTCGATCGGAGGCCACGCGGCCTCGTGGTGCTGTGTCCAAGATGGCACCCAAGCCGGGCGAGGGGGCCGGTAGTGATTCGGGTCCATGATGTGGAGATGCCCAGGGGCAGGGGTCCCATATGAGACGGGAAACGGGTGGTTGTGGCGTGTCACACCTGAGGAGCCGGGCTCGGGCCCGGTCGTGCGGGGAGGGAGCAAGCCCTTCACGTGGCCTGTCCAACAGCAGTGCAAGATTCCGCGTTCACGGAAATAAGCTAAAATGATAGTTAACTGCAAACTGGATTCCTAAAGCGAAGGCAGAAATTCCTAAGATGCACACAAGTAAGAACTTATTTCAAAGAGAAAATATTCTGAATGGTCAACGTTGCATAATGCTCTTAACCAAGCTGTACATCACATCTCTGAAAATTCCTGTACTCTCGATTTCTTTATGAAGGCATTGAGAGTCCTCCTAAAAGGTGGTCAAAGAAAGCGGTATACTAAGTGGCCTGAGTCATAAAGACCTTCAGCTTCAGAGAAATTATTAAGCGATTCAGTGAGGGCACAGCATCACATTTAAGTTAATGGAAAATACAAGATTCTACATCACCAATTTCTCATTTTTATATTATTCGGCTCAAGATATTGAAATGAGGCACAAATGCTCTACAAGGACCAGGGCGACCAAGGTGTGTATAACAACATCTGGTTTCTGTATGCATGTTCGCCCTTTGCGCAAAGATTTGTAGGTCTAGCAAGGATATATGTAAGCCTTCTCAGTAATGGTAGGCCTTGTTGCCCGTAATACTGTGTTATGTTGGGAGTGACAGAAGAGTAGAAGGATGTTTGCTATTTATTACTTTTTAAAACCGTGTCAGAATACCTGCTTTTTAAAAATTTCTTAAAATATAGGCCACTTTTGAAATATCAAATGTGTATTCACTGTTGATGAAGGACGTTCTACACGCATTGCACAATGTTGCTCTTTGTTCTTTGCTGCTTTGTACACATTCAAACGTGATTTGACCATTGCCCAGGCACACAACAAAATGTAGACTGCAAAAACTTGCAACAGTTTTTGTTGTGCTCTGTTTTTGTACTGCTGACAAAACATAAAACACTAAAAATGAAAAAAAAATGTAAAAGTGGTTTGTGAGAGTGAGTTATGGATGGGGTGGAGGAACGTGTGTATGTGCATTTGTACATATAGCGTGTCCATGATCAGTCCATGTGTGGGTATTTATTTTTTCTTTTATTTGAAAAGTTTTATATAGCTCTGGCTAGACCCGGAGGTATCAGAGCACTTTACATGAGTTACAGCGAGTTACAGGTTACATAGTTACATCACTTAAATCAGAGTCACAGGGGGAGGAGGAGGGGGAGGGAGGGAATACACAATGGGAGAAACGAGGAAAACCATGTCAGATGTCCAACTGGGTAGGTGACGGCCGAGGGGGTGAAACCAGGGCCTGACTCATCCTTAGCTGCATGTGACCGCTCCACAGGGCCTCGGCCAAGGTTGCTCGTGCATCGAGGTGAGTACAAACAGTTTTGACACCCATGGGGCGTCATCAAAAGTCCAACAGAAGTTCAGAGGAACGTAATTTATGAGTTATATATAGTGCTGGCTAGACCCGTAGGTATCAGCGCCCTTTACATTAGGCTACACAATGTTACAGAGAATAAAAATAAATACAAATGACATCAAAAATTAAGCAACAACTTGGAAGAGGAAAGAAAGGTGAGACAAATAGAGATGGGGGGGAAGGGGAAGTGTGAAGGGGGAGGGGGAGGGAAAGACGGCAGGAGAGGCAAAAAGACGGCAGAAGAGACGAAAGGAAGTCTGCCCAAAGACCGACTGTGTAGGTGACATTCGAGGAGGGAATCCACAACCCATCACCCCAATAGCTAAACAGATCGCTCCATCGGGCTTCAGTCAAATAGCTAAGTCTCAACTGACGAGGGAAAGTTCACAGAAGAAAGTCCAGTGGATAGACAGGGTGGGAACTATGAGCAAGGATTGGTGAGGGCAAAAGTCAATAGCAGGAAAGAAGAGAAGAGTAGAGAGGAGGGGGGGGTAGGGAGTTTGGTGAAAAGGAGAAGGGAGAAAAGTCCAGAAGAGAGACGCAGGAAAGTTTGCTCAAAGACCGGCTGGGTAGGAGATGGTCAAGGAGGGAAATCCATAGTACCTGTGTGAAGTATTTTTGCTTCGGAAATGTATGAGGTGGTGCAGTAGGTAACTGATGATATCTATGTATGTGCAGAGGAAATACCTCAATGGTAGTAGCATATGTATTCCAACATTGTCCTCATCCATCTCCAGGGTGCATCAAACCTACTGTGGGCACGGGCTCCTGGTTGAAAAGATTCATGAAAGCCTGTTCATGACTAAAGTTGTGCACATGTGCTATCCGTGGGACTGTAGTGCAGCTACCAGCACTTTTAACTGAGGCTACTTATGAGAGAGATGCCAGAAAATAAAGAAGATGAAATGGCACTCTTTATGAAATGCATTGATTAGCTTAGCCAATCAGGATGCTGGTAAGAACACCTATTGATCGTGCTTGCCTTCTATGGTGAGTGGTAGAGTCACTAAATAAATTGAAACAGTCAAACTGTTTTTTAATTGTGTGTGAGATTATGGGGACTATGGCTAAAAAAGTTACAGTCCTTTTGCTACTAGACGTTAGTTCCTGTTAATTACTCTTCCTTTCCTTGTTCACCATTTCCTTTGCTGAGGCCCATTAATTGTTGGTTGTGCAGGCATCAGTGGTTCACACCCTCAAAAGAAGGTGTGCTTCACACCTTCAAAAGATGGTGTGAACCACTGATAATGCTTTAAGCAGAGGGGACAAAAGCCTAGGTAGTTCCCTGTATAGAATGATTATATGAGGAGTGTTGGTGCTAATGGCATTACTTCCAACATGCTCCCAGGCATTGTAAGATGTTAGTTGTTCTTTCCCCCCAGTGTGCAACCACTCCTTACTCTCAGGCACATAAATGGCAGGAGGGACCATTAACAGCTTCAAATGATGTCAGGAGGGTGCTATAATGCTTCATTACAACTGGACTGCATTTCAACTGTGGCCATTCGGGCGTAGTTACAAGAAAGCCTCTTTTCAAAATTACTAACCGTATAATTTTTTCCTTAATTGCATTGGTTTTTCACTGTTGCTCTGTGGTTCCGAATCGTTTTGAAATTTGTGTAGAGATTTTCAAACGAAAAACATATTTCAAATTCTGCCAAATCCTCCCGATACTAAATCTACCTTACATCTTTTGAAGGACACCTTTGTGGTAGTGTTTTCGTTAACCTCTGGGAAAATGGTGTACATCTCTGAACAAGCAACAGCCATCTTGAATTGTAAGAAGGAATTTCTTGACTCCTCCAGATTTGTAGAGCTTCTGGCTCCTCAGGATGTCAGTGTCTTCTACAAACACACCACCCAATCCCATCTGCAACCGTGGAACATGGGCACAGACACTGGTAATCCATTTTTTTTCATTTATTCATTTTGATGTACTGTTAACCATGCTTTACCACACTCTTTCTGCCTTTTTTAAGTGTGAGGTGTGTAAATACATTAGAATATACTTATTTTCAAGCTCAGTATTAGTTCAAGAATTGTAGCAGATAGATTGCTCTCTGTTAGCCTTTTTCATGTAGCATCATATGATTCTTTTTAATTTATGAAGCAGAAGTCGATACAATTATAGTCACGATCTACATTTAATTTAAAATTTGAGGCTATGGTATATTTTTTTAATGAATAAAGAGTATTATGAAAAGGGGAAAAACATGTACATTTTTACTTAAACATATTTCAGAATACAGTTGAACAGTGACTGGCCATATGTGAAGTACATGAAGGTTAGAGATGAAAGTCCCTGCGCCTGTCTTTTTGCCTCACACCCAGCTTGGTATCTGACTCTCCCACAGTCCGATGAGCAACCTATTTGTTGTGATATTGTCATGTTTCACTAATAATGGATATTAAAATAGAATGGAAATTAAGTTCACAGAGCCATCTGGCAGCTGTTCTCCTTTTAACTGGTCAGAAATGATCGGAAGCAAGCAAAGGATTCAACTGTTAGCTTAAACGATCAAAGCATTGATGGTGTAACAGGTATCACCACTTGGCCACAAGCTCTAGAACAGAGGATTTAAAACTAAAGCCGTTAAGATGCAGCATTTATGAACTATGGGCTGCCTACTAGTCACTTTTTAAGAGGCAGGAGAACCATAAATAGATTCTTAGGTGAACCTGCCCCCCGGCCAATGACTACTATCACATTTTGTTCCGTAACTGCTAACATAGCCACCCTTAGAAACCAAGCCTTGATTCTAGAAATTAATGCCACAACTAAGGGCCTGATTCTGATGAAGTTAGGAAAGCATTCCCACCTAAGGCCTGATTCCAATGCGGTCAGGAAGGCCTCCTAATGCATTTGCTCCTTCCAAATCTGATCGGGAACGTGTCTTCCTGACCCAGGGCCCTATTATGATGCGGTTAGGAACATGTGCTACCATTGAAGTCAATGGGAGTCCAACTAAATCGTATCTGGAAGCATCTGGATACATCGTACTCGGTCGGTTGGACTCTCCCAATCCGAGTGGGTAAACCATTTCCAAACCGATTCGGTCGGGAAGCTTTCCAACCCGCATCAGAATCGGGCCCTTAGTGTACCATCTGTGCGTTTAACATGTTTTGTGGCACTTCAATGTCTCCCTACACACCCCTATGACAATCCCCATCCACTTGGCCAAGAAATGGACAAACGTAGCCACAGGAATATAGCTGTCCAGACATAAAGCAAAACATTGAAAAAGATAACAAAATGGTTGTTTAATCATCAACCAAATGTTTAGCCTTCACATCAGACAGGCCTTTGTTGTATTGTGTTTTTGCTAACGGAGAATGCAAATAATTATTATGTTTTAAAAAACTGAGACATAACACTACAGAACTATATATAACGACCTTTTTTGCATTCAGCCCCTTTGCATAATAAATATTGATTAATAAGATCGGAATCGCCAATCAAGTATGGAAGGGTGTCATGAACACTCTACTATTTTAATTATCGTTATCTCCAACGTCCCACCCTTAATGCGAACAGACTCAGCTGAAAATGCAATAAGACAAGTCAGAATTCATAGGTGTCTACCATCCAGAAAGAGAATCGCAGATCATACAGAATTACCCCGCACATGGTATTCCCGGGTGTGATGATCCTCCATATTTTCACCAGGGGTGACCCCAACGGGCCACCCCTGACTTTGTTCCTGATAAAAGGTCCGGACCTATGCGGTTACAAGTGATCAGTGATAACGCCAGTTTAGTCATGTAATGTCTACTCCATACAGGCCTATAGGCCTTCAACTTGTGATACCATGGTAAAACAGATCCAACGTTATGACTAATACCCCTTTTATCGTTGTCACCAGTACAGTATTGCTGCCCACCCCCCCCCCCCGGTCCAGCCCAACGTGGAATGAGTGTCAGTCCTAGCTTACCAAGTCATCCAAAGTGCTTTGTACCTTGGGAGGACGGAGCTTTCGTGTTCCCAAAGTCTTACTTTTTCCAGCATTTTAATATTTCCTATTTTTTTTCTTGAATTGCCGAAGGTTTCCCTTTTCTTTCTTAGAAGTTGTAAATGACAACAGTGTTGGCGCCAGTACAGGAAAAATGTCAAGTGTTTTAATTCGAATTACTTTTTTCTGTCTTCCAGCACCATCCCTGTATGAATACTCTCAAGTGAAATCCTTTTTCTGCAGGATCAGGCAAGTTTTTTGACGTTATTTCTACTTGGAGGGTGTGGAAAACTATATTGTATATAGTTCACTATATCAAATATTTGTTCCCAAATGGTGTTGATACACAATATATGTGCAGAATATGGATTAGTAGGAACAACCAAGGGAGTAGCCAGAAATTTTAAAAACCCACACTTTGAACCAAAGCTCTGATGGAAGTAAGAAAGCCAAGCAAGTGAGCTCAACCCTCATTAGAAAAGCTCCAATGTCTTTTCCATCCAAACATCTATCCATACATCCTTTCACCCTTCCTTCTATATACTTATATCCACTATTTCGCCTTTACATGCTGGTATTGATCCATTCTTTCATTCATTATTCAGTCTTTCACCTTTCCATCCATCTTTCCTTTAATTCACCTTTTCACCCATCCACCATTTCACCCATATTTCCATTCACCTACCCTCACATCCTTGCACTTATTCATCCACCCACCTATCATTTAATCTACCATGCATCATGGCATCTACCATGCATCATTTCATCCATCCATACATCCTTTCACCCCACCACCCTTTCACCTATGCACTGTTTCACTCATTCATACACCGATCATCCTTTCACCCATTCACCCACCCAACATATCCTTTCATTCACCCATGCATCCTTTCACCCATCCACCATTTATTTGCTCCATCTTTTCACCCACACATGTTTTCACCCACACATGTTTTCACCTACACATGCTTTCACCCACACATCCTTTCACCCATCCATCTTTTTCACCTATCCTTTGACTCACCCACTCATCCGTTCACCCATCCTTTCAGCCACCCTCACATTCTTTCAACCACCCTCACATCCTTTTACCCATCCATCCATCCTTTCACACATCTACCCTTTCACCCATCCTTTCACTCACCCATGCATCTTTTCACCCATCCATTCTTTCACCCACTCACCGGTACCTCCACCCATCCACCCTTTCACCCACGTACCTTTTCATCCACCCGCCCTTTAACCCATCCTTTCAACCATCCACACATCTTTTAACCCATCCACTGTTTCACCCAATTTGTTTACCCACGCATCTTTTCACCTATCCATTCTTGCACCCAGCCTTTCACTCACCTATGCATCTTATCACCCATCTGCCCTTTCACCCATCATTTCACCCACCCAAGCATTCTTTCACCCATGTACCCTTTTCACTCATCCTTTCACCTATCCATCCTTTCAGCTATCCTCTTTTGTACCCATCATTTCACTCACCCATGCCTTCTTTTACACTTCTACCTTTCACTCACCCATGCATTATTTCACCCGTCCTCCCTTTCACACACCCATCCTGTCACCCATTTACTCTTTTCACTCATTCTTTCACCCATGCATCCTTCACTCATCCACCCTTTCACCTTTCTTTCACTAACCAGTTTCCTTTTACCCATCCACACTTTCACCTATCATTTCACTCAAACATGCAATCTTTCACCCATCTATTTCCTACTCTTTCATCCATCCTTTTATGCACCCATCCTTTCATCCACCGACACTTTCATCCACCCACCCTTTCACCCATCTTTTCACCCACCCTTGCATCGATTTTTCCAAGAAAGACTACCCAGGCCCTCATTACGAGTGGATTGGTATTATTCAATTATTTCAAGTGGAGCCAACCCAAAGAATCTACCATTACTTGGTGGTCCATGATAACTGGAATTGTTTATGTGATTTCCATCTTGATTCCCACACGTTTTAGTTGGTATTTCACCTGGAAGTGCAATCTCTGGTGAAAAAGCCCCAACATGCTGTCTTTCTGCATAACATATAGTTATTACGGGGCTGGTGACCCTTATTCTCAGACCCATTACAATTAACAGGCGGCACATAGAAGTATAAGTGGGCCTTACTTCACAGTATTCAACAAATAGAGCATTTGATGCTGCAGAGAATGTGTAGTGATGAAATACAATTCAAAATCAAATCACTAAAAAGTACCCCCAAAACAAACTTGTTATAAGAATACAGATTCTGAAATTTCTTCAGAACTGCCGGGGTAGTACCTCTAACCCACTGGTACAAGGATTCTGTTCAGTCAACCGACACTGCACTGAGAAACTGGAACATGTTGTTTTCAAATGGTTATTTAGGAAGGCTTAATCTCATGCATAAAATATGAATGGTAACCACAGAAAGAGAATAAAGCAACAGTTATTAACATAACTGTCAATAAGAACATCTCTAGCATTTTAGCGAGTTGCATAATATCCTACGCCCTACTGCTATTTTTAACAGTGACACTAATCTAATCCCCTTAGCTAAGATAATAAATAGCATTACTGTTTGTCAAGTTTCTAAGATGGATGGTGCTGCATACATTTTGAACAACAAGTCTGGCTGTTTGTTAACACAGTTCTGCTGAGGGATGAAAACATGCCTGCCTCGAGGAATGACCAGAGCCCAAGTTTGGCTCCCAGCTTTTGGAGCTCAGTTTCCGGTTGAGAGCGGGCCTGGATTTGCAATCTGGCTTGACCTCTGGTGATAATATCTAGCACAAAGACCTCTCCCAAATTGTAGTAAAATCATGGAGTATATTTAGTGTTCTGACCACTGATTTTAATCAATATCAAATAGGTTTTGAGAGTCTGTTATCTCCTGAGACTAAACTATCATGGTCTAAAACACGTAAGCTTTCTCCATATATTTACATTAAGGAATGTACCTAATTGTAATGGCAGCACACATAGGAAGCAAACTTTTGAGATGCTACATTGTGTCACTGCTGCTCCTTTGGCATGTAGTATTATAGATTAGGCCTTATTCTGGAATACGGCTTTGATAAGCTGATGTGTACTGCTGAGGCTCTAAAGGCAAAGCTGGTAAAAGTCTTGCTGATTTTGCTTGTCTTTTCTTCTTCGGCAAGTAGACATTTGCAAGCAACCCACTTGGCTTTGCCTCCACCAGTTCCTTGTTTGAAGTTGGTCAGAAATCTCTAGATTACTCTTACCCTCTTTGGTTGTCAGAATTAGAAAACATCCCCATCTAAAAGTTCACAGAAGCAGTACTCAAAGGAGGCATGGGGTTTAGAAGAATTTTGATTTAGCATGCTTATAGAATGGTTTGCCTCTTGACCCAACTGTGGCGGTCACTTAATACTTGGATTAGAGACAATCCCAGATGATGGGAAGGAGGAATGTATGATGTAGGTGTCAGCAGGCCAGGACAAAGTCTTCACAGAGAAAGGAACATTCAAAAACGTATCTAAAATGTAGGATGTTCAAATCAGATCGGAGTAAGGAAGAAGCAGAGGTTCATTCAGCTTCCAACTGTCAATAGTTAACTAACTATTCTACTATACTACTCTGGCATTTAGACTGTTGTGGTTCATTTACCCCCTTTGATTACTATCAAAGGGGGGGGGGGTAAATGAACCACAACAGCCTATATGCCAGAGTCTCAGGGTCAATTGTTTGTTGTGGTTCATTTACTCTAAACTTACAGGCACTTGCTCATTCCTCACCCCGCATCTTCATGCAACAAAATATTAACATACAACACAACCAAATACCATAGGAGTCAAGAAAAATATATATGGCATTAATAATCTCTAATATTTTCTCCTATTTAAAATGAATAACATATACATAGAGACACATTTATTTAAAAAACATCACATAGACATAACCCAAGGGGGAATTTTTCAAAACTATGTACTTGGTCTTTTCAATAAACACACCTTTACCTGTGACACTGGATATCCATCAGTTTATTTGAAAACATATAGCAATTGCCAGAGCACTGTAGATCGTGCTTTCCAATTCCATTGACGCTTTTCGGTGGCAACACTTTATAACAAGCATTGGCATGGCCAATAGGTCTCGCTTTTGGGACCTTATAAGTATTTAGTTATGCAGCACAATATCCTTGGCGCAACAACTGTTGCATGGCTAAACACTTATAAGGTCCCAAAGTTGAGACCTATTGCCTAGAGGCATAAACAGCTCACACCTGCTGGCATGGCTAGCCTCCCCAGATCACGCACAGAGCCGAACAGATGTTTGCTTGTTGTGTGCAATCTGCCTAGATAGATCTGTAAAGCTGTCTGACCACAAAAGATTAACAGCTCCAGCCAAAAATATGCGAACCACAGGCAGCTCCGGCCTGTTTGTGCGCCTCTCAGCAAGGCCCAACGTGCCGCTGTCTGGAGCCTGTTGCCTGGAAACACAACATCGCTGTGGAACACAAGGGAGGCCAAGGCGAAGTGACCATGAGTAAAGCACATATAAAGCCCACTGGCATATGTCAAAAAGCCCAAAAAACAAACATTTGCTTCTCAAGAATTCAACAATAAAGCGGCTTGCCCGCCAGCAGAGCACCCTTCTATGAATGAAAGTCTGAATACAGTATGAAACTGCGCATTGATGGATTCCTTGGTAGTACTCTGTTAGATAGCTCAGTGAGTTCACGGTACAGGTTGACATTTGCTGCTGGGTGGAAAACAAACCGCTTGTGTGCTTTCTGACACGTACACTCTTCCAGCAGCAAGCGCCTGCAAGGAAACAGCCCAGAGAGCCAGCGTGCCTGTAAAATCCGACCCCGGTGGTAGTGTGGCTCACTGGTTAGAGGTGGCAGACCCGAGAGCAGAGGACGGCCCGGGACCAGGGTTCGATTCCCGGCGCGGCAGGTTTCTGGACCAGGGTCAGCGGACTCGATAATTCTCTCGCCTCGGTGCCCACTCTGATCAGCGATCACACTCGGCAACTCTGGACATTAGCTTGCCTCATCCTCACTAACGGCCCCACCAGACTGCCGGGGATGCCTGGTCTCACCCTGGAGATACCCATTTAAGGGACCATCTCTCAGGGAAGCCAGGAAGGGTTTCACAGCGGTCGAAGCGCCTTGGGACCCTCCGGGTAAGTAGTGCGCTATATAAATGCCTATACATTTACATTTACATTTACAAATAGACCGGTGGCCTGAAAGCATGGCTCCTGGTCCGCGCAAAGCTCGACTCGCATCCACACAATGTCTACAATATGGCTTCACAGTGCAACAATGAGTCTCCCTTCTGTGTAAATTGTGTTTACAACAAGAGGCATAAACAGCTCCCACCTGTTGGCGGGGCTGGCCTCCCCAGATCACGCACAGGGCCGAACAGACGTTGTGTGCAATCTGCCTAGATAGACGCGTAACGCAAGTCCGACCACGAGAGATTAACAGCTCCGGCCAAAAATATGCGGTAACAATGCGAACCACGGGCTGCTCTGGCCTGTTTGTGCGCCTCTCAGCAAGGCCCAACATGGCGCTATCTGGAGTCTGTTGCCTGGAAACACAACATCTCTGTGGAATACAAGGGAGGCCAAAGCGAAGTGACCACGAGTAAACACATAAAAAGTACACAGTCATACGTCAAAAAGCCCAAAAAACAAATATTTGCTTGTCAAGAATTCAACAACAAAGCGGCCTGCCAGCCAGCAGAGCACGCTTCTATGAATGAAAGTCTGAATACATTATGAAACTGCCCATTGATGGAGTCCTTGGTAGTACTCTGTTAGATAGCTCAGTGAGTTCACAGTAAAGGTTTGACATTTGTTGCGAGCCGCAGTTCATGAGGTGGAATCCCAACAGAGCCATGCCAACATATATCGTCCTTCCGAGGTCAGAAAATGTAGTACTAGTAACTTAGGCAATAGTAACAACTGGTATTTGAAGCGCATATAAAAGGCAGCATCAGGTGCTATTATTTAAACAAGCGCGTTCCTCGCACTAAAAGGAGGCAGCAGGGGAGGGGCGAGAGGAGGGGGTGAGTGCGTTTCACTTGCGAGAGCAAGCAGCACCAGGAGCGATGATTGCTCCCATATGGCGACGCGCACTCCCTCAAGTAAATCGCCACACGTGCATGTGTTGCCATTGAAGGCTATGAAACGCGTGCACGTCTTTGGCTGAAAAGCCGTAGCGATAGCAATAGGTCTTTTTGCCTTTGTAGCGCATGTGCGCTGCATAGGCGAGACCTAAAAACCATGTAAATGTTGCAGGGTGAAATTAGCAAATCAGCAAGTGAGCGAAGAGTAAAAACAGAGAAAATGTTTGAATGTACTAATTTCTGTCTTCTGCTTCTTACTTCTGTTTCCTAGGATACATTTCAGAGTACAACTTGTGTTATTTAATGTTGTACACTCAAACTGTAACTTTTACAAGATTTAATTTCACATGTGTAACTGGTTTAACTGGTTTATGTTATACTGAATGGTTTTCTTATTAAGATATTCTTTGTTTAAAAAACAATTGCTAAATAGAGGAGTTGTTATATATCTGCAGAGAAGGGAAGGATGGAGATAGTGAGCTTCGGTACTTCCCTTTCCGGATCACCCCATACTCTGTCCGGGTAGGGAACTCCATGACTACTGAGGTTGAATCCTGCTGCTTGGCTCTAGCAGAAAGAATACACTCTGGATATGAAGGTAAGGGACAGCAAACAGTAAAGTATGCAGTTTCTTATGCACATAATAACCTCTCTACCTAAAAAACGATATATGTAGGTCAAGTTATACAGTTAATTGAGTAATCCAACCTGATTTCATAAAGACCACATACACAACTATTGTAACATTATTCAAAATCCATAATGTAATGACTAAAACTGCATGTGCATTAAACAAAGCAAACTAGCAATATCATTCACTGGTGAAAGAGTTTCAGTATTAGGTAATAACTTAAAGTAAATTCCTATCTTTTTCTTAAAAGCAAACATTGCGCTCTATGTGATTATTGTTTCCAAATCCAGCTTTTCTGTTTGTTTATTTTTTAATAAGTTGTGTTTGCCTTATGCAGGATAATTGCAGTCACTTTATCCGGATATTCAATAATTGCCTTCAATATTCTGTTTGTATGTAGTACATGCATTTATTCTTTTCATGCATAGCTTTAGAATATGGTATAGGTACGTGCTGTATTTAGATTGAATCAAAATCATGAAACGTGTTTACCTTTTAAAAAAAATACATTTGTATCTTTGTTGTGATTGGGCATATTGTGTGATACCATGTGCTCATTGGGAAATGCCTTCTTAAATACTAGAAAATGGGTTTCATGTACATCACAATGTAAATTCCATGACAGTGCCTGCAACAAGGAATAGCAAACATGTTCTACAGTAACCATCAGTGTTTTAAAATAAACTTAGGTAATATCATAGGAATATTTTCTGCCACTGGTGAAAAAAGGAGAGTGCATGCTGGTAAACCATTGCTTAATTGAAAGTGGACTTCAACGAAAACCCATTAATTGTTAAATATAGCCAGTGTGAAAAACTTAGTTAACACTGAAATTGCGGCATCCAGTTAATAATAATAATCACAATAATAACTTGTTTTATATAGCACTTTTGCTATTCTAAGCAATGTAAAGGACCTCCAATGTCACTATCACCCACTTTCTTGGTACACGTCGACTGACTTATGGAAGGATGGAATGCCAAAATGCCATTGCTAGATTCAAACTTGTGACCCCCTGTTTCACTTGTCTTTCAGGAACAACTCATAAAGACTTTTTGCTGGCTGTCAATATCTTTGCTAAAACACCCCGACACCGGTTGTAGGCATAAGTCCCACAACAACCTTCACTTTAAATCATTACATGCAATTCTTGCTCATGCACCTACTATTGTTGCCATTAACAAGTGCATGCAAAGATATTTAGAAAGTGGGATGGCTTCCTAACAATGCAGACATGTAGCAATACTTGATATTCTAGGGAAACTATATAGAAAGTGGATGCTTTGCTAGGTTGGTGAGCGCACATTTAATACAGATATTCTCATCTCATAAAGAAGGTTTTAGTGTGGATCAAATTTAAATTGACCAATGCACAGCTCACATAACTCTGGTTGTGAATATACATGGATTCAGGATTCAGATATGCATGCAAGGCTTTGACAGACAACAGGGCGTTGGTTGCTGTCGTAAAGATTATTCAGTGTGCCTGAGGGGGTTTGAACATCATAATGTAGCTCATAGATGAAGATACGATTGTAAGCCTTCTTTCTCCAGTAACTTACCAATTTGGTGGACACAGCCTTTCATAAATATAGTATAGTATAATTAATATAGTAAAGAAGTACCATGCCCATGCTGCAGTGAACAGAGCTGGGGTGTGACAAACTAGGAGTTCTATTTCTAGGAGATATTTGCATTACATTTCAGGAGGCACAAGAACATTTTGATGTATGTGCTGGTCAATTCCTGCAGTGTACTAAACTAACCAAAATCTTCAGGCATATATATCCAGATTTCCCATCCGCTCCTGCTGTGATACAAACACTAGAAGTCATGTTGAACATAGGGTCTACATGGGGTTTGATCTCGCAACTCTTAACACATTGACATTGATAGTGCTCCATTTATTCTGGAGACAAGGTTGATATTGGGAGTAGGATTTAGTTAAAAGAACCTTTGTTGGATGAGCAGCTGAGAAGAGCGTGCGGCCAGGTGAAGGACATTTTTAGTTATGCCAGGTTCAAACTGGTAAACTTCCATATGTTAAATCATACTACCTTCACACCCACTAGGCTGCATAAAATCTATCCAAAAAGACCTGACACATGCTTTAGGTGTAAAGCTGTAGGGACAGGTTTCCTACATATGGTTTGGAGTTGTCCTGGGTTTGAACAATAGTGGAGGGAGGTCTCTGAATGATTGAAGGTTGTATCTGGGATCCAACTAGAAACGTCAATCAGGTAGTGTCGCCAAGAGTTGTCCATCCCCTAAAACTAAAAAGCGAATGGGCACTTAGTATCATTGTTTTTTTTAACAAAAAGGTGAATAACCATGCTGTGCTTGGCCATCGTTACGGCCCTGACTGTGATATGTAAAGTAGTGGCCGCTAAGTAAGGAAAGGTGCACAAAGTGCAAAAAGACGAGAAAGTAGAAAATACATGTATTATTTAGGGGAACTTCTTACGTGAGTTGGTGATCCCTACACCTGTGGATTTGTCCCTCGGTGAGCTAGGGGAGAATATCAATTCCATTGATATTCCTACAGCCACTATAGATGTTCAGGGAGATACACAACAAAGTTTAGGAATGTCTCAACAGCATATACCTCTGGTTGTATCAATGGACCTACAATTGTATCCTTATAAGGGTAGGTGTAGACCTGTGTAGAACAATGTGCTCTGTTTGTAGAATGTTTTGCTCATTTGTATGCAGAAGGAAAATGTAAATGTCCACATACGTGTTACTATACGTGCTTTTAACCTTGCTTGTCATATGTTAGAGTATATTAAATGCCCAGTGGTTTTTGTATTGTGTTTGGAAAAATAAATACATTACAAAAACCTTGTTGAAGATATAATGTAATTGAATCTGTTATTACAGCTAAGATGGGAGTGGATGCAATTCCTCCTGTGTCTAACAAAGATGTGCTTCAAGGATCTTTCCTTGTGTAAGATTATTTAATTTTATATGTTTTAGATTTGAATAATTGCTGGCTTGTGGTACCGACACTCCAAAGTTGTATATTTACAATTTAGTACCAAACAAAGAACCCTATTGTGAAATATCTAAGTCAGGAGCTCCCAGGGCTCTCAAAGGTTACTCGGTCCCAGCAGTGTCAACTGGTCTTTCTCCTCTGGTCTCATATGACATCCGTACTGCAGACCCCCAAACTGGGGACCAAATCTCTCTTTTAGCATTAGTCTTTTAGGTTAGTAAGGCAGAGTAATCCAAGACTGTCTCAGGTATGTGCTGTAGTTTATGAACTCAGAACTCAGCTTACAACATAAGCCTTCATCCAGTCAGTGTGTTTTCTTTTTTAATAAGGAATAGTACTTTAATACACACATAACTAAAAACTATGTACAAAATTACATTTATTTTACAAAATGGCAAGTGGAAAAATAATTGGCACCCATCTTAAAGGGGCCTTGCAAACTATGGGGCCCATTAGGATGTCGGGCGGATTGTCCCCACCAGGCTGGCGGTAGGCACCACCGGCCTGGCGGGGGCAATCCGCCCG
Organism: Lissotriton vulgaris; assembly: GCF_964263255.1. NCBI lineage: Eukaryota > Metazoa > Chordata > Amphibia > Caudata > Salamandridae > Lissotriton > Lissotriton vulgaris. The sequence continues at coordinate 744,421 of NW_028247168.1, forward strand.
GCATCTTCTCCGCAATGCCCCCGCCATATTAGTATGGCGGTGGAGACCACGGCGGACGGAAAGACCGTCCATCGCTTTTCCGCCCCGGTCGCCTTGCGGCCAGGGCGGAAAAGGTTTAATATGGTGGCGGTGTCAGTTTGACACCGCCAGCCACATTACAATGGGCCTGATCTGATGCCTTTCCGTGGCGGCAATGCCGCCACGGAAAGGCATTTGATCTTCACCTCGGGGGCCCCTGCGGGCCCCCATGGTGAAGGGGGGGGTGCACATGGGGGGTACCCCCCTGCATTTGCATACGCAATGCGGCAGGCATCGCGCGGTGCCTTCCGCTTTGTGTATGCAAATACATACATGCATTCTTAGCATTGTGGCGGGTGGTGCTGAAAGCACCACCCGGCACAATGTTAAGAATGCATGATGTGGCTGCCACTGTGTCTAGTGCGGGACCGCCGCTCAGCTCGCGGGCGGTCCCGTTTTCCGCAAGGGTGGCGGGCGGGCAAAGTCCGCTCGTCAACTTAATGGGGGCCTATGTGCAGAACTATACTACTGTGAAAGGTTACAATTGCCAACTAAGACCTATACTCAGACTAGGTCACATTGTTCTGAGAACCTTAAACTGTCTGTGTGTCCTCAGACCCTAATTCCACAATAGTCCTATATGTGTCATTAGCAACCAGTACCGTAATATGCATTTAAAAGTCCGATCTAATAATTTCCTATAATCCTAGGGGGCAATGTGAGACAGAAAATACATGTTTGTTCAGTGGCTAGAGTTATATCAGATAACACTACACCCCAAAATGTGTTCAGTGAGGGGCACGTCCGAACATGTGAATTATATCAGCTGAGGATGTGTGACATGCATCTGTCACAGTCTGGTATAGGAGCTGTCATCTGTGGGAGGCTAGGTACGCTCTGTGCAAAACGAGAAATTGAATGCCCGTAAAACAGGCATTCCAGGAGCCCGTGTGGTGGTACTCAAGGGTTTTTGCCCATTATGACTTGTTGAATGCCTTCCATTTATTTCTAAGCTGTTCCAGTTCCATTTGTCTGTCATGTTGCAACAACATATAAAGCCAAGAAACCATATGGCTGCTGTTTCCCATTGTGTTTAATGCATGGAGGAGAGCGGTATAAGGCTCTTTACACCCCGGTGAATAGTTAGAACATTACCAATGGAGCCATATAGCAAAAAGGTGCCATTGTGCAGTCCGTATTGACATTTTAATTCCGGAAAACTCAGGAGGGTTCCATCGGAGAACAAATCACCAGGAGTGGTAATTCCCACCTCTCCCTATGACGATAATATTCTAGATGTGAGTATACTGTTTCCTATGGATAGTCCCATGGGAGGAAGGGCTAAAGAATATGGGCTCAGTTTCACTGTGTGTGGGAATCCCCCATCTCAGACAGCCTATCGCAATTTTAAGGGGAGAGAGGGAGATCTCTGGCTGGTGGTACCCAGCAAAAGGATGCCAGGGAGGCATCCCTCTAATATCTGTGGATCGATTCTTTAATCCTGGGAATAATTGATGTGTCTGCTGCGAGGGCTGTGTTCCACCTCATGGTCCCAGTTTTTTTGTGCTCTAGCCCCGCCCCCCTCTCCCACTGGTGCGGGCCTGGGCCACAAACCACACTGTAAATTTGGCCCCTGAGTGAAAGTTTGTGAGTACCCCTGGTTTCAACAATGAGGGTTCACGTCCGGTTTCAGAAGTGGGACAGTATACTACAATGATATATTGGACAGTTGAACTCTGCAGTACCTATATTATCCCTGCAGACAACATGAACCAATTACTATAGATTTGCCGGATGTGATGAACACCGGATGAGATTGCTTCCTAATACCGATCAATGTCGAGTGCTTCGAGCAATATTTCTCTGTAATTAACTGCCCTGTTGTGTCATGACTCCGGCCCAGTGTATACACAGATGAATGTTGATGTAGTTCTACCTAATATATATTAATTAAATATTACAATAAAAAAAAGTTCTGTTGAGTGACTGCTGCCCTGGGTCAAGATAATGTTGTTACTGTTCCCAGAAAAGTAAACGTGGAATTTATTTCAATCCAGTCCAGAGGAACGAGAGCACATAGCTTGGCCTATAGGTCATACGAATGTATATGAATTCATGGTACCTCTAATATTTGTGAAATATGGCACCCATGGGGACGTCAAATGCCTCTTTGAGCTTTGGATAGCTTTCAGTGGTGCTATTTTACAGAATTTGGAACTCTGGAAGTGGGTGGTTAGTGTTGGCCGAGACAGCAGTTCTTTAGAGCAGAGTCCACAATTTTGTGTACTGCTTGTCTGAATAACTCTGGTTTGGAAGTGATGTTTTAATTGTTTTATTTCTTTTTGTATCAGCAGCAGTGTTCCATTTAAAAAGTATTCAAGAAAGGCTGTTTCAGAATCATTTTTTAAGACATGGATGCTTTCTGCGAAAGCTAGTAAACTAATACAAAATATATCTCTTGAATCAATTTTTATTTTGTTAAATTGTCTAGCTGGGTTGCTCAACTACCCTTTAATGCTATTGCCCGCCTTCAGTGTTGTAGCTGATTTTTTTTCAAGAAGGCATGGAGATTCATTCTTATATGCATTGAAAGCACTACTGGGTTCTGTTGGTCTTTAGAGAGTGCACTCTTCATTACTACTGTTTTTTTTGTTTGTTTCTTAGCTCCCAGAATCCCATTAGATAAGTGGATCTTCACTACCACTCATACGCCAGGCTGTGGCTTTCTGGAAGTAGATGATAGGTAAGAATTCTTTTGACAATGTTTTACGATAATCACGCAGGGGCATTAAATAGTGTTAGAAATAGGACATTTAACATTTGGATCCTCTCACATAGCAGTTACGACAGTGATCGGTCTTCATCATATTTGATTGCAATCGTCAATCTTGAGGTTGAAGAAGTTGTTTTCTTCACATTCTTTCTGCCTCTCTTTTGGCTCTAGAATTCAGGGCACTTCCCTTAATCGAGTTGAATGTTTAAAACATATTTACAAGTAGGCAATACAGTCATGAGGAAAAATGGTGAGTTAAAAAGGAAACTAAAACACCCAATGTGGTGTGTGGTGTGCAATAGAGGCAAATAATTCTCTGTGATGAATGAATAATTGTTAGACACTAACTCGCCAAAGCTACATCAAGCTTCTTTTCCTTCCAAATTGCAAACCGAGCTGAAGTAACCAGGGTCTTGACTGAATGGGCTTTGGGTCAAGTGTATGGTTTTAAGAACATGTTGACAGTTTCTTCTGAAATGGAAGAGTGGATGTGAATTAGAAGTGTATTCCGCAGCGAAGGGATAAAAGGATGGTCTCCTAAAGAGACACCTAAAGTGAATTCTTTAAGAAAGCTGTCAGAAGATTGGGGTGAGGATCACTTACATAGCTGTATTCTCCTACCTGCCACTTTCACTCCACGATCAAGGTATATGTAAACGATGGTATTCACATGATTTTCACTAAATCAGTTAACCTTCATGCATAGCTTTCTCAACTGAAAGAAATATTTCGAAAAAGCTTAATAATCACACTTTTTGTCATTCTTTAGTTTGATGAAATGGACATTCTTTGAAAATGATAAGAACAGTGAAGGTTGGGTGGTTGCAGTTTCTGGGGTGGGTAAACTATATTGCAGAGGCAGAAATGGGGAACCAAAAAGAGGAGTAGTAGGGTGCAATAATTTTTGTACACTTAAATCATTTGGAAACTAAAGTCTTTCTTAGTTTTGTAGCATATTTCTCTGCTGCTATTGGCAGAGTTTTGTGACGAGTGATTGGATCATTGTTTTTGTATTGCAGGGCTGTGCCTTTGTTAGGTTACCTGCCACAGGATTTGATTGGAACTTCAGTCCTTACGTATCTACACTCAGATGATCGCCCACTGATGTTGGCCATGCACCGTAAGAGTGAGTACATATCCCCTTGCCATGAAGACCTTTATTATAACTAGAAGCATCTATTGTGCTTGTTGTGTTATATTTAAGAGAAACCATGACTGCTTACCATACATAGTTCTCCTTGCAAGCAGCAGTGAAGCATGCCAGGATGAAAAGTCTTGTTGACTCTTGTCAAGTCAAATATGTTTGGTGTAGATATTTTTAGGACATGCAGTGAGAATCGAAGTTTCCTTCATAGTCTAAATGAGAAAGCCTTGATTCTTTGTTCGTATGTTCCTGGATGTAACTTCTTTTATACAGCATAATAAAATTTATGTTTTCTTTATCACCCCTTACTTTATACATACCTTAAACCTAACTAGTCTGGGGATCAGGTCAAGCCATATTTTAGATGTAAACCCATTTGTGCGTTAACACCCACGTTGAGTGCTTACCATCTGCATCTACCTGCCTGAACCAGGTCTAATTTTAATATTCTTTATTTATAAATGTGTTTTTGCAAAAGCAATGTCTTTTGTTCTCTACTTGCTTGTGCCAGATTAATTCACTGACATTATACTATGAATCTCAAACTTTTAGGGAAACGTACCTCAACCCTGGGATAAATATTGAACATTTTCTAGACCTCACTAGTCTAGTTAGACTGTACTAGAGCCACCCCCCCCATTCTTTCTGTCTCGTAGGCCGTTCCCATATGATGTCTTCAGCGATATTAAGAGTAGTTTAAATGGGCACCTTTAAAACCCCAAGCCTACGGGGCATAGTGAGGGGTGCGGAATGGGCTGGTCTAAGGGGTGCAATTGCTGTAGATCCCTAAATCACACTTGATTATGTTGGGTTTCATAGATAAACAGATTTTCATCTCATTTATTTTTTGGCATGGGTTTTGCCACATAGGTATAAGTACCAGCCATGTGTCCAGCAAAGTCATCCCCATTCTTTTCTTGAAACTGTTGCTCAATTGCAAGTTCTACCTGAAATACTGACCCTAGTAGTTACTTCAGCTAGGTAAAGGTGCTATAGCTTTGTAGGCTCTGCTTCATAGCCTGTCGGGAGGCCAGGACAGAAAAGTACCAATCTCAAGAGAACCAAGCTTGCGTTCAAACACATCAATTGGGTTTCTGTGTTTTGCACTCATTGCAGTTTATTGTTTAGACCATGTTCATATACTTATGGAGATATTTTTAATCAAGTCTATATACACACTGAGAGCAAAGTAATCACTTTAAATTGAAAATGCTGTATCACGCCCCTCACAATTTCTTTTTGATTTAAACCTCTTTGTTTCTCATCCCATCTGATGCCTTCTTTTGTCCCTTCTCCCTGTTACCCCTCCAATCTCTTTGTGTATGAAGGAACTAAAAATTGAGATTTCATCTCATAAAATCTGTTAAGGCTGAAGACTATACTCCATATATTTATTTCCCCACGTCATTTCATAGAGATTTCACATTTCCTAGATTACAGAGACATTAATATTGAAGGGGTTGGATATATTCCGTCAATATTATGGGATCATTTAGAGTTTAGCAAAGCAGGAACACTGCAGTAAATTGACAACGCGCCTCCCACCAAATGTATGGTTCCCCTGCCTCATAATGAGTCAAGAGTGGTGCTGGGTTTTAAACAGCAAATCCTCCACTGACTGAGCCATCAGAAGCCTTTGCCATGATAGTCTATCCTTCACAGGGCTGTCAAGTCATAATAATGGTGCCACGCCTAATTTAGTTTGGTGGGGCTTCCCTAGATATCTTTGTCCTGAACCCCCATACTAGGCATGGCAGTACCAGGCAGGAAATTTGCTCACTGGTTCCCAAGCTCATTGAGAAAACTTTGTCCACGTTGAGTCAGTGATTTTTTTGTTTTTCATGAAAACCAAAAAACATTACTGATAGGGTGTGTCAAACATAACATCAGTTCTGTAAATCTTTCCTGCCGTCAGCAGTATCTTCTTCCATGCAGGCAGTGAGATCCTTGCCTACGGGGTTATTTAAATATGGTGGGCTGTCCTCCAGTAGGGGACCTGCAAGGAAGCCTGCCACACTCTAAATCGGGCTATAAACCAGATTTATGAAAAAAGTGGGTCATAATATAATACAGACAGATATGTTTTTTATTTGTTAACCAACCTCTCACATCAAGTGATATGTATGAGACAAGAATCGGTTGTAGGACTTATTGCCCAACAACAAATACAGGAATGGAGGCCCTTAAGGAACATCAGATCTCCTGCCTGTCTTCACTAACATGCAGTATCTCCATTGCCAACTTTTTCCCGTTAAGGGACCCTGGTCATAACAGCTCACACAGAATGACTACTGCCATTGGAAGTAAAGTCACAAAAAGGGTGATAGAAATAGAAAAAAAAAATCTTTTAAAAAGAAGAACCCTCACTCACCACCTAGTGGTGACATGCTTCATCATCGGGTTCCCACTGGGGAGACCAAATGTCCCTCCAGTGTGCTACAACGCCAGTGTTACAGCAGAACTGTTTTTGGGGTTTTATGTGAAAAAAGTGGTGATTGGTGCTAGTGTAGGTGATTTAAAAGAAAACGTCTGTGCCCAATACAAAATTAATAAGGGGCCAAACGACTTCAGTTAAAAACAAAAATGACGGACAAAGGAGAGTTTTTAATTCTGAAGCTCGTTGTCCTGTAATTTAAAAGGTTGACATGTTTCTGCTATCTGGAGTTTAATTTACTCAGCATTCTTCAGGACCAAAAAATTGTGATCCTCCAGTGGTATGTGCACGCTAAGGCGCACCCTCCCGTGAGGATATATGCGTTAAAAATTGGTATAACTCACAGACTTTCCATGGAGGCTCAACCGGACTTCACCAGGGCCCACAACTGTAGCTGGTGAATTGTAATGCTACATGGGCTGACGCGGCAGGGGTGTTCTTCACGTCGCGCACTTATGAGGCGACGACTCCCCGTATAGAACCTGTCAGGTAGCACTTCTGCGGCCCGTAAACGTTGTGGGCCCTTTTTAGCGTGATGGAAAACAAGATGGAAAACATTTACCACGTATGGCCTCCATTCTTGGAGCTCCCTGCTATGGACGACACCCACGAGGTGGGTGAGGCACAATCCCATTCAGGGACCCAAGATTAATACCCATCAACGGGAGAAGTCCATGCTGGACAATGAGACGTACCGCATCCCGATCCCAACACTCAAGCCTCCGTTTCTGACACCACTGTACACTATTGACGGGAAACCTATAGATCACGCCCAGTCCCCACCCCTTCCCTTACTCAACTGTAGGGCAGGGACCACATGCACGATCCTCCCAAGGGCATAGCCACTATGCACTAACAACTGTCCTTTTAGACTCGGTCTACCATGGCTTTGGACTATTCAGCATCACTGTCTTCTCTTCCCTCCAGAGTCCGAGTCTGGCTTTGAGCTATTCTGTAGATTCCTCCAATATCCAACACTTATGGCCCAATTACAAGTTTGGCGGTACAACCGCCGGATCAACATTGCAGCGGTCGGGAGTATGCCGCCAAGCTGGCAACATCCCGACCACCATATTTCGATAATACCACCAGGCTGGCGGTGTTGTGTCAGCTGTGAAACAACAGTGGCATGCTTCAGCTCATAGATAGCCTGAAGCATATGCCGCTGCTGTGGCAGTGCCGCTTTCATGTCGGTGCACTATGTGCCCTGCACCATGTTGTGCATGGCACACGGTGCACGCATAACAGTGTAAGCAGATGGGCCCCCATGCACACCCCTTGGGCTAAAACGCCCTGCTGTCCTGTTTGGAGCCCCTTTCACTGCCTTACCGCCGACTTGTTGATGGCCAGCTTGTCGGAAAGGCAGGTTGTGATCAGTCGGGATCCAGGATCCTGGTGGTGGCCTTGTGTCAAGCTTGTTGTGTTCCGACTGCCTACCTCATAATAGGGCGGTCGGACCGACGAGGAGGTGGCGGTTGGACCACCACTGCTGGTGTGGCTGACTTGGGACCACCATACTCGTAATCAGGCCCTTAGTGTAAACACCTAAACTATTAAAGAATTGAAACAAAAAAAGTGTACATGCTGGCTTGTCACATACTGAATCTACATCTCAACGTCCCTAAAAATCTCCTTTGTTATACTTGGAAGACACATGGATACTGTCTTTTACCATTCAGTCTCATAACTTGGCCTTTATTTCATTCCAATTGAACAAACAAGCTAATCACTTAATTCTCAGAGGGTAGCAACAGCAAGGAGTCCAGTCATCTCTTACTTCTTAATTTTTCTTTTCTGGTGTTGTAGTCGATGTGGTCCAGAATAATTGTGCTTTACAAGCTGTTAAATAAATATCTTGTTGTCAAACACATTATTCTATTACACATGTATTAGGTTGCACCCTTAATTATAAAGGGCACACCTCTTGTGGAGGTTTCTTAGAAGAGGTTTTTAGACCACTCCTCCGTTAGAGCCCCTATATTTTTCATTCCACTTAAAGCTCTGCTGTACGAGACTTCCAGTGTCGAGATTAAAGTTCCAATCACAGGGCAAACGTAAGTGCCCTTTAACATTGGAGATTAGAATTTACACATCAAAACGCAAGCAGATTTACCTGCAGTGTTTCTGCAAATGTAATGTACTTATTGATTTCTGTGTTTATTTGTGAGGTATATGGACTGTGTATTTTAATCTAAGTTCATAATAGAGAGTGTATGTTTCTAATGCTGCATTTGTAATCCACCCTTTCTAAACTAAAGTCTATTGACTAGCGGTGGTAATCTAATTTCCCCCCTATTGTTTTTCATTTGTGCTAGGAAAAAGTATAATTTTTGTCACCACTGTTACAGTATCATTATGTCATTCATCATTAACTGTGACCCTGAATCCGAGAGCCGATAAGACTAGATTCAGAGTGGATGCCAACACACAAATGCACTAGATTGCAGCGTTGCCTGAAACCCCTACTAGCACCGACACCTCTCTCTCCATCAGTTTGTTTCCCTAGTGGCTTCAACAAGTTCCCTTTCCAGTATTATTTTATGTATTTACTGAAGCAATAGACATATTTAGAGAAAATCATTTGCTAAACTTGGCTCTTTATCAATGTTATGGTCAAACTTGAAGTGTATCCTTGCACTCACCATATTGCTAAAAAGGGATGTGGGTTTACGGTACTTTGGCCTTACTTGAACCAGAAAAGCAGTACCTGCTTATCTAGTAAAAATATATACTATGTCTCATTCCCTTGAAGTAATGAAGCATGCAGGTCAGCAGCCCTTTGAACATGCAATGCGTTTCTGTGCCAAGAATGGAGACTACGTCACGCTGGACACTAGCTGGTCAAGCTTTGTGAACCCCTGGAGCCGGAAAGTGGCATTCATCATTGGCCGACACAAAGTTAGAACGTAAGTCTCAATGATCTCTGCAGTTTATAAGCAAAAGGTGTGCTCTGTACATGAACTGTGATACTTATTTACAAACGTGTGACAGTTTTTATGCTGTGACATGCAGTGTGGAGAATGTTTTGTGAGGATTAAATGAGTGACACATGGTGAGCTATCAATATATATATATATATATATATATATATATATATATATATATATATATATATATATATATATATATATATATATATATATATATATATATATATATATAAGGAAATAATGATGCATTTAAAAATACAAACGAAATGTTGACACTTAATGCTTGCAGCAAGGAAATACATGTTCCATCATGCACCAAAATCTAGTGCACTGAACCCACGCCCAAAGGAGGCAGGTGAATAAAACCGGAAATGAAAAGCAAGTTTTAAATGTCATGTTTGTTGCAGCCCAGGAAGAAGAGGCTTTGACCTTGAAACGCGTTGGCAATGTAAATATTAATCGGAACTGAAAAGCAGTCTGCATTGTAAAGCCAGATGGCAGAAGGCTGTCGTGTGACCTCTCATAGCTCAGGCATTTGGACAAAAAAAAAAAAAAATATATATATATATATATATATATATATATATAATATATATATATATATATATATATATATATATATATATATATATATATATATATAAATATATATCTCCACTTCACCAATGCCGGAAAAGGATTACGGGCTGTCACGGGCGGTCCGAGTTCTGAACGCCAGCACTTTCGAAATATTCACTCAGCAAGTTCCTACTTTCCACAGGAACCACTCGGACACTCCAGATGCTTGCAGAAACATTTATTCAGGCAAGAGAAAAACGACGCGTTTCGGTAATAAACCTTGTTCCCGCTCGTAAATTCATGTGGTTACCTTGTTGAAATTCACTTAAAACATTGCGTGATAAAACGTTACCCCCACGTGATTCTAAGAGCAACTGTAGTGGCCATCTTGTGCAAAAATAGATAGTAGAGTCTAACCTACAAAACCCTGTTTATGTTGTAAAATACAAATTTCTTTACTTAGAATTTGATCTTGTAATATTCGCACAAATTATGAAACATTTTAGGTAAAAAATATGTACATTTGTCATTCCCAAGAAAAAACATTAGTTGCGGACGTTATGGGCTACTACATTCCAGCCCATGAAAAGATTCGCGTAGCTGGGGGCGAACCTGCTTCGCACCCAGCTACGCAAATCTTTTCATGGGCTGGTGGGAGGAGCGGGTTGTCGCTGAAATGGCTGAATTTGCCAACATTGCCCTGTGGCTGCGCTATATAGATGATATTTTTTTGCATTTGGTGCGGGAATCAGGACTCAGCAAAATCTTTTGTTGGGAAATTAAATGTGAACAATTTAAATTTACAGTTCACAGGACAAATAAACAACAGCACCATGGAATTTCTAGATGTCCTCTTAGAAGTCAAGGATGAGAAGCTAACTACAAAGCTGTTTCACAAGAGTTATGCTGGAAACAGCATACTATATACGAACAGCAGCCATCCTTCTAACTTGGTACACAGCATCCCTTATGGGGAGCTGTTACGTGCCAAGAGGAATTGTAGTACTGAGGCATCCTTTGAACACGAGAAAATCCTCATGTGTCAAAGGTTCAGTGAAAGAGGATACAGCAAAAAGACCATTAAAGAAGCTGTGGCTAGAGTAGAACTTAAATCCAGAGATGACTTATTGTATCCCAAGCAAAAAAGGAGGATGATGAATGTATCAGATTTATCATGACATTCTCAGGGCAGGGGAATGTAGTGCGACAGAATTTTAAAAAACATTGGCACGTATTACTGACTGATGAACACCTGAGTAAGAACTTAGGAAGTAACCCACAAAATACTTTCTGGAAAAGCAGGACGCTGAGAGATGAACTCAGCCATAATCATGTCAGTACGCAATCAGTGAGAGAAACCTCAGTACCATCTGGGTTTAAATGTTGCAGATGGTGTAAAGCCTGTAGGAATAGTAGGGATTGTGATAGACTACAAATACCGAATTCAAACAGGGAGTTTGTGATAAAAAAAATCACACCTGTAACACAACACACAGTGTTTATGTTTTGATCTGCCCATGTAACAAGTGGTACGTGGGTAGTACCAAACATGAAGCAAAGAAACTGGTACTAGAACACCTACGGGCGATTAGGAATAAGAACAAACAGCACCCTGTAGCCTGACTCTTTGCTGAAAACCATTTCAGTGATGAGACCTTGCTACGTATGGTGGTAATTGACACTGTGAACCTGGGAGCAAGAGGTGGTAATCGAGAGCTATCCTTGCGCAAACTGGAATCACGCTATATCATTGACTTGAAAAGTCTTGTGCCAAAAGGCTTGAATGTGAGCGAAGAACTGGCAATTCATTTATATGAATAGAATATGTATATATCTGTATTCAGTTAAGCTGTATTTTAATTGGGTTTTTATTTCAGATTTAGGGCACTTCAACTTTTGCAACTTGCGGCACAGTGATGGAACATTGAACTATACTCACGTAAAGATGATTGACATGGACTTATGTATTAACAATCTAGCAGTTTATGTAGAAAGAAACAATATTATAATACATTAACTACTTCTACATTGCCCGCTTGGGCTAGATTTTGGAACATCGCAATGACGCTAATATTGGTCTCAATAAAGTTATACATTGAGACTTGTCAGATTACGAGTGTATATAAGAACATATGTTGGATTGATAATTACTGGGCAATGCAACTGAGGCATTTAACCAGAAATGTAGTAGCCCAAAACATGCGCAACTAATGTTTTTTCGTGGGAATGACAAATGTACATATTTTTTACCTAAAATGTTTCATAATTTGTGCGACTATTACAAGATCAAATTCTAAGTAATCAAATGTGTATTTTACAACATAAACAGGGTTTTGTAGGTCGGAATAAGACTCTACTATGCATTTTTGCACATTACAAGATGGCCACTAAAGTTGCTCTTTGAATCACGTGGGGGTAACGTTTTATCACGTAATGTTTGAAGTGTATTTAAACAAGGTAACCACATGAATTTACGAGCGTGAACAAGGTTTATTACCGAAACGTTTAGTTTTTCTCTTGCCTGAATACATTTTTCTGCAAGCATCTGGAGTGTCCGAGTGGTTCCTGTGGAAAGTAGGAACTTGCTGAGTGAATATATATATATATATATATATATATATATATATAGATAGATAGATAGATAGATAGATAGATATGTGTATTTATATACATAGATATATGTGTATATACATGTATGTGTATATATATATATACATACTAGCAGCCCGTCCCGACATTGTCCGGGTATGAATTGCTGCCGGCCAGTAGTATATTGTTTTGTAGGATTTCGTTTTGATAGCATTTCTTATCTGTGAAATGCCTGCGAAACGCTCCGATTCACAGTGCACTGCTGATGCACTTCAGAGTGCGCGTTCAGTAGTGTGTGAACTCGAGTTTCCCTACTTTATTTTTCCTTGCAATATTATATAGCGCAAACTCGACAACATGGCATGAGCACAATTTTCATTACAGAAGAACACATTCATTTTTGGTAGGCACGGGGAGACAAAGCGATTTGCCTGGAATCACAGGATATGTTGAGCTGATGCTGAGATTCGAACGTAGCTCCCCAGCTCTAAAGTTCGCAATTCTAGAACTTGTGGCGGGAGGTGTGTCTTAAAGTGTATGTCAGTGCTGGCCATCAATGAGAAAGACCTGTGCATTTTTCAAATGGGTGGTATTAAAATATGAGTATGTTGCTGGAGATGTGGGCCGCCATGCCAACAATGTACTTACCGAGGGAGGGTAAACGCCCCTTATTCCGCAACTTTTTTCCGCATACCATCACTCCGCATACTTTCATTACGAAAGTATCATGACTCCGCAATGCCATTATAATGCATGGCATTACATTTTATAAGCTCTTACCACGCATACATTTACAACGACAACGAAATTCGTTGTAAATGCATGAATGGTAAAAGCATGTTTTTTTAAAATGTTTGGATATAGGGGTATATGTTTTGGGGTGCTGAGGTATATGTTTTGGGGTGTTTAGGTTTTTTTTAAGGGTTCAGATATAGTTTGGGGTTATAGGGTAGAGGGCTAGGTTTGGGTTTTGGGGTATAGGGGTATTTTTAGGGTTCAGGGGTAGGTTTGGGTTTTGGGGTACAGGGTTATTTTTAGGGTTCAGGGCTAGGTTTGGGTTTTGGGAAACGGGTATTTTTAGGGTTCAGGGGTAGGTTTGGGTTTTGGGGTACAGGGGTATTTTAAGGGTTCAGGGCTAGGTTTGGGTTTTGGGGACAGGGGTATTTTTAGGGTTATGGGGTAGGTTTGGGTTTTGAGGTACACAGGTATTTATAGGGTTCAGGGCTAGGTTTGGGTTTTGGGGTACAGGGGTATTTTTAGGGTTTAGGGATAGGTTTGGGTTTTGGGGTACAGGGTATATTTATAGGGTTAAGATGGGTTAGTGTTTAAGGGTGTTGGGGTATTTTAAGGAGTAAGGGTGGGTTATGATTATGGGGTGCAGGGGTATTTAAAGGGAGCAAGGTGGGATTCGTTTTTAGGGTGTAAAGGGTAATAACATAAAATAATAAATAAAAATAATATAAATAATGCAGAGACTAGAGACCAAACGAATCCCAAAGTTGTGGCAAAAAAAGATTTATTCAGACAAATTCAGCAGCGCAGCGGAATGACGCGTTTCGGGCGGATGCCCTTGATCACAATAAAATATTACCCAAAATGCCTTGTTTTTCAATGCGTTTGTGCACACCATGTGATGAATAAACATAAACAAAATACTACATGGTAAGCCCCAATGCAAGAAAAATAATCAATACAGTACTCCTAAAACGTGCATTGATGTAAACTGATACACATGTGTAATTTGTCGCTATATGTGCAATTGTCGCAATAGTAAACATTTAAATAAGTGCAAAGGTCTATAAATCAAGTTAAAAGTAATATTGTATATACCTAAAACCATCAAATTATTTAATCTAAAAACTGTCCGTTGGGAAGTGCAAATCTTACGCAATGTAAACATGGCAATTGTGCAACATACGCAAATAAATAAAGTACTGATGAGACTAAGAACCTGCTGTTAATAATAACAACAAGTTAAAAACCTTTACAATGATGTGGGGACATCAAACATTGATGGCAACCCCTCCGCAGTATGAATGTTGGGCCTACCCTTGGCAAATACAAATGTAAAAAAAGTGCTCATAATAACCCTGTAGTGTGGTGCATATTCTTGATGTAGTGGGATTTAATAATCCATATCTACATCTAAAAAAGGTCAAATAAAATGTTGGGTGATGGAAAAACCAACTCAAATGTCAAACATTCAAGTGGCAAAATCAAAGATCAGTACATCTCGTTTCAGTGTAGGAGGGCGGCCTCAATTCGATCCTGTTCTCATCCAATATGATATATGTTAATGTGGAGCAGCAGGCAAACTACTGTAAAGTTGGAATAGGACCTTTAAAAAAAATGATAAAGGTCCTCCGTGGTATTTAAACCATTGGGTACCTTCGTGTCCAGTTCTAGAATCATTCTCGACTCTAATTGCCGTACCATTTTGTCTCTATCCCCTCCCCTGCGTGGGTGGGGGACCGGGGTCAGGACAAAATAGCTGAGACACTGTAGGTTGTTACTGTGTACACTTTTGAAGTGTCTCGCGACAGGATAAGAGCTGTCATTATTTACAATCGCGCGAATATGCTGTAATATTCTGGCATGCACCTGAAGCTTGGTGCATGTCACATATATATAAACATATATTTGATGTTTTAATAATGTACTTTTACAAAATATATGACTTTACCACACATGCATTTGCGTTATAATGGCATGCGTGATAAAGTCATATGCTTTGTAAACGTTTTAGAAATGATGTCTTTGCGGAGTAATAGTCCTGCGTTATAAAAATTGCGGAGTGATGGTATGCGGGATGTTGGTTTGCGGAATATCATCACATATTCCCGGGGGAGGGATAGTCCCTTTCTTGCTATTTCCGTGGAGGCGGGCCTTGTGTCCGGATGTGCGTGGCGCGAGGCTTGTGCTCAACAGAAGTGGAAAATCTCCAGTGTGCGCTTCAGGCGTCACCGGAAGTTAAGGCGAGATTACATTTCCACCACAATGGCCCCTGTTTGCTCTCCTTCCGGCCCTTGGGAATAGCGCCATGCCTGACCTCCATACAGTAAAGCAGGTGCACGTCACTGGGAGCGCGGGGCACGCAGACCCGGTGCTGGAATCTACAGAACCTGGGAAGAAAAAACAATGAAATATTGGGCACAATGCTAGCTTTTTTTCCGTAATCCCGCGCCCGCACACGCCCACGCCCCCAGCACACGATATGAGACATGGCATGAAGGGCGGGATGTACCACAGTGAAATGCTAATCTGTTTGTTTACCTGACGGCTCTCACCAGAGAGGCAGTGTCCCCCCCCTCTCTCCCCCATCACACTGCCCTCCCCCATCATCTGTAGCGGGAGGCGCCCCAGGCACATACATACCTGCCATTCCTCCCACGGGAAGTCAGGGTGGAGGGAGAGTACCGAAAACAAATGTGGCTGGCTGCAGCTTGTTTTCATTTGAGGAAGCAGTTTACCCCCCCCCTCCCCTCCCCCACCTCGACGCTCCACGGGAAAGCAAGTGAACTGGGCCACTCCCCTTGCATGCACTCTACTCGCCCGCTACGCGTAATATATACCTCAAAGTTCCCTGTGCCTCTTTCTTCCTCCCCAACGAGCCATCGCAGAGCTTCAGACCATCCACACCATTTCCACAGTTTCCCCCAGCTCCAAAGCCCTCCGCTTCTGCCCCGCCGCGCCCCCACCCTACCTGCAGTACATGGGAGCTGGGTCCAGCCGCAGTATGTCTGGCCTAACTGGGGCGGGACGTCTGCGGTTGGGAAACAGTTGCTTCGTTTTTTGGGCTGCGAGCATGCATGCGGGCTTACAGCGAAGCTGTCAGGCGCGACTTACGTTCACCGACAGGGTTGCCGAACGCCGCGTTACTTTTCCTCCCCAAGGTTCCCCTGTCGCCGCCGCTCTCTTCACCATGATGGTGGCGGACATTGCACTGAACTGGGTGTTGGTTTCGCGCTCCTCCCCGCGCTCCTGTCTGGACGCCGAACGGCACGTTTACCTAACGCCATGCTCACACGCCATTGCACCTCTCGCAAGCGTTGTATATGCCGCGTTCATATCACTGTATGCATACGCCCAAGGACTACTTTTCCCATAACGATCTCCCCTCCCTAATGTATATGGTGTGGTGCTGTATAGCCTTTGTCCATCTCCTGGACCTCCCCTTTCCAACGCTGTATTGGGTGTTGTTATTGGTGCTGTACTTCCAGAGTTTACCCGGCTCAAAGGTTCACAGTTCTCTCTTTATAATAGTAGTATAGATAGATTTGTGTATTTATATGTCTGTATGTGTGTGTGTGTATGTATATGTATATGTGATCAAGATCGTTATCTTCCACCACAATCTCTTACCCATAGGCCTCCTATGCCATCATCTCTGTGGCCCTGTACACCCCTACCTCCTCAGTTGCCACACTCCTCAAATATAGGGCATAAAGACTCAAAGCAAGGAAGGCAATATAACCCCCGGGAACCCTGTCGCACCGAGAAATGGGATGATGCTTGGAAGAATAAGCACGTCCACCCCCTGGATGGCCCAGACCTAGACTCCTTAACAATCATGGCTTCTCCTATCAATTACGCTGCTGCATATTACATGGGTATACAGAGGGTAGCACAGCACCAGAACGTCAATCTTCATGTCATGCAGGATGAGAATGATTTATTGGTTAAGACTCTATCCTGGACTAGAAGGTCTGTCTAATATTGCACTATGCTCTGATTTAACGACCAGGTCAAGGCTAGAGGTGTCACCCCGGGCCAAAAGAAATACAAAGGGGTCTCAGACAACCTGGTGAACAGCAGGGGACAGGTACCACTTGGCTCAAGTCAAGTCAAACAAGCTTTATTCAACAAAATAGTCATAAAAGCACATAAGAACAGTTATATAAATATAAATACATTTGTTTTTTAAAAAGACCATAAAAAAGTACTTAAAAGAAAGCTGGTCAGCAGAGGTCAGCAGAGAGCAATTGAGTGCTACGGAGTTTCCGTGAGAGGCAGAGAGGCGGAGAGGAACGCCGAGAGGAACGCCAGCCACTTGCAGTCGCTTGCAGCCATCAGCCATCGTGATCCCGCGATCTAGCAGCGGCTGCGGGTGAGCGAAGTGAGCGAATCTTTACGACCTCGACTTGCCTGACCCCCCACCCTCCCCACGCGACCCGCTCGGCGCCCGGTGCTGCGGGAAAAGCTGCGGGGAAGGGGAAGGAGGTGGACGGCTTCTGGAGCAGCCGTTTCCCTGGCAGTCCCCTGAAATTCAAGCCTACACGGGTATCTGTCTGACCCACCTCTAAGCCTTGTGTGTGTCCCCTCGGCATCCCAGCTACGGATGGGGATTCAGCAGCTGAGGCAAGAGGCAGAGGCAGTGGCGGAGGGTAGGCTGCAGCAGTGGCAGGGCGAATTGTAACAAGCCACGGATCCCTGCAGGCTGCGGCGGTGGAAGAGGTAGAGGGCTGGCACCAAGTACTGGTGTGCTGAACCGGTCTGCGCCCCCCTCCCCAGAAGACTCCGTAAGCCCCCAGAAGGCTCCTAAAAGTTTAAAACGCCTTAAAAATATTGCCATTATATCAGACCAGACCAAGGAGCAGACTATTGGTGCTATAATAGAGATACACAGCGGCGGACACCGCGGCTTAAATAGAGCTGCGTCCAGATTTATTATGCGATCCGACAAAAAAGTGAGTAAGGCCCCAGGAGTAAAAACCAATGCCCCAAAGGGGACAGCCAAACGAAGGAGAATTGACAAAACTAGTGCTAATAAGGCAAGCAATTCTTTGAAAATTCCATTAATCTCGCCAATTGCTTCCTTATTCGAAAAATCTGCCTTAAGAAAAGACACAGCAATGAGCTTGCGATTTCAATTTCTGAAGGATCAAGGATCAGCCCTGTTCTCGTCAACAGGGGATGTTGAGGGATTATCGTCCCCCTTAGCCCCCGTTAGAAACTTTGCAGCTAACGATCAGAGGGAGGCAGATGCAAGAGACGCATCTGCCTTAGGTAAAATAAATCCCCACCTTAGTGACACGTCAGTCTCCTCGAATGGTCCGGATCAACAAGATAATACAGACAAGATAATACAGATCATAAAATAAATTCATTTGATTTCAAAAGAAGAGTTACTACATCAGCAATGGTCCACTCCGTCACCGGGGACTCTAATACCATTATCACACAACCAACACCTCTCATAATTGCAATAGATCAAAGCTCAAGCCTGGATCATATGCAAGTTTTGCACTCGAGCCTCGACGAGCTCTCCAATCAATGGCCTGAACTCAGCCAGTCAAAATTCTACGGCAAAGAGAATGATCGGTCGGCCGAAATAAAGCAAACCCAGGAGGAGGGAGTCACCATAGTTGAATATGAAAGTTGCGACCCAGATCCACAACTACCCAGCTCGTGTCGTAAAGAGAATCAAAAATCACGTGCCACCAATGAACAAGAGAAATTATAAATCAGTAAACAAAGAGGCCAATAAAAATTTCATCAAGGTCACAGGACCTCCGGACTTCATTGCTCCTCTATTACAAGCACTTCAAACATCTACAACAACATTAATAATGCAATCCGATAAGCTGGACATTCAAATTGATCTAATGAATGTAATTGCATCCTACATAGCCCGAATCAATACAAAATTGGATAATTTAAATTACCTAATTATTAGAGCACAAGCTTATGCCTTCCAACCCAAATCCTCATGTACTTGTGGCCCAGTTCTTGATAAGCTAAGCACATTACCTATAGTTCTAGATCAGATACTCACATTAAATAAACGTTTTATTCACCCGGCCACAGAGTTTGATCAGTCAGGCAAAGTTAATATCGGGAGTCATGAATTAGACGAGGACAATCCCTTCTTAGGGTACGTCAATAAAGAGGAGCCCCTCAAGCCCGGCAATATTACAATCAGCGAAGATACCCATGAAGTAGCTACAACTGATGCAATCATCTCAGCCCCTATAAAGCTAACACTAACAAAGAGACAAAGGAAAAAAGAACGGAAAGCTAGGAATAAAAAATGCGAAGCTGGCCCACAGTCAAGCCTTAGCATATATCCTATTTTTGCAAACTCTAATATAAAGCCAATAACAGAGGACCATATTGGGGAATCCTGCCAAGAAGTGAGGGGAAAAGTTGACACATCCATCAATGCAACTCAGACGATGATAATGGCTCTCAGGGGCCCAAAGCCAGCAGATAGCCTGACCAGCTTCGAACCCACGATAAATAAACCGCACAACGCGCCGCTAACAGTAACCAATCCACCCACCTCAGGAATGGATAAAAACCTTGAAAAACCCTTTAACTGCGAAAAAGACAACGACTTTCACCTAAAAATTAATAAAGATACCACTTTTTCACAAGACACCACTTTAGCAGGGGTAAATAGCAACATGGACGGCCATATGCAAGTTCCAGGCTTAATAAGGAACTTTAATCCTCAGAACCAGCATGCCGCAAACTTCCCAGCTTGTAACAACAGTGCATCAAATGATATATTCACTCGAGCACAAATGGATGCCCGAATTGAACCAGAGGATAAGGGAATATTTGTTTCTTCTCTCCAAGCAACTTTAGAAACTGAAACTCAAAACTTAGTAGTTAATCCTCGCCACATTCCTCAAAAATCAATACTTGAAACCCCGGCCCACTCAAATCAAGGCAAACTAAGCGTATGTATAACAAACCATGAAATTAAACAACCAAATGGAGAGGTTTGTCATGACACAAGGAAAGAGCCAATCAAGTCTGGTGATGATCGCCTTCAAATAATTTTTACTCCAGAGTATAAGACACAGGGTTGGCTTGACATACTAAACAGGAGTAGTAACATCTTGAAACTCATGGCCGAAATTAAGGAACTAAGCGATATAAAAACTACAGATTTAGAACAAGTTCAATTTCAAAGAGAGTCTAAGGACACAACAAACGATCAAACATTGACTACTTGGAAAACCCCAGGGATTGTCCAATTAATGTTAGGGTGCTCGGATTGATTTCAATCATGGGGTATACAATTATCACAGCCCATTACCCTCCGTCATCCGTTGCCACTGAAGAAATCATACGGAACGCGGTTTACCAGGAAATTTGCTGACTTTGCTCCTCAGAAGCCAGTCTATTCAATCTTATATAATGCTAAAGGCAGAAGCGACCCAGCTCTTACTCAGGGAGGAACGGAAGCGGACAAAATCGAGGAATCTGGACTTTCGATGGATCACTGGAAGTGGCTTCCCAGTATGCTAAATGATAAGCAGAGGAACTGACCCAATAAAGATACGGTGAATCAAGCTGCAAACAAGGGAATACATGTGATATTATGGAACATCGCCGGCGCAAAAAGATTGTTGGAGGAAGGATTAGCATTAGATGAATGGGCGAAAGGCGATATCATCGCCTTGCAAGAAACATGGCTGCAAGAAGAAATCGCATTGGCCGGCTTCATTCATTACACTGTGGCTGCCGAAAAATCCAAAACCCATGGACGAGCCATCGGAGGCCTAGCAGTTTACGTGTCAACCTCCCTAAATATTTATTCCGAACAGCTCAATTCTCCCGATCCAAGCCTTCAATTAGTTAAACTATCAGGACAAAAGGCAACTGACAACAAGACAACAATTCTGATTAATTACTACACGCAAACGAACTCAGACGTTAAAAAGATAAAAAATGCCGTACTGTGCAATGCAATAATGGGTCTTCTCTCCACCGAGCCATCATGGAACATAATATTAACTGGCGATTTTAATTCCAACTTGATATATTCCCTTGAGGAAGATGAAATATTAATGGCAGACAATATGCACTGGAGCGTTCCACGGCAGATACAAAGTGTGGCAAGGACCCGTAAGGATCCGCTCGGCTTACTGCTGGTGACAGAACTAGAGTATCTAGGTATGCGTGTCCTGAATGGCAGGACCGATGAAGACCGCCCACCGAAAAAAACTTACTATGGGCCGCACTCCCAATCAACGTTGGATTTCTCAATTGTAAGTCTTCCATTAATTCCCTTATTAGACGGCTTTTAAATTGAATATACGCCACTGAGTGACCACGCGATGCAACACATCAAATTCAACTTCCGCACGGAAAGATTCCAACCATCATATATATCGGAGGGACATCTAAGCACGATCAACCAAAAGCGCATTAATTGGTCTGATGCAAATAAAATGGAGTGGTTTTGAATAATAGAGGCCACGCTGTATGGTTTAGGTAACGAGCCAATGAACAACATACAGTCATGGAATTTTTTTCTAGACAAACTGATGTCAAAAATGAAATTACCAGAAACAAAAGTCAAAAGACTCAGTCCAAACAGCAAATTACCGAAGTCACTGCTAGACCTAAAGAGGAACCTGCGAAGAATTCATAAGAAGCTACAAACAAACGACAAAGATGCGCAGCAATTGGACACTTTTTATGCGCAAAGATATTTATACAAAAAGATGGTTTGGGAACACAAAAGGAGGACTAAGGAGAATTTCTGGACGAAATTGCTTTTCAGCTCAAAACTCTCAAACTCAAATACATTTTGGAAAATTATAAATCAACTTACAAGACCTCAAAATGTATTGACCTCAAACGTGCAGGATTCTGAATGGGCCACCTTTCTCTCCTCTAAATTTAAGGAATACCCAGTAAAAGCTCCTGGGAACACACAGCTCTCACCGCATCAACGAACCAGGACAAACGACGAAGACTGCAGTAGTCAGTCACCAATTACCATCCAGTCTACACACCTAATTCCTGTCGCATCACACGGAAAATATTCTGCTGAGGAGATAATGAAAATATTTAAAAAGGGCAAAAGCAATGGGGCCCCAGGGCCAAATGGCATCCCACAAATCTACTTTCAAACATGCTCCGGAATATTGGAGCCCATTGCTTGAGAAACTCTTTGATGACGTCCAAACTTACAACCTAGTGCCGGAAAGTTGGCATGGGTCCATTATAACGCCCATATACAAAGGTGGTGATAGATCTAACCCTTTTAATTACAGACTAATTGCACTTCAGGACGTCAAAGCCGAATACTTTGCATCGCTATTACTATATGACCTGGTAAAGTGGTCAGGAGAGAGAGATTTGATCCCAATTAATCAAACAGGGTTCAGAGAAGGGATCGGAACAACATCGAATAATTTATCCATCACAATGATTGCGGAAAAATGCAAGCGCACCAAACAGGACCTGAACTTGTGTTTTATTGACCTTAAGAGCTTGGGCGATTCCAGAGAGCATATTAAGGGGCCTGTTGCTATTCTATTCTTACACCTGGACGCAAGTAAAGCTAGGGGACGGGTCCAGACTATCGAGAAAAGTGTTCACTACAGCTGGCTTAAAACAGGGTTGCGTCCTGGCCCCTCACTTGTTCAATTTATTTATTTTGGATCTTTCAGGAAAGTTAAACGGATGTAATGCCCACTCGCCGAAATTAGGCGACTTACAACTGACACACCTGGCATACGCCGATGATATCGTCCTCATGAGCCAGACAAAAGTCGGCCTGTCTAGGCTGCTAATGGTCCTATCAGCTTTTCTGTCCGCAAACAACTTGGTTCTTAACTTTTCCAAATCTAAAACAATGTTAATTAACACTCGTCACATAACATCACACAATGTCTGGCTAGAAGGAAAACAGCTGGAAAGGGTGACAAGTTATAAATACTTGGGATACCACATCGACGACAAGCTTACCTTAAAGGCCCAGAAATTTTTTTTAACCCAAAGATCAGGAGCCTTAATATTCGCACTTAGCACCGTGTCAAAAAAATGGGAAGGTCCATCTTTAAAGCCAGTACTTACTGTGATTGCTAACAAAGTTCTTCCAACCTTAGCTTACGCAAGCGTAGCAATGAATGGTAAGGATTCCGCTCTCTTAAACAATTTAATCACTAAAATCTATAAAAAGGTATTACAACTTCCGATCTCTGCTTCGCCTGCCCAAATTCGCCTAGAATTTGGATTAAAGAATGAAAGTTTGGGACGGCTTTACTCATGCCTTAAGGAGTGGCATTGGATCAAACTGAGAGCCACAGACAATAATCTCAACAAATTCCTATGGCAGGAATTAGAAACCCCCCAAAAATCAGAAGCAAATAAATACCTGTCTAGTGCATTGGAGATAACATGCACCGTCAATCTTTGGGAAAAAAAAACTTGCAATTTTCATCATTCAAACTGGCATTAAACAAAGCTGCCAAGTTTCATTCCCTGACAAAGACATTTTTTCACACCGCTCACATTCTTGGGCTGTGATCAATAGCTACAGATCACTAACTCCAGCGGCATACTTGGACACAACATATTCTGCTTTCATAAAAAAAAAGCTGATGGCCTTGAGGTTCGGTAAATTTCCAACATTGGCTGATGAGCCGACCTGGAAACACACAGAATCCGTCGCCTGTAGCCTCTGCGGCTATGCAAAAGAAGATCTAATTCACATAATATGTCACTGCAAACAGCTGAACTCGGAGCGAAGGCTCTTCCTAAAGAACATATTCTTGGTTAAGAGACTACGCACCTGCAGGACTGCAGTTATTTGAGGCCTGGACGTAACGTCACCACAAATAAACTGTAAGATTGTAAAGTTCTTGCTGACTTTTGAAAAACTTTTGAAGGCAATGTAAATATTTCTTGTTTTTTTTAATTTTTTTAACCAATTTGAGTTATTTTGTTTAATTATTATTAGGTTTTTAATAAGATAAAATGCATCCTTTGCTGTTCTTACTCAGTGATCAAACTTTTAATTTATGGTTGAGAATGATAATGGAAATTTGTTATGGTTTTAATTAACTAAACAATAAAATTCAAATTGAGATTGATAATTGAAATTGATACTTAAAAGAAAGCTTGTTTTGCCAATGAACAATTATATACAGCATTAGGAATACCAACAATTCATAATTTACTGGAGCAATCCCTGGCTACTAGTCCAATGTTAGCACATTAGGATCTCAATTCAGAAAACAATCTTGGTGATAAATCATGCAGCAGTCCAAAGTTAGCACATAGAATCTCTATACAGGAACCACTGTGGGTGAGAAATCATGCTGCAACGATATGATTACAAGCCCTGAAAAATATTTAAATTCATCATGGCAAACGCAGTTTAATTAGTAATTGATTTTGCCCTAATTATCCACATCCACCTAAGGTATCTTGCAACTGCTATAGAAATAGGGGGTGCGGTATTGGTAAATAGAATTCTTTCTGCTACTAAACTACTCTTTGTCCCCATGTTCTTACATATACTGCTCAGCCAGACCCTACGTGGCACCTTGGATGCTGGGCAAACAAATAGCATATGTGCAATTGATTCATTAGATTTCTGACAGCTAAGGCACTTGCTATCACCAGTTTTATTCCACCTTGATATTGAAGATCCAAGGGGCAGGGAGCCTACTCTCAACTGAAAATATAGCTTCCTGTCCAATGGCTTTGTGATGTAATCCCAATATGGTTCCAAACACGGTGTAAGTTTAAAGTCCAGGAACCTTCCTGATAATGAGGAGGAGTCACTAGCTGTTAATCTGTTGAGTATGACCATTTCTCAGTACCTAGCTTTCAAAATCTTTTTTGACGGAAAGCAGATGTGGCAGGGTCCTCCCAAAGCATTTTAACTAGGATGTCCTTAACAACTCGAAGCCAGGAAATTGTATGAAATGTATCAGATTTTATTACTTCTAAAAACCCAGCAGCGTATGGTGTCAATTGGGGCATAGTCCACAGTCTGCGCCAATATAGCACAACACATAGCTTTACAATATCAGTGAGGGGGTACCTCCCAAGATCGTAAAACTGCGGGCACAATGGCGTACTTTGTGGAAGATTGATAATACCGCGCAAGATCTTATTTTCAGGCAGACTAAGTTTAGATATATTGCCTAAACCCCATAACTCCACACCCTATAGTGCTGAGCTAACTACTTTAGTGCCATATACCTGAAGCACCGGACTGTTGGGTTTCGTAAAAGACCTACTGTGCTCCAGTCGTAGAGCCCCCAAGAGTTGTTTAGGCTTTAGGGTGGCCATGACGATCTGATGGTTCCACTTGAGATCATTTTGAATATTTACCCCCAGATAATTGAATTCCTTCACTTGCTCCAGAGAACGATTGTTCATTGTAATACACCCCTTAAAAGCTTTATGTTGATTAAAAGTCATGAATTTCGTTTTCGACACGTTGATTTCGAGACCTCGTGCAGCACAGAAATCCTCAAATATATTCAGAGCCTTCTGTAGTCCATTTGGAGTCTTCGAAATTATCAGCGTGGCATCTGCGACATTAAAATCGGGATTTTAGTTCCAGCTAAAATCGGGGCATCAGTATTCACACAGGTCATACAGTCAACTATACTATTAATGAACACAGTACACAAGGTTGGCGCCATAACACAACCCTGGCGCACCCCCCCGGTCACTTGTCCCTGGGAGCCCCATTGTATCTTCGTGTAATTACCCTTATGTAATCTCATTAAGAGGGTCAATAAGTCAATGGGCAGGCCAAGATGATGTAAGGTTCCCCATAGCCTTGAGTGGGGAACAAGATCAAAAGCGCTTTTTAAATCAACAAAGGTAGCATACAAGCTGCCTTTGCCCAAAACCAACACTCTCCAATATAATAGTGCAAAATGGAACACCTGGTCAATTGTACTTGTGGCAGCACGAAAGCCAACTTGCAGAAGTGATAATATATTACACACCTCAATCCATGCCTGTATTTTATTAAGAATTAGTCTCCCTAATATTTTTTGTGCTGAGTCAATCAGGCTAATGGGTCCATAATTCCCCGGGAGAGACTTATCACCTTTTTTGTACAAAGGGATAATTTCAGCTCCTTTCCACGAAACTGGTACAGGGGCTCCCTGTGTGATTGAATTGACCAGTAACATTATATATTTTTCCCATCTGAGTTTGTCATGGAGAAACCGAACGACAGCCACTTACATGCCCCGTCTAGTGGATAGCCTTATTAGTCAGTGAATCTGCGTTTTCTATTTTATTTTGCCCTAACTTCGGCACATTCACCATAAAAATTCTCAGATTTTTTTGCAGCTTACTCGTATCGCTTTCCCCCCGACCATCCTCCCATCCTTCTTTTTTTGTATGTTGGTCAGAAGAGGGTACACCAGTTATTTGACCTTTACCTCCCTGTGGCTGTATCTGCATCCTTGGTGTTTCATTACGTGGTGGATTAGTAGTGGTTCTACTTTTCAATACTACCTTACTTACAGGGGGAATCACTGCACAGGAATTTGTTTAGTTGACCACCTCACTATATAAAAAACTTGCTTTTGCCTGCACGCAGCTGGCATTAGGGTTAGATGATTTTGCCTGAATTGGTAGTTGGTCACCTGGAACGTGAGCACTACCTGTGGAGCAGATGGAACAATTGGCACTTTCATGCATTAGGAGAGTAAGCATAGAAGTTAGATTCTCCATCATTGACCTCAAAGACCCCGGTTCGGTCCGAAGCGAGTTGACTGCGAGGATAATCGGTACATCTGGTTCCTGCTCTTTATTTTTCCTATTTGACAATTCCAAGCATTGGGAAGTACCTCCACCTCAGTACATGATAACACATCATATTTATTCTTAATAATAATTATAGGATCAATTAATGTATGATAGTGGCCATCCCCATCAATAGAACTTTGAACGGCATCAGGGAGGGATTCCTCCCTGGCAGGGTTTATAGTACTCCCAGCTGTATTCTCCTTGGGGCCCATTTTGCATTTATGAAACATATTAGGGACAACTGGGCAGGATTTTGGACTATCCCTAGGGGAATGTGCTACACTAGGCGGGGGCTTTTCAGCCAACACCTGCAGGTTTGACTCACTAACAGGTCCTCACATTCTTCTATGAGCGTATCAATACGATCTAGTACACAGTTACTAGCTGGATGTTTGAGTGCCTTCTTTGCCTTTTTCCCTTTGCGAGTTTTCCCACCGACCCTTCATCTCCATCCCCCCCACCCCTCCCTTCCATGGACTTTCTTTTTCCCATATCTGCAAGTTAAGGCTTGTGCTATAAGAAATTAACACATAGTCTGCAACACTTTTAAAGATGGCGTTTTAGTCCACAAGTTTTGCAGAGTCAAACCAAATGCGAGATTGATAACGCCAGAACAGTACTGTATCAATGGGAATGGCGCCTTAGTCCCAGTGTACCGAGTCAATCCTGCAAACAAAGGGAGGATGGCCCTGCCCTGTCTCTTCCTGGCTCTGATGGGCAAGGACAGGCCCGCCCTTGGCCCGGGCTTGGCCTGGGCGCGTCCCGCGCCACAAAGGTGACACGCTCCTTTAGGTGGTCGGGTGCCATCTTAGTCCTCCCTCCTGGGGGGAGCACAGGGCAGCAAAGGCTTGTGGGACACAGAGTCCCTGGTGGATCGGCGGTGCTTGCTTCCCGCGCCGCGATGGTGACACGCGCCTTTAGGCGCTCGGGTGCAGGCTTGCTCCTCCCTCCTGGGGGGAGCACAGGGCAGCAAAGGCTTGTGGGACACAGAGTCCCTGGTGGATCGGCTGTGCTTGCGCCCCGCGCCGCGATAGTGACACGCGCCTTTAGGCGCTCGGGTGCAGGCTTGCTCCTCCCTCCCGGGGGCGCACAGGGCAGCAAAGACTTGTGGGACACAGAGTCCCTGGTGGATCGGCGGTGCTTGCGCCCCCTTGACTCACTAGAGGTCCACATCGCTAGGAAAAGAGCCTCAGCCCAGGTGGCAGAGGATGCCCCTCCCCCAGATATGGAAAGGAATCATATCAATTTGGCTGGCTATTGGGGGTGGCCACACAATTGAGGATTGCCAGTTTGTACAAACTACTCTCTGGATACAACCACCTTCATTGAGAGAAGACTGAGGAACTAGTGAAACACCTCCCTAAAGCCCATCACAAGAGGAGCCATGAACTGGTGACAGAATGCTAAATTATATCTAACATCAAAGATGTGAGTTGTACTCTACTGATACCTCCTAAAGAGAGAGGAGCACTAGAGTCCTGCTACGGTGACACGCCAAGCTGAATGATTCCCGCTTCAGGCAACAGGTGGCACAGCATTTTCTCAATGTACATTTTGGTGGCCCTCGGGTCTATTCTCTGCTAGTGAAGATAAAAGGCATGGACACAGTCAAGTCAGTGGATGCCTTACAGACCTCATCCCACAGATTTGCATTCCAAAGCATTTTTTCTGATCCAAGGGTATCTCTGTCATCTGTTCTTTCAGGACAAGAGGGGACCCATCTCCTACAGCATGGGTTGATCCTGCTTCAAGGGTTGAGGCGAGGGGAGAGGTGGCTCCAGCAGGACATCCTCTGTTTCTCAACAGACTCCCCAGGTGTTTCCCCATTCACTCAACAACTCATGGAGGAAGACTGAGGTTCTTTCTTACTTAATGAGAGGAAATAACCTCTAACAAATGAGTGCTCTCGTGACCCTCTACGACTGCTAAAGGAGGAAGTGCATGTGCTCTAAGTGAAAGGGGCCATTGAGCTGATGCCCCCAGACAAAGAAGTTTCTCTCCAGGACTTCTTGATCTCCAGAAAGGACGGACTCTCGACCTCAGGTCACTAAGCTACTACATCCTGTCTGAGCACTTCCACATGACTACCCTGCAGGATATCACCCCACTGCTTTGAAAACGGGACTACATGGCAGCTCTAAACCTTTTTTGCACACCATCAAGTGCCAGTGTCCGCCATTACGTCTTTCCTTTCTTAGTCAACTGTCTCAGAAAACACTCAGACAGCAGTGTCTCTTACACATGTTTGGCTTTGCCTTCAGTGCCAAAAAATTACCCTCCACAGGCATCATCACGTTCTGCCATTTTTTGAGTTTGTTCTAAATGTTTCCAAAGGGAATGCCTTCCCCAACCAAAAGAGGGTGACTGCATTCAAAACAATGCAGCCTTTTTATAGGACATGACTTCTTCTTGTGATATGTATATTAAAGACACAGTTGGAGATGATGGCTTCACGCATTGCATTAGCACTCCATGTAAGGCTGCACAGATGCCCCTTGAAGTAGTGTCTCACGTGACAGTGGTCACAAGCAGAGCATCACTGAGAAAATCTAGTGTTAGCAAGGCCCAGAACTCACCACATTTTCCTAAGGTGGAATAATACGAACTTGTTGCTGGGATGCTTTTTGTCTGCCCTTTCCCATGTACATCAAACTCACGGGGCGGGAGCAAACTTCAACCACATGAATGTACAGAATACCTGAACACCACAAATACAAAGTTACCATATCAATTTCTTGGAACTCGTGGCAATCACTCTAGCACTCAGAGCTTTTTACAGTCCCCTTTCAGGCATAGAAGTAGTCATCGAGGCAGACAACATAACCGTGATGTATTACATTTAGAAGCTTAGAGGGACTCACAAACCCCCACTGTCTGCAAAGTGAGGCATGTGTCAGTGACCCTTATCATTGTAGCATCAGCGTTGGCCAAGCAACCTTGATATTACACCTTGATATTACATGCTCCTGGACATGTATGTTCTGCCACAAGAAAAACTACCACGGACACCAGATCTCACCAGCATCAATGATTGCTCAGATACTCAAACCCCTGGCAACTAAATCTACCTATCTGCCACCTGAGCCCTTGGAGTTTGGTTACCTGAAACCTCCGAAGGAGTGTATGCAAATTCTGCATGAGGCATGTAACCCTACCATATAAGTCTGCAATGCAACTAAATGAACAAGAAGTTTCCACTATTAAAGTGATCAATACATAGACTCCCCTCTAAGTTTCGGTGCATTTGCAAAAAGATTGGTTGGCATACACTTCTATCAATTTACATCTAGGTGTTGTTGCAGACTCAATGCGGAATAGGGAGAATTTGTCAATTTTTAAAGTTCCCGATATCGAGGACTTTATGAAGGGAGTTATTCTTTCAAAGACGCCTCCCTCTCCTACTTGGAATCTTAATGATATTCTCTCCAGACCAATGGGACATTCTTTTGAACCACTATGTTCCTGTGGCATACGATTCTTGTCATGGTACATAGCCTTTCTGTCACATCTCCAAGCAGAATCCGTGAGAGGCAGGTCTCTTTTTAAAAAGAACCATTCATTCAGGTTCATAGAGATAGGGTGGAATTGAGGAATCCCCCAAACTTCCTACCCAAATCAATTTCCCCTTTCACATTAACCAGACTGTTGAATTGCCCATCTTTTTTCTGTACCCAGATTCTGTAACTGAAACAGCATTACACACCTTAGGGATGCCAAAAGAGCAATCATTTCTTACACTGACAAGATTGGTCTTGTACGTTTGTAAGACAAAGAACTGCTTGATATGTTTCCAAACCGTCACGTTGGAAACTCTAGTTCTAGGGCAGTCATTGCTAGATGAATTTTTAACTGCGTTCAAATATGCTAAGCTAAGGCTAAGCATATTACAAGTCCCTATGAGGGTGCATTCTTATTGAAAAAAGGAGCCATTATGGCTTTCTTTCGAAATGTTTCTTTGGCAGACATTTGTAAGACTGCTAAATGGTCACCTCTATTCACAACTTAACTAAACACTACTGTGTGGACATTCAAGCATGCCAAAAAACCTTAGTTAGCCAACAGTGCTGAGAACATTGTTTCAAACTTCTCCATCTTCTGCTCCATAGCCACCATTTAGGGAATGAACTGCTTTACAGTCTATGCAGAGGATGTGTACATACATCCACGTACTCTTTGAATGGAAAGGATTGTTTCAATTAACGCTCGGAGACTGGAGGCATTATTCAGGACTGACTCGGAGGCTATCCATAGTCTCAAACATGTACGTCACAATGAGTATAATGATGAGCAAGCAGACACATTGATCCCGTTCAGATTACAGAAGCCGGCTTATACCTTGCACTTCAAAATGCTATTGGCTTAGACATTTCACCTGAGACAGACTTGGACTAGCTCTCATGGCCACCCACTTAGGAGTGTGCCTCTTTCACAGTGGTCATCTAAGGTGCTGCAGAAATGTTGCAATTACAGTTTCTCAATGTGGAAACAAAGGCAAATTTGCTTAATGAAACTAACGAGGCCCTGACAGAAGCTATTGTAGTGGGTAATGTTAATCATTGGTAGTCACTCTCAGTCCAATTGTTCAACACCTTTTTGACACAAAATTAGGCTCTTGGGGCGCCATTTCATGAAAGGCCCTCTAAGTAAAGTCAATCTCAATGTTTCCATTTCATTCGCCCTGCCAGAACAATCTAAGCACAGTGATGGCCTAGGCAAGAGAGTGTTTTCTTCTGCAAAATTTGATCCTTAAATAATGGAATGCCACGTGCTCCCCGGGTTGCAGCTTCCAAGCATTTTGAAACACAGCGAGCAAATATTTGCCCACCCTCCCTGAAGAGCTTCAAAACATCTTTGCACAATTGGTGTATGCTGGTTAGGAAACAGCCAAATTCCTCTTGCCAGCTGGTCTGGATGCTACAGATTGAAATAGCTATCCCATGGGCACTGGAATTGAGGTTCGTTGTCTGAATTTGAGCCATGATTTTTCCTAGGATCTTCAGGTGCCATTAATAAATATACCTTTCAAAGGGTCGAGGTTATTCAGAGAAAAAGCAGGCTCTGCCATAGAGCATTTTAAAGATAAACAGACAATGGCCCACTCCTTGGGATTGCACTTCCCCGCTTGATAATTCCACTAACAGTACCTGTAGTACCAAGTTTATCCTTGCAGCCTTGCCTATCGACAGATGTAGCCATCCAGCTGTCTAACAGCCTGCTCAGCCATTTGGTTTTTCCAAAGGAGGGGGAATTGGCAGGCAGAGGCCATGACCACCAACAGATTGTACAGTTTTCTTTGTCATCTTTGCTGGCTGCAGCTGTTGCCAGCTTACTTTGGTTCTCCCTCCATTGGTCGCCTGACACTGGTTGGGGGCAGAATTTGTTTTTTTTCTGCTTGGCTGGCATGCAGTTACTTCGGACTGGTGAATACTTCAAGTTGGTCAAATTGGTCACGCCCTTCCATTTTATCCACACTTTCCCATGTTCCTCTAGTTTGCAACCAAACTTTGGTGGATCATGCATCCATCAATCCGTCAATCTCGTGGTGGGTTCCCTGAACATCAGGAGAAAAGCACACTGCATGTGTCATCTCTGCACAAGTGGCTTCTGCATCCTGAGTTTGTTCAAGGCTTTTTTGTCCAGTTTGTCCAGTTGGGTGTCCCTTGGGTAGATGTTTCTTCTATTGCCTAGAACACACAGCATCAGCCTTTAGTCCTCTAAAGATCCCACCCAATGCTCACTGGGGACGTCTTCTATCTTCAGCGGGACTCTGACACACTCTTTATATTTCTCCTCTTTACCTCTGATATCCTGAGTTCTGAAAAAGGTCAGGAGGTACCACTCACAGCGCATCCTAATAACCCCGTAATTCATGTCAACAACTACGTTATTTGCAAACCCATCAGTGATTTAATTTAACATGTCAGCAGTAATGTTAAGTGGGAGCAGTGCATGACGGGGCATGAGCACTGCTCAGCTTTTCTAACCATAACTGATGAATTTCACTGGTTTTATCGTTTTGTTTGTAATGACAATTTCACTTTTACTGTGGGTTTTCAGTGAATATGTGCGTTTTTTTAAATGCGAGTTTTAATAACTTTTGTGTTATAATCATATTCATAACTTAACTGTAACTGTTTATTCAGTACATTTTTAAATGTAAGTTATAATATTTTATATGTGTTGTACCAATAACGTCACTGTAAATGTGTGTTTGCAGTGATATTAGGAGGCTTTTAAAAATATTTTATAAAAGTTTAGGTTCTTAATATAACTTTACTTTAACTGTGATTGTATTGTTGAATTAATAATAACTTTAGCTAAATGATCGACATCTCGGGGGAAACATGGCGGCAGCCGCTTGAGCTGCTGCGGCGCTCTGTCCATGGACTCCCGTCCGGTGCTTATCAAGGGTTACCGTGCTGAATTTGAATGCGGGTTTTCAACATCTAAGCTTGTCTTAAGTACCGTATACTGCAGCGTTTAATTTAAACAAACCTACTACCTGAAGAAAAGTTGGCGTTCGTTTATTTACTCTCACCCGCTCGCCATTAGTCCCCATGTGTTTGGAGGGAGCGTGTTTCCCTGCAAAGGCTGCCGCTGCGGTGATCATCCCGGCCGCTGCTGACTGTGCAAGCCGGCGGGAGGTATTGTGCGAGTGCCGGGGACCTCTGCAGCTAACAGCGGGTTGGCCGGTGTGGAGTCTGGCCGCCCTGGAGCTCCGACGGGGGCGCCGGACTCGAAGCCTTCTTCCTGGACGTTGCGGGGCTGCTGCGTGCCCTGTCTCGGAGTGGGAGGTGACTGGGAACTTCGCAAAGAATACGCCTGAGGTGGGGGAGCCGACAACGGATCAAGAACGGAGTGAAGGAGGCGGAGACTGTGGAGACTGTGGAGGCAACAGCAGGAATGGTGGTAACGGTGGTAACGGGGCAGACCAGGTTTACAACTTGAGAGGGAATAAGTATAAAAGTTGCAAAGGCGAGGCCAGGAAAGCGATAAATAAGCGAACGCAGCCTCAGATGACTAGGCTTTCTATGGACGTCAGTTTAAGCTTGCCCCCTCCACCATGCTTAGGCGAGGTTGAGTCTGTAATTAAAACGGTGGAGTCTGTGGTGGCCAGTAATTTTATCCTAGATAACGCCAACACCAACAGCAAAAAGAAGCTTTCTTCATACTTGACGGGCCAGGTTAAGGCGAAGCGCGCCTACACCTGTAATCCATCTAAGAGGTCTAAGGGCAAAATTTACAGCTCTGTGTCTAAAATAACTCCCTCACTTAGGTCATTTTTTAAGGTGATCCCACAAGTGGTTCTATTACCAGATAAAAATCCTCCCCCTGATAACCTAGAAAGGTTACCAGCAGAGGCTATAGGTCCTGAGGGGGCAATGAGCATTGAGGTCTTGCCTAATAATAATAATACCCTAATGGTTTTGGCTACAGGCGGCGTAGAAAGCTCAGTGCATTTGGGAGCTAGCGTGGAGGTTGGAATAGATCGAGTTGGAGTTAAAAAGAGTGAGGCTGGCGATACACATGTTTGTACATCGGGTCACCCCCTCCTCTTGCTTTGGTCCTGGCTCCCCCATTGTCTCCACCTTTCTTGTTGGCCCCCTCATCTGTAACATCCGGTTCGAGCTTACAAGATACTATACAGGGGGCTACATCAGCCACATCAGTTACACCAGTACCCCCATCCAGTGGCACTAATGCAGACCTGGTTGCCACTTTGCAGGCTTCTTTTCAGGGAATGTTTACATCTATGTCGGCTGATATTAAAAAAGGGTTTGAGACTTTGGCGGCAATTCAGGCGGACATCAGGTGCTTTTGTGAATCCCTGGATAAAAAATTAAGTGATCTCACACTGAGAACAGAGGTACTTGAGGACAGGGTAACAGGTATGTATTTACATCTTGATGAAGTAAAAGCGAACATCACCACGCTTAGGAAAGTCAATCAAATCTTAGCAGAAAGGATGGAGACGCTGGAGAATCGTATCTTGAATATCCCTGAGGATAAAGAAGGTTCGGACATTAAGCAGTTTGTCATCTCGCTGTTGAAAGAAGCGTTGTGATTAGACCAGTCAGAGGAAGAATTAGCCTTAGACATCCAACGCATTCATAGAGAGCCTTTCAGAAAGAATCCCCAAAGATCCAAGCCCAGAAAAGTCTTGTGTAACTTTCATACATATTCCCTTAAGGAAACTATCTTAAATTTGGCCTTAAAACAGAAATCTGTTAGTGCGAAGAGATTCAACTTTCAAATTCGATCTGACTTGTCCAGGGCTACTCTGGATAAGCAATGGGAGTTCGGGAAAAGGCTCAAGGCTTTTAGAAGTTACGGTGCAGTGGCTCAACTAGTCTTTCCGGCAGCATTGAGAGGTATGTATAATAATAGCATGCATAACATTAGATCTGTGCAGGCAGCGAACGAGCTACTGCTGACCATGGGCAAAGAAAAAGGAGTGTCCAGCTAGGCTAAGCTTCCCTGAGTGGTTATCTAATAACATTTGGAAAACTAAAAACATAAAGAAAGAGATAAAGGGAAATATATGTGTATAAGGATGGAGGGAGAATGCGGGAAAGAGAAAGAAAGAAAGGAAAAAAAAATAGGGGGTAATCATGTTTGAAACAAAATTAGTGCAACATATATCACAGAACACAATAACACATAATACACAATATATATTACATAACATGGATCCCATAGGGATAGTATAGGGTATATAGGATAGATTTATTTCTCTTAATTCTCTCCTTTGACATTTTTCTTTTCTCCCTGTTTTTTTTTTCTCCGGTTATGGTGAAGGCGGGAGTCCATGATAGAGTGCTATCTTCTGGTTTTCCAGATAGATAGAGCAAGGGTTTCCCACGGGGGGTGGGGGGTTAGGCAGGGGCACGGGGGGGGGTTGCAGGGGAATTTTTTTTTAAAGTCCTTATTTTCGCTTTAATTTTGCTTTGTTGATGTCAAAAGGGCATGTGACTGTCCACATTTTTTTTCTGGTTAGGGGCCTATTGCAGATGAGCTTTTATAGACTTCTGGGTATTGCTAAAGTAGGGAGGTGGGAATATCAGTATAATGAGTAAATTGGCTATTCTCTCCTGGAATACTAATGGCTTGCGAACCAGTCCAAGAAAAAATAATATTATGCAATATCTCCGTGATACAACTGCACAGATTATAGTACTCCAGGAGACACATTTGGCTGAGTCTGAAATGCTCTCCCTAGCCAAAAAGAATAGGCAGATCGATTTTAGCATAACAACTTCGCAAACGATACACACTAGAGGAGAGGCAATCCTTTTTAAAAAATCTATTAAAGCAAGATTGGTCTCTAAGTTGGTAGACTCTGGTGGCCGGTGGGTAATAGCATCAGTTATAATATCGGGGTCTCCAATTACTATAGTGGGATACTATGGTCCTAATAAGGATGACCCATCGGTTCTGAAGACTCTCTTTTCACACCTGTATCTATTCCCTGAACCGGTTATCTTAGCAGGCGATTTCAACATAGTTTTGGATCCCCTAATAGATAAATCACCCTCTAATAGAGCTAAAGTCTTATCTAAAACTAGGTCTTACCTGCAAGATAGCATGAAGCAGTTAGGGTGCAATGATATCTGGAGATCACTGCATGGACAGCAAAGAGAAGTCACATTTCGAAACTACAGATACCATCACCAGTCTCGAATTGATTTTATTTTGATTAGCCAATCATTAGTTAACTTGGTTAAATCGGTTTCCCATCTACCATTTCACCTATCTGACCATGCGGCTATTCTTTTAGATTTGGAAGGGTTTCCTAAGAGTTGATCAAGAAATTGGTCCTTTGATCGTTCATTGCTTTCCTCGCCAAATATCATCGATGCCCTAAATGTGGAGGTGCAGTTCTTTATGGAAGCAAATTTGGGTTCGGCCTCTCCAGGTGTCATATGGGATGCACTTAAAGCATTCTTAAGGGGTTACATAACTAATAAAGTTTCACATAAGAACAAGATCTATAGGGAAGCAGTGGCCTCTTTAGAACTGGAGATGACTAGAATTCAAACAGAAATTGCTAGGCATCCGGACACCCTTTTGACCACAGTACATGAGTGGCAGAATAAAGTGACCACCTTAAAAGGTGAGCTAAGCTCAGTCTTAAATGCTAGGGTCTTAGAGAGATGGGAAGCCAACAAGTTGGCACATTTTAAATATGGCGAGGGGGCCGGCAAGTTGTTGGCTTGGAAGACAAAGACCGAGCAAGATCGTAATAATATTAACTCAATTACGTCCGGTGGTGTAACATTCTCCACCGATGTTGACATTAGTAGAGCGCTTCGAGATTTTTTTTGTGAAATATACTGTGAAGATAAGAACGTTGAGTCAAAGCAGGTTGAAGATTGGCTAGCGGGGGTCTCTCTTCCGGCACTGTCACCAGAACAAAACACCGTACTAAAAGATCCTATTTCTCAAGAGAAAGTTAGGATGGCAGTGGCTAGTAGTAAAAAAGGGAGGGCATCAGGACCAGATGGTCTGCCATCGGAAATTTATAAAGCCCTGATTACAACAATCGTCCCTTTCTTAACTGAATTGTTTAATAAGATCCTCCAGGAAGGGATGCCCCCTCCTACTTCATGGGATAGTGCCTCAATAACACTGATATTAAAACCAGGAAAATCAGCAACTAATTGTGGGTCTTATAGACCAATTTCTATTTTAAACACAGATTATAAAATCTTCACATATGTGTTGGCAAATAGGTTGGGGGCAGTCGCAACAAACATCTTGCATGTAGATCAAAAGGGCTTTGTAAGGGGGCGTCAGCTATATGAGTTGACCTATGATCTTATAGGTGCCATCGACATGGCGACAGTGGGGTCACTTCCCCTTGCAGGTCTGACTTTGGATGCCACCAAGGCCTTCGATAGGGTTAACTTGGTTTACCTATCGGAGGTCTTGGGAAAATGTAACATTGGCGAAAAATGTTGGCGCGTAGTCAAACTCCTGTATAGAAACCCGTCAGCTTCTATACTTGACAACGGAGAACTATCAGACCCATTTAAAATCACTCGGGGTACCCGTCAAGGTTGCCCCCTCTCCCCCCTTCTGTTCGATCTGTATATAGAGCCTTTTGCTCAACGGATTCGGGACAATCAAGCCTTTTATGTTTGAAGGTTGGGAGAGGAAGGTAGCCTTATATGCGGATGACGTTCTCATTTTTTCATCGGAACTACATTCGGCATTTCCAGCTGTAATTGCGTTGGCTGAGGAGTTTGAATCCGTGTCTGGCTATGAAGTCAATGCTGTCAAGACAGATATAATGGTCTGGAATGACCCTGTGCCTGTGGCATGGGTACAGCTAAGTCCAGTCCTACGTTACTTGGGTCTAAATATATATATAAGTATATAAACAAGATAGTTCCATCAAATTTCTCGCTTATTGCCAAGGAGTGTGTAGACTTATGAAATCATGGTCTTCACTTCCGTTATCTTTATTGGGCAGATCCAACCTAGTCAAAATGACTATTCTTCCGAAGGTTACATTTCTATTTAATACCATCCCCCTCTTTTTTGAACCTACAATGATAGCTAAACTCCAAAGTGACATATGTTCTTTTATTTGGAATAATCGCAGTCCTAAAATTGCTTGGAAGACGATCAGGCGCCGAAGAGAGAAGGGTGGCTTGGCGGCGCCTGACCTACAGCTCTATGGGTGGGCCTTTCATTTGTCCCATGCCAGGATGCTGTTAAAATCTCTGATAAACTCGGGATGTGGGCACATGTTTGCGGCATTGCTTAGAGGGGAAAAGGTTGCTGATCATGAATTTTTGTTTAAGTTTGGGGATCCCAAGTTTAAAAAAAAAGTAAAACTGAAGGTGTTGAGAGATATATCTAAAACATGGGCTAAACTCAGGCGTTCCATTAAAAATGATTATTATTCTTGCAAGGCTCCATTATGGAATTCCCCTGGATCCCCAAGCTGGCTTTTGGATAGTCTTGCAGTACCGCTGCGTGAGGCAGGATTGGAGGTATGGGGGGATCTTTTTGTTGACAGTAGCTTACTCCCGTGGGAGGTATTGAGTTCAAAAATAGGGGCTGGGTTCTCCAGGTTTAAATACCTACAAATACAAAGCTGGGCACACTCACAGATTTTTGTTAAAGGTAGATTTCAGTTAGGGGGTGATAGCAAAATAGTGTCCCTCTTAATAGATAAGCCTCCAACTAAGAAAGAGGTCTCACTTTGGTACAATCTTTTACTTGATGAAATCGAGGGTGAGTTCCAGTTGCCCGATTTGCTGTGGACCACACATATTGCCACCACCAGCGTGGAGAACTTGTGGTTTGAGTCTTTTAAGATCATGTGGAATATTGTGAAACCATCGTGGCTACGCCGGAACCACCTGTTCACGCTGCATAGGGCCTACTATTTGCCACAACGCCTGTCAAAATTTTCGGATAATTCACCTGTCTTATGCCCTAAATGCGGTTTGGTAGCCGCCTCCGATTTGCACATGTTCCTAGATTGCCCACTTTTATCACCCTTTTGGAACGCAGTTTGCCTATCACTCTCTACTTCCTTGGGATCCCAGTTTATATATGTCCTGCTCTTGTTATCTTTGGTGTTTCTCCTGAGTTTCAGGGATTGGCAAAAAAATTACTTTTTTATGGTATTTTGTTGGCCAGGAGGGAGATATGTAAGAGATGAAATGACCCGCTACCTCCTTCCTTGCTGGACTGGCGCACTTCTGTGCTACAAAACATCGAAGTTGGA
This sequence comes from Lissotriton vulgaris, assembly GCF_964263255.1. NCBI lineage: Eukaryota > Metazoa > Chordata > Amphibia > Caudata > Salamandridae > Lissotriton > Lissotriton vulgaris. The sequence goes on from NW_028247168.1 coordinate 784,147, forward strand.
CCTCTCAAGATCAGGCAACTCACGCAAGAGAAACTTCTGGCTGCTATTAAATTGGTAACGGTTCCCTAATTGACCATGTTTTTTTTTGTTGTTGTTGTTTTTTTTCCCCCCAAGGTCCAATGATTACGCTGCTTGCCACTTTTTCCACGTTTGTTTATACCCAATAAAGTTGACTTCGGTACAGAAATGGGTATTTTTATGCAGCATATGACCCTGACGGTTGTTCCAATGTGGTGTAGTTGGAGTTTGGCAATACTTACTGAGGGGCAACTTGTGCTGTTCCACTTAGAGCCCCTACCAGTCTACCTGTGACACTAAGTCCATCTTCACTTGCTACTATTTGGTTACCAAGGGCGAAATATGAGGACAAAATAAAAAAATAATAATAATAACTATCATCGCTTTATGAGACTCCATGACATTTTGCAGACCTCTGGCAAAACTAACCAAGACTTGCCCTACTAAATTTCGTGCTTATCTTTGCAGGGGAAAAAATGAAAACGTGTGTGTGTTGTCAATAAAGATGTAGTTGCCATTTTATCTTCGATTACTTCAAACTTGGCATGCCATTTAGAGGAGCGCCTTTGCCTTGCAAAATTCTGATCAGTTGTTTTTAAGATATTAGCTCATGAAAAATGTGTTGGGCGCACTTCGAAGACTTTAAATTTAGAGATATTTTCACTGATGAAAGATGCTTTTGGAGTTAGCTATAACTGTAGCACTGTTTGTATGTCAGGACCGGAGGCGAGGATTATGCTATTCTTTCTCCACTTTATTAACAGCAGCCATTTTATAGTTGATACAAAAAAACTACTATGAAACCTTGCGACCATCACAACAACATCATGGAGTCCAACACGTATATTGTCTGTTCTAGCTCCACCAATCAGGATAGCTCAGCCTGCTCATAGTCCTTCTTCCCTGGCCATTCCTTCTCTTTCTAAACTGCTCGCAACCAAGACAAGTGACTTATTTTTTTCTCTCAGGAGTTTTGTTGTGGCCTAATAGTTGCATGGTCTTTGTGATTTGCTTGTGTATAAATTGCTGGTTAAATGTTTACCTGTGATTATTATTGTTTACCTCTGATTATTAATGTTTACCTGTGTTTATTAATGTTTACCTGTATTTATTATTGATGAATTTTGTTGAATTTCATTATGCCTTGTTAACCGTTGTTAGCGCGTTATGATTATTACTGCGCTTCTCAGTTGATTCGCTGGAATTTTTTCCTGTTAGATTTTTGCCCAGGCTCAACTTTCAGCTTTTTTCTTCCACGGGGCGCCCACTACTCGGGCCGACCCGCGTCCAACCGCTGGAGCATTTCTGCTCCTTCGCAACCGTGTTTTCATTTGTACAAAAGCTCGGTGGGGCAGTCTTCCCGCCTGTAGGGGGCGCTCGACTGGCATTCCCTGCCCCGGCGCGCGCTCCACATACCGCGCATTCTGCACTCTAACAGGAATTGGAGCTGCAGCTCAGCAGGGAAGACTTCTCGCTGGAGAGTTACACCTGCTGTGATAACGGGTCTCTACACTGCGTTAGCAGTATTCTGTCCAGGCTGCATTAGCAGCTCCCTTTGCACACCCGTGTGGGTCGGTATTTCTTAGGCCAGTTACGCTCCTGAAGAAAAGGAGTCAGTATTGCGGATCTATGTCTTTGGAACCCCCCCTCCCAGCCATACATTGCCATCAGAACTCAGGGCTGCAGGGTCCCGGGCGTGAGTCCATTTATGTGCCAAAGCTGCACAATAAGTGTGGCTGACATCCGCCACCCGTATTTGGGCACACCCTGCCCTGGACTGCTAATTATTGGTGAAAAATTTGCCTTGGGAGTGCCTACCCGCCCCCCTTTGGCCTGTCCCTATTTTATTGGGTTTACACCCCAAAGTTATATATACCTACTAGCAGCCCGTCCCGACGTTGTCCGGGTATGAATTGCTGCCGGCCAGTAGTATATTGTTTTGTAGGATTTCGTTTTGACAGCATTTCTTATCTGTGACAGGCTTGTTAAACGCTCCGATTCACAGTGCACTGCTGATGCACTTAAGAGTGCGCGTTCAGTAGTGTGTGAACTCGAGTTTCCCTACTTTGTTTTCCATTGCAATATTATATAGCGCGAACTCGACAACATGGCATGAGCACAATTTACATTACAGAAGAACACATTCATTTGTGGTAGGCACGGGGAGACATGAGATTTGCCTGGAATCACAGGATGTTGAGCTGATGCCGAGATTCGAACGTAGCTCCCCAGGTCTAAAGTTCACAATTCTAGAACTTGTGGCGGGAGGTGTGTCTAAAAGTGTATGTCGGTGCCGGCCATCAATGAGAGAGACCTGTGCATTTTTCAAATGGGTGGTGAAAAAATATGAGTATGTTGCTGGAGATGTGGGCCGCCGTGCCACCAATGTACTTACCATTATTCCGCAACTTTCTTTCCGCATACCATCGCTCTGCATACTTTCATTACGAAAGTACCATGACTCCGCAATGCCATTATAATGCATGGCATTACATTTTATATGCTTTTACCACGCATACATTTACAACGAAATTCGTTGTAAATGCATGAATGGTAAAAGCATGTTTTTTTAAATGTTTGGATAAGGTAAGTATGGGTATAGGGGTATATGTTTTGGGGTGTTTGGGTATTTTAAGGGTTCAGATATAGTTTTGGGTTATGGGGTGCAGGGGTAGTTTTAGGGTTTAGGGATAGGTATGGGTTTTGGGGTACAGGGGTATTTTTAGGGTTCAGGGCTAGGTTAGGGTTTTGGAGTATAGGGGTATTTTTAGGGTACAGGGGTAGGTTTGGAGTACACTAGTATTTTAAGGGTTCAGGGCTGGGTTTGGGGTAGAGGGGTATTTTTAGGGTTCAGGGCTAGGTTTGGGTTTTGGGGTATGGGGGTATTTTAGGGTTCGGGGTAGGTTTGGGTTTTGGGGTACAGGGTTATTATTAGGGTTCAGGGCTAGGTTTGAGTTTTGCGGTACAGGGGTATTTTTAGGGTTCAGGGGTAGGTTTGGGTTTTGGGGTACAGGGGTATTTTAAGGGATCAGGGCTAGGTTTGGGTTTTGGGGTACAGGGGTATTTTAGGGTTGAGGGGTAGGTTTGGGTTTTGGGGTATGGGGGTATTTTAGGGTTCGGGGTAGGTTTGGGTTTTGGGGTACAGGGTTATTATTAGGGTTCAGGGCTAGGTTTGAGTTTTGCGGTACAGGGGTATTTTTAGGGTTCAGGGGTAGGTTTGGGTTTTGGGGTACAGGGGTATTTTAAGGGATCAGGGCTAGGTTTGGGTTTTGGGGTACAGGGGTATTTTAGGGTTGAGGGGTAGGTTTGGGTTTTGGGGTACAGGGGTATTTTTAGGGTTCAGGGCTAGGTTTGGGTTTTGAGGTACAGGGCTATTTATAGGGTTCAGGACTAGGTTTGGGTTTTGGGGTACAGGGTTATTTTTAGGGTTTAGGGATAGGTTTGGGTTTTAGGGTACAGGGTATATTTATAAGGTTAAGATGGGTTAGTGTTTAAGGGTGTTGGGGTATTTTAAGGAGTAAGGGTGGGTTATGATTATGGGGTGCAGGGGTATTTAAAGGGAGCAGGGTGGGATTAGCACACAATATGAGACATGGCATGAAGGGCGGAACGTACCACACGCCCCCAACGTTTGTCACGCCCGCAGCACATGCCCACTGCACAACGCAGACACGCCCACAAGGGACTACTTTGCTGGCACAGTTCCTTTACCTTTTAAATGTATATGGTGGGCGTCTGCATAGCCTATGTCCTTCTGCTGCAACTGCCCTTTCCATCGCTGTATTGGGTGTTGTGATTGGTGCTGTGGTTCCTGAGATTACCCGCCTCAGAGGTTTGGGCTCTCTCTTTAATATATTAGTATGGATTGGGTTTACACTCCAGGATTGTACATACCTGTGACATGGAACCCTACTCTGAGAATTTTGGGGAGGAGGAAGCTCTTGCGGCCCTGCAGTGGGATGATGAATTCAACGATACGGTAGACGCATCGATGGCCCAGCTCAAGATCCGCCTTTCCCGCCAAATTGTGCCGGCCCGACCTCAACCCCCCTGACACCCAACCACCTCTGGCAAAGCACACCCACAAGGCGGGAGTGGACCCTGATGCTTTCGCTCGCCTTAAGCAGGCGTTTCATGACTGTACCACCTGCCTGCCACCCCCTCCTGACCCTACTGATGGGGACCACAGGGACACGAACGATGACGCAGGACCTTCCCGTTCCTGGCTCCTCTCCCACCAACCGCCTGGCAAAACTGGCCAGGGCCTGTGTGCAGACATGCTTGACCCAGACGATATCCTTCACCAGAGGTTATCGGATCGGGCTCCTTCTGACAAGGTCGGCCCGCAACTGCCTCAGGGCATAGTGTCCCCACCCCTATCTGGAAAGCAAGGTAGCTTTAACACCTGATATTGACCCACGTATTTCAATTCGTAATAGATCCCAAAAAAGGGATAGACGGGTCCTGGCGGGCATGGCAGAACAAGTTGTTAGACACCCTGGGGCCCCTGATGAATATTCTTGATATGACGGAGGAGGTAAAGTACTCCGAGTCCCACATCTCCCTAGACACCTTGTCATCCTAGAAGCAATGCACCATGGTATTCCTTGGCAACACCAACTACTGTGCCCTGTCTACCGAGCGACGCAGGTCACTACCTATTAAGGTGGACCCCAAGCTCAGAGATCTGGTGAATTCCAAGGCAGGCCCGGTGGCGCAGGGAGGCCTTTTTGTGGAGTAACTGGGCAGATTTGTCAATACCTTTACCTCATTGAACAATGCGCAGTCCTAAATTAAAAGGTATTTCATTCAAGGGTTTTCAGCGGGGCTGGCCGAGGAAGGGGCCGCTCGTCCGGCCGCCCAATCAGTACGTTCCAAGACAAGGCTCCCACCAAAGCCAGACCAGATTCTGACATTTTTATCCCACCAGAGGAAGACGTGGCAAGCACAGAGGCTGCTGTGGAGGTGGCGCCTCCGACAATGCCAGTGAGTGTCCTACCTTCTTCCCGAATAAGGGTAGGGGGCCATCTGGCAAATTATTTCCAGGCTTGGGCTTCCATCACAGGAGAAGCCTGGGTTCTTCAGACTATTCAGGGTTCTAAATAGAGTTCTACGGGAACCCATCCCAACCCATTCCCCTGCGACCTATCACCTTCTCTGCAGTAGACGCCTTTTTGGTGGATCAGGATGTGCGGTCTCTCCCAGTCAATGGGGCCATTGGCCGGACCCTCCTCCACCCTAGAGGTTTTATCAGCAACCTCTTCGTTCGAGGCATGTGGGCTGCTGAATTCATATCCGTGCATAGATCGCCACCTAGTGTTGGGTCCGGATGATTGCATATTGTTGTCCTGGAAGAGTCTTCGAAGTATCACGAGATAGGTGGCTCCTCCCCTGGACTACAGTGTGCATAGGCATCCTCTCCATTCTCAGATTGTTTTTTTCCGCCAGTGGGTTCGGATGTACTTTCTTAACTCAAGTTCGGAATCAATATAAAAAACTTTTTCACAAGGCCAAAAGGCCTTCGGGGCGTCGGTATTGTCTTTCGTTCGGTGCCGCATACTTGTTCCAGTTCTTCGAGCTGGACGTCGAAGGCCGCTTGCCTTTTTCGACACCAAAGGCCCCATCAACGATCGATGATGGAACGGAGCCCGTTCAAACGATGCCCCGTTTGCAACTCTAAATACCCTCACATCGATGTGCACCCGGTATGCAATAAATGCCTATCTCCAGACCACGATGAGGCCAGCTGCATGGCCTGTTCTCGGTTCAGGTCAAAGAAAACACTTCGGCTTCGACGCGCCGCGAGACAGTCGGCACAGAAAACAGCGCCCGACCCGGAGAACATCTTCGAGGCTGAAGACGACGAGGGCGTCGATGAGGAGGATCCTGAACAACATTCGGATCCTGCGTCGGAGCAGAACTCTAACTATGATGAAGACGAAGAAGAAGACTACGTCCATGATGGAGACGTCGTCGAGGTAGGAGACGGCGCACAGGCCATCGGAGCCGTCGATGACGACTCGAGAGATGAGCAAGGCCCAACCGCAGTTGTGGGGGTCGATGATGACACTGTACTTTCAAAGGCTCAGGTTGAGGCATCACCGGAAGGCCTTAGCCAAGATCTTCAACTACATTCTATAGCCCTGCGTCAAGGCCCGGCTAAGAATATATCTAAGGAACCATCGGTCGATCAACCATAGTCAACTGTGAAATCGAAACTGAAACCGACAGACATAAAATCGAAACCGAAACTGCTAAAAACAGTCCTCGGATCGACGACTTCGGATTCATCGGATCCAATCAAACTAAAGAGTGTCATCGACCCTTCGGGGTCACAAGGGGGTGTCGGCCCGAAGTTCGGGGCGCCGAAGCCTGTAACTAAGGTCAAGCACGTCGCACTGACGCCATCGACGTTGACGTCAAAAGATGGCGACACTAACAAGGGACTCAAGGCTCAGAAGACTCTCGATCCGAAGCTTCCAGCCTCCAAACCACTGGTAGTCAAGACCTTCCAGTCGAAGACCAAAATTGGCTCGAAAGAGCACGTCAAGTCGAAGCAAAAGAGCGTGCCTGCTGCGCACCAAGAGCTCGAGTCGACGCAAGGCCAGAAACAAACTGGTGATAAGACTAAGTCGGTCGGATCGAAGACGGCTCCACCCACGAAGAAGGTCAGTCCGTCTCCAATGCTTACGCCAGCGATAAAATTCGGACTGCCCCTGACCGCGCGACCTAAGGCGTTCGAGCCACAACAAAGCATCAAAACGACCAAAAAGGTGTCAGTAGTACAAAGGAATCAGCCCATAGAAGAGGACATTGTATTCTAAGTGCCCTCCTATGATAACCAGTCGAAACTGTTCATCGACTCGGATTTTGGCAGACTCACTATTTATAAAAGAAAGATCATTCCAGAAAATCCTATGGAGTCATACAAGATCCCACTCAAAAAGAAAAGGGACTCTTCCACCTCACCTGTACTTTTTGAGCCTGTGGAGTCCTATGGACAGGAATATACCTATTCACCCACACGTACTAATGAGGATGTGGGGGAAGGCTACAATGAGGAGGAATTTAATTATCCTATTGACACAGATCAAGAGGAGTCTCAACCCTGGACTGACCCTGTTGACGCGGGTGAGCAACACACCACGCCTGACACTCAATCCTATACGGTCAAAACTTCGCCAACTGAAGATACAGCTGCGTTTAACGCGTTACTTGAAAGGGCAGCAAATAATCATGATGTAGAAATGCACGCTGACCAAGTAGAGGAAGACTTTTTGTTTGGCACTTTCTCAACTTCAGAAAGATCAGTAAAGACATTGCCTATGCTGAAGGGTGTTAAACACGCTGGTGACATTTTCAAAGAAACCACAAAGGCAAGGGTTGTGAACCCAAGAATTGAAAGGAAATACCGGCCTCCGCCTGTAGACCCTACGTATATCAAGGGTCAGCTGCCATTGGACTCCTTAGTAGTGGCAAATGCTCGTAAGAGAGCGAACTCTCAAACAAGTGGTGATGCTCCTCCTCTGGACAAAGAATCCAAAATCTTGGAAGCTTCTGGAAAACGTGTAGCGGCTCAAGCGGCTCAAGCAGGGAATATTTGGAGAATCTCAAATACACAGGCCCTATTAGCAAGATATGATAGGGCTCATTACGACACATTGGAGCAACTACTACAACACTTGCCTGATGCTTATAAGGAGGGAGCAGAAATGCTGATACAGGAGGGGAAACTGATATCAAATGCATCCATTAAATGTGCGCTAGATGCAGCAGACACAGCAGCTAGGGCCATCAATACAAGTGTGATGCTCAGAAGGCATGCCTGGTTACGCATCTCTGGTTTCAAGCCTGAGATTCAAACCACATTACTAAATCAGCCTGTTAACCCTGATTTTTTTATTTGGTCCTGATGTGGACACAATCCTAGAAAAAATTAAGAAAGACACTGAGACAGCCAAATCCACTGGAGCTCTGCAGTCACAACAGTTCAGGGGAGGTTACTTTCGTCGCTCCGGTAACAGGGGAGCCTCTAGAGGTCAAGCATCACAGCAAGCCCAATACAACAAGGGAGGCACACAGACCACCTATAACAAGAACAATATGGGTGTATACCGTGGCAACAGCACCAAAGGCAGAGGACGAGGAAATATTAACGCCAGATCCTCCGCCAACACTAAACAGTGACGTCTTGTCACTGCCCCCAGACCATGTAACACCGGTCGGGGGAAGACTTCAGCAGTTCCTTATCTTATCTTATCTTATCAAAGTTTTATAAAACGCTCGCACACCCAAGGGTTTCATGGCGCTAACCAACAGGACGCAAACACTACTAAGGGGACCATCTTACACTAGGCTGTCGCTTGGGTAAACAGCCATGTCTTTAATAGCTTCCTGAATGGAAGAAGAGCGGTACAGGAACAAATTTCCAAGGGAAGAGAATTCCACAACTTGGGTGCAAGGGTGCAAGGGTGGCTAACCTGCGACCTCCCTTGAGTGATAGCTTGTAACGAGGGATGATCAAAAGGGTGTGAGACGCAGACCGGAGGCTACGGGAGAGGGTATATCTGAGAAGAAGTTTCTGAATGAACTTGGGACTACGAGTGTGAAGAGATTTGAAGTCTATACAGGCCAATTTGAAGGTGACACGGTGTTGAATTGGGAGCCAATGAAGTTGCCTCAGCAGAGGTCTGGCTGACTGCCATCGCGGGAGGCGGTGTATCAGTCTGGCCGTCTGATTTTGTGCCATCTACAGACGTCTACTGAGTGTGACAAGGAGGCCGAGATAGATGGCATTGGCATAGTCTACCTGAGACAGCACCAGTGCTCTGACTACCTGGGTCAGTGCTGATTGAGTGAGCATCTGACAGATCTTTTAAATTTTCCGCAGTTGAAAAAAGCAGGTGGACACAACAGAGTTGACCTGAGGTTTTAAGGAGAGGTCGCTGTCTATGAGTACCCCTAGGCTTTTGACTGATTTAGAGGGGACAGGTGGAGGACCTAATTTAGAAGGCCAGTAATGAGGGCCCCAAAATGATTGACTATTGCCGAACAAGACTAGTTCCGTCTTGCCCGGATTTAGCTTGCGTTGGTTCTCGTCCATCCACTGGCAGATGTGGAGCATGGTATCTTGAAATTGATGGATCGAGTCGGGGGAGTTGTCAATTGTAAAGGTGAGTTGCAGGTCGTCTGCATAATTGAAAGTGGTGACCTTAAAGGATTGAAGAGACTGAAGCAACGGGAGCATGTAAATATTAAATAGCAGAGGTGACAGTGAGGAACCCTGGGGGACTCCACAGGTGGTCTGGAGTTTATGAGATGAAAAAGGGGGTAAGCCAACCGCTTGAGTGGGGTCGCACAGAAAAGATCTAATCCAATCGTGTGCCAGGCCGCAGATGCCCACGGATCTGACACGGTCGAGAAGAATGTTGTGGTCGACCGTGTCAAACGCGGCCGACAAATCAAGCAAAACCAGCGCCTGAGGGATTCCCAAATCTGCATTGAGACGCAGAGAGTCAAAGACTGCTACGATAACTGACTCGGTTGAATGGGCTGGACGGAAGCCAGCCTGGGAAGGGTGTAAAATGTCAGTTTGTTCAATAAAATTTGAGAGATGAGAAGTGACGTGCGCTTCCAGTATCTTGGCCAGGTACGGAAGCAGGGATATAGGCCTGTAATTTGAAAAAGTAGACGGATCTGCTCCCGGCTTTTTTAGAAGGGGCAGCAAGACTGCATCCTTAAAAGATTCAGGTACTGTCCCTTGAAGCAGGGAGGTATTGAGAAGTCTTAGCGCCGGAGTTGGAAAAGCGGCATATACCGTCTTTAAAATGTACGGTGGACAGCAGTCATAAGGAGAGCCTGATTTTACCCTATTCAGTAGGGATGTTAAAGCTGGGACGTCCAGGGGTGGGAAATGGTCCAGGGATAGGGAGTTGGAATTGTGAGCAGGAGCATGCAGAACATGGTTAGTGACAGAAATGCTAGATTTAATAGTGGCAATTTTGTCCAGAAAGGATTGATTCAGGGTGTTGCAGAAGTCTTGATTAGCAGCAGGCTTGGTTTCCGTTCTACTGGGATTCGAGAGTTTTTTTACAATGGAGAAAATCTCCTTTGGATTGTTGTTAGACTGTTCAATTAGGTTGCAGAAGAACTTGGATTTGGCTGACAAAATAGTTTTCATATAGTCAGCACGTGCAGCCAGATAGCTGGTCCTGTCAAGAGTGTTATAGGTTCTCCTCCATGCTCGCTCCTTTTGCCTGACCAGAAACTTTTTATCTCTCAGATCAGGAGTAAACCATTTATGGGCATTAGAATGGCGAATAGTTTTGCATTTTTTCAAAGGAGCGTGAATGTCACTGGCAGCCTTAAGCCAGTTGAAAACATCAGACTCAGCAGAGTTGAGGTCGAGGTTTAAGGCCGGTTGAGAATTGTTTAAACTTTCCAGAAAGTTCCTGCCAGTCTGGGATGGCATTACCACAGACAGGTGGGTGAGACAACTTATCCAATATGGCTATTGTCTAGAACTGACCTCCATCCACCCAACATACCCCCAAGGCACCGTCCTATGTCCGCAGAGCACATGCAATTATTGCAGCAAGAGGTCATCTGCATGCTGCAAAAAGGGGCCATAGAACTTGTGCCTTTAGAACAACAGGGTACAGGGGTGTACTCGCTGTACTTCTTAATCCCAAAAAAGGACGGGTCTCTCAGGCCCATACTAGACCGCAGACCCCTGAACCAATACATCTTGTCAGAACATTTTCACATGCTCACTTTGCAGCAAATTCTACCATTGCTCAGTCAGGGAGATTTCCTAACAACACTAGACCTGAAGGACGCATATTTCCACATTCCGATTCACCCAGGACACAGGAAATATCTCAGGTTCACCATCAACAACCAGCATTACCAGTTCAAGGTCCTGCCTTTCGGGGTCACAACAGCCCCCCGAGTGTTTACCAAGTGCTTGGGGACAGTAGCTGCGCACCTTCGGAGACATCCATGTCTATCCTTATCTGGACGACTGGCTTATCCAAGCAAAGTCAGAACAGCAATGTGCCAGCCACATGTCCGGCACAATTCACCTCCTACACAGTCTAGGTTTTTCACTGAATTATCCAAAGTCTCATCTTCAACCCGCACATGTACAACAGTACCTAGGAGCGACAATAGACACTCTGGCAGCAAAAGCAAAGCCAAAGTCAGCGAGAATCAACAGCATGCAATTGCTGATTCATAGATTCAGACCCCAACACTCACTCCCAGCGCAAGTGTTTATGCAGCTGATAGGTATGATGGCCTCCTGCATCTTCATAGTCCCTCACACGAGACTACACATGCGTCCGCTTCAGAAGTGCTTAACACGACAGTGGAACCAGGCTCAAGGACAGTTGAAAGACCAAGGGGCAGATTTATGAGGCACTTGCGCCACGTTTACGCCGCTGTTGCGTCACGCAAGGCGGCGTAAACGTGGCCCATCTCTACGAACGATTTACAACGTGACGCATCTAGGCAGATGCGACATGTTGTAAAGCCCTGCGCCGCTTGTGGGCGTTCCGGCGCAGGGTGGGCGTTCCGGGGCAGGTGCGCCTCGCAAAAGTGGCTGAGTGAAATCTATGAGATTTCACTCAGTCACTTTTAAGCCAATGCTGCGTCAAAAGCCTGCGCCTTCTTGAAGCAGGCGTAGGTCTTGACGCAGCATTGTTAAAATGGGGCACCCCCAAGCCTTGCTGGAGCTGCGTCGCGCTTGCGACGCAACTCCAGCAATGCGACACATTTCCGGCACAGATGCGTCACGCATCTGTGCCGTTTTTGCACCATGGTGCGCCGCATTATAAATGCGGCGCACCATGGCTGGCGGAGCTGTGGCGCACTGTGGCGCATGTTAACTGGCGCATCCCTGGGGATGCGCCAGTTAACATAAATCTGCCGCCTAGTGTTGGTGACCGGTCGTGCATACAACTCTCTGCATTGGTGGAACACACAAACCCTTTGCAGGGGACGACCGTTCCAGGAGCCTGCACCACAAATAGTGCTGACGACGGACGCATCTCTCCAGGGCTGGGGAGCGCATGTCCTCCATTACACAGTGCAGGGACTATGGACGACGCGGCAAAAGAAGATGCACATCAACCTACTGGAACTGATGGCAATCTTCATGGCGATGAAGGCGTTCAAAGTGCATTTGTGCAACAAAGTCGTGCTGATCCGGACGGACAACATGACTGCCATGTACTACATCCAGAAGCAGGGAGGGACACACTCGCCACAGTTGTCACACCTAGCTCAGAGCATGTGGAAGTGGGCCATTCAAAGAAACATGTTCCTCATGGCAGAACATCTCCCAGGAAAGGACAACCAGATGGCGGATCTGCTCAGCAGGCACAGCCATCAGATGCACGAGTTGGAGATACATCCCTCGGTGCTACAACCGTATTTCCAGCAGTGGGGTCATCCAGAGATAGACCTGTTCGCCACAAAGGAAAACGCAGAATGCCAAACCTTCGCCGCCAGGTTCCCACACCCACAGTCTCAGGGCAATGCAATATGGATGAACTGGTCAGGCAGATTTGCGTACGCTTTTCCTTCGGCACCGCTCATACCACTAGTGGCGCGCAAACTGCGACAGGACTGAATGACACTCATACTAGTTGCTCCAACATAGGCAAGGCAGGCATGGTACACCACGTTCCTAGAACTTTCCGTGGTGCCTCATCAACGACTGCGACTCACACCTAGTCTCCTCACTCGGAGCCATGGAGACATTCAGCACCCAGATCCGCAACAGTTGAGCCTTGCAATATGGCTCCTGAGGTCATAGAGTTTGGCTACCTGAACCTGCCCCCTGACTGTATGAATATTATCAAGGAGGCAAGAATAACCTACAACCAGGGCATGCTATGCGGCACAATGGAAGCTATTTGTCATTTATTGTTCCAATAATGATATAAATCCGCTAGATGCATCAACTCAAAACATTATATGTTATTTGTTACATCTACACAGATGCAATCTGGCATATAGTTCCATCTGCATACATTTAGCTGCAATGGCAGCTTATCTTCAAAACAGGCAGCACCTTTCCCTTTTCAGAGTGCCAGCCATTAAAGCTTTTATGGAGGGACTCAGAAGAGTAATTCCTCCCAGACACCCGCCTACACCTGTCTGGAATCTGAACATAGTTCTAACCAGACTGATGGGACCACCTTTTGAACCTCTACACTCTTGTGAGATACAATTTCTGACATGGAAAGTGGCCTTTCTAGTAGCGATCACATCGCTAAGGAGAGTTAGTGAGCTTCAAGCCCTAACTATTCAAGAGCCTTTCATACAGATTCATGCTAATAGGGTAGTGCTACGTACCAACCCTAAATTTATGCCTAAGGTGGTATCACAGTTCCGCATTAACCAAACGATAGAACTGCCAGTATTCTTCCCAAATCCAGATTCAGTGGCAGACCGAGCTCTGCACACACTAGATGTTAAAAGAGCTCTCCTGTATTACATAGACAGGACGAAAGATTTCAGAAAGACTAAGCAACTGTTTGTTGCCTTTTCTCCACAGCACAAAGGCAACCCCATTTCCAAATCAGGTATAGCCAGATGGATTGTTAAGTGCCTACAGATCTGTTATCAAAAAGCTAAACGCACATTAACAGTTCCCCCAAGAGCGCATTCCACGCGCAAGTTAGGGGCATCCATGGTTTCCTAGGTAACATTCCTCTAGAGGATATATGTCGAGAAGCCACATGGTCCACCATACATACATTTACCAAACACTACTGCGTGGATGTACACTCCAAACAGCAAGCTGCTGTAGGACAGGCTGTTCTCAGGACTCTTTTTCAGACTGCTGCAGCTGGCACGGGGAACCACCGCTAAGGAGGAAACTGCTATTTATTCTATGCACAGATATGAATTCAGCAGCCCACATGCCTCAAACGGAATATGCTACTTACCAGTATGCATCTGTTCTTGGCATGTAGGGCTGCTGACATTCATATCGCCCGCCCTCCTCCCCGGTGCCTGTCGCAGCTGTAGCACTCAGAATTAATCTCAAGCATGGACATCACTTACTGTATCATACTCCATCTCTGCCACAATGGCGAAAAACAATCTGAGGATGGAGAGGATGCCCATGCGCACTGTAGTCCAGGGGAGGAGCCACCTAACTCGTGATACTTCGAAGACTCTTCCAGGACAACAATGTGCAATCATCTGGACCCAACACTAGGCGGCGATCTATGCACAGATATGAATGTCAGCAGCCCTACATGCCAAGAACAGATGCATACTGGTAAGTAGCATATTCCTTGGTGGACAAGGTGGATGTGGGCAACGCCCAGTGATCAATCTCTGCGAGTTCAACAAGTGGATTATCTATTGCCACTTCAAGATGGAGGGAATTCACCTTCTCCAAGACTTATTACGACCACGAGATTGGATGGCGCGCCGGTATCTCAAGGACGCCTACCTCTCAATTCCTATTTTTCCCCCACACAGGAGGTTACTACAATTCTTCTGGGGAGAAAAGACCTACAAGTTCACCACTCTGTCCTTCGGTCTATCTTCGGCCCCATGGTGCTTCACGAAGGTCCTCAGGCTGGTGGTGGAATGCCTTCGGGCATTGGGAATCAGGCTCATCGTATACCTTGATGACATCCTGTTGATGGCTCAGTGTCCTCAAGCTCTCTCTCAGCAGCTTCAGATTACGGTCAACATCTTGCAAGGTTTGGGATTCATGATCAATTAAGCCATATTCACCCTGGTTCCCTCCCAGAAGGTGATTTTTCTGGGTTTCTCCATCGACTCCGTCTAAGTTTCTCTCAGCCTCCCCTCCAGGAAGGTGGAAAAGATCCGCCACAAAATTCGACAGGCATCCACAAAAGGCAGGTAGCATTCATTGTGGGACTCCTGTCCTCTTCAATCCAAGCGATCTTCCCAGGGCCCTTACACTACCGAGCCCTCCAATGTCTGAAGGCTGTGCACCTCCGCAGAGGTCTTTCGTATTCCCAACAGGTCTTGCTAACTCCGGAGGCCAAGGCGGAGCTTGCTTGGTGGCTAGCCAACATGGAAGCTTGGAATGGGAGAGCGATTTGTGGTTCTGCGCCAGATATGGTCATTGAATCGGATGCCAGCAGGGTCGGCTGGGTTGTGAGATGTGGCAAGTCTATCACCGGAGGTATATGGTTGCTGCAAGAGCTATGGCTACATATAATTGTTTAGACCGCCTAGCGGATCCTTCGTGATCCAGTGTTGGACCAAGGACTCCATCCAGTCTTGCGTGCTCTTTAAGATGGACAACATATCTGCTGTCAGGTACATAAACCATCTCGGAGGCACTTGGTCCAAGGCCCTCTCTGATTTGGCCGCAAACCTCTGGCAATATTGTCTGGACCGACAGTTTTTGGTCAGGGCGGAATACCTACCTGGTCAGGACAATCAGGTGGCGGATTACCGGTCATGTAACTTCTGCAATTTGAGTCTGTGGAAACTCTATCTGGGAGTGTTCAGGGACTTAAACTGCAAATGGGCCCATTCTCAGTGGACCTCCTTGCCTTACACCTGGATCATCAACTCCCCAGGTTTTTCAGTTGGAAACTGGACCCACGAGCAGAGAAGCCGGATGCATTCCTTCAGGACTGGCAGGGGGAACAGGGCTATGCCTTTCCCTTGTTCGCCATGATAACCTGGGCCTCGACAGGGAGCAAGTGTGGTAATGAACACACAGATTTGGAGATCCCATCGCTGATTTCCAGTTCTTCTGGAATTTTCTTAGCATTCTCCAATCCCTCTCCCCCTATTTCCGCGCTATTCCTCAATTCAGCACAGCAACCTCCCCCGCTCGTAATGCAGGAGTCTCTAATTCTCATGGCGTGGCAGATTACTGGGGACGATGGGCGGTCCCAGGCCTTTCGGGCACGGCTGAGAAGTTTATGTCCAAAGCATGGGCTGACGGTATGGTCAAGCGGTATAGATCCACCTGGAGGAGATGGTTACGTTGGTGTTTGCAAAGGGACCTTGATCCTGTGGCAGCAAATATAACGCACATCCTAAATTTGTTGCCGTCTCCGGCTGATCAAGGCTTGGCCTACAGGACGATCAACACCTTTTTGTCAGCCATCTCTGCAGGTCACTCGGCAGTGGAGAACACCCTTTTGTTTGCTGCCTCATGCAGGGAATACGCCTGAACCCAGGTACTCAGCGCACTGGGATGTGAACCAGATGCAGAACCTCTTCCTCTCCTGGCAACCAAACAGGTTCCTTTCCAGGAAAGAGCTGTCGGCTAAGTTAGC
The DNA here is from genome assembly GCF_964263255.1 of Lissotriton vulgaris. NCBI lineage: Eukaryota > Metazoa > Chordata > Amphibia > Caudata > Salamandridae > Lissotriton > Lissotriton vulgaris. The sequence goes on from NW_028247168.1 coordinate 800,460, forward strand.
CATATTACTTTGTTTGATCTCCTGTAAATAGGTGTCGGACGTATGTGCCTTGGACTCTCCAGTAGGATTTTTTCCCCTCAGGAGTTACTTTCACAATTTGCAGACTAACCAAATGCGGGACAAAGTCTATTTTGTACCCAGTCTTTGTAGATTGTTCCAAGTTGTGTGTGGTGTTGTGCCTTAAAGCCTATGAGGAAATATCAGAGGACTTCCGTCTCATCGCTTTCCAGAAGCCACATAGAGCTGTCTCCTCACCATGATTGCCCGCTGGGTAAGGTGGGTGATGCAGGAAATGGGGATAGACCTCCGGGCCTTCGGATCCCACTCAACTAGGGGGGCGATGGCCTCGAAGGCATTTTCCCTGGGAGCCCGCCTGGAGTACATACTCAACGCTGCAGACTGGTCCTCCAACTCTACATTTAAATGGTTTTACTTCAAACTAGTTCTGCAGATGGCCTACTTGGTGATCAGTAAGCTTTAAATTAGCATATTCCTCGCCTCCTGTTCTGACATAGAATGAAAAATATCCTAGCTAGCGTAACGGAAAGTTTCAATTCTATAAAGGACTCAGAGACAAGGATTATCCCACTCAGAGTACAGCAATTGGATTGGATTCTTCCCACCCTCATTCTGGAGTAAGTAATCTCAAAGTTCAATTTCATATGGACTTCAATATTGCCTGTTTGCAAGTACAGTTTCTATGATGCTCTTGCTTGTATTCTTCCCTTTCAGGGCCAATCTTTAGCCATGGTTGTCCCTTAAAATATGATATCTGCTTTCAGGTTCGGACACAAATAAACATGACACATGAGGGGTTGATGACTGCTGATCTCTTGCGACGAAAGAGGAGGAATGGCCATGTATGAAGGACTATTAGCAGGCTGAGCTATCCTGACTGGTGGAGCTAGAACAGACACTCTACATGTTGGACTCTATGATGTTGTTGTGATATTCCCAAGGGTTCATGGGAATAGTCTATTTTTGTATCAACTTTAAAATAGCCCCTGTTAATAAAGTGGAGAAAGAATAGCATAATCCTCATCTCAGAGTCCTCAATAGAATTGAAACTTTCTGTTACGGTAGCTAGGAAATTTCTCATTTGCATATAATTTGGCAAATGCTTGGTATGTTTCTCTTAATCTTTGTTTTTTCATTCGTGTAGATTTGTCAAATTTGGGGCACAGTTATGTTGTGGGATTAAAAAAGTTAAATTGCTAATAGCTGTGGCATGAATTGCTTGCTTCTTTGTTGTGGTTTCATGAATGATCATGAAATTCCACAGGGATTTTGGCAGTCATTTAGCAAGTTCAGTTTTTTGTTGTCAAGTTTCATACAGATCAATAATGAGGAGCTTGGACTTAATTGGGGGGGGGGGCGCAAATTGGTTTTTAGGTGTAATAATAATGAATGTGGGGCTTTATGAAAAGGTGGTGAAAAAATGTTTTCAGGTGTAACAACATAAATGTTCACGAAACTGGCTAGCTATTAGAAAGTTAAACCTAGATCTGACAGAGGGGCCTGGCGTCGGGACCAGGGGGTTGGTAGTGTATAGATAGCACCCATTGCGTAAGGACTGTGGAGTTGTGCAAAGCATCCTCATCTCTGTCTTGCCACCAGCAAGGGAAATGTGTGCAGTGAAAATGTATCACATCCTGCCTCACCCAAGGTAAAGTGGCATTGTGCACCAGTTGCACCTTCTTGAGCAGAATTCACTGGAGCCCCACCTTCCCCATTGGTGATTGATTATGGTTCTTCTCCCACCTCCTTCACCTGCGCAGAGGGAATTCTTTGTCCCACTACATTGTGGAACTGCTGCAGGCTTTTGGTAATGATGGAGGAAATAAGTGTTTACTCCTGTCTTCCTTGCCCCAGGCAGGAGGATCGGGTATGGTGCTAATTACTAGCACCTCCCGCTTTGCCAAAGGACAAGGAGGATAATTAAAAAAAAATGTAAACAGTAGAAAACTAATTGTGAGCTGCTTCTAGCTGCAGAGGAGCAGGTGAACTCTCAGTCTTCCCATTAGTCTGTTCTCAGAATTGTCAAGAGAGTACTGCCCTAGAGCTCCTATCAGAAATGTTTATAGAGCAGCTTTGATAGGTCCCAACTTTCTCATCACAGTTTCACACAGATCCCTGCGACTCATGTGATCTATCCCTTCACTGTGTGTACTTGTGTACGTTTGTCAATAATTCTGGACACTTTGCCGCAACATCCCTGTTCCTCAATCTATTACAACTTAAGTATGAAGCAAAACAAAGGGATCTGACCAAGTACTATCTTCACAATTATAATCGGCACTGGGAATTTCATAACCTGGCCAGGTCCTCTGTAACCTGCATCCTCTTGCAGACAATAACAGAGTGGGCAAGAGTTGGAGCTCCCTCTAGGTTTGTTTACACCTCTCCTTCCCCACTTCTGTTGTTATGGACAAGGCAGGTACACCTACCTTTTGGCCATAGACAATAGGGGGCAGTTTAATCAATAGAACCCCCTTAAAAACAATAATAGGCAAGGCAGAGTGGAGGAAAGTCAGGGCACACTGCCATGGGCAAATCGTGGGTAATTGTTGCAATACTCTTTTAAATAAGACAGGGGAGCTATGCCTCTAATGCACCATCTCCCTGCCTTCCCAGCCAACAGTTGAGATGGGAATGTTATTCCTCCAACAAAGGTCTTGTTTAGAAAAATCTGTCTTGATATTTACAAACGTCAAGAGAGATTGAAGTAGCACAACTGTGGGGCTCCTACTAGCAGCTATGTGTTCCTTTTATAGCCCACTCTTGCCCTTGAGCAGAGTTTTGGGTGTGTAAGCCACAATACCACCACCCACAAGGCTGGTATAGTAATTGGTAGGTGAGTTATAGAGAGTTGTAAGATTAAGTGAGTTAGATGAGGTAGCAGAAAGGAAAAGATGGGTAGGGAAAAAGATGTAGACAGATAGGTAAGGTTTGGAGTGAGATGTAGACGTACAGCTGTACAGCGAGAGAGAATGAGATATAGAGGGGAAGGGTACAGAGAACGGCTATGTAGCCAGAGATAAAAAGGTAGAAAGATACGTTTTTTAACCGAAGGGTAGATTTAGAAAGTTCGATCAGTGAGAACGCCTGAGAAGTTAACAATATGCAAGGTAGAGTGTGAGAGTGGTGATATAGAGATCCAAGCAAAACAAGAATGAGGTAGAGAAAAGATAGGTCAGGTAAATTGAGTAGTGAGGCAGCAATAGGTAGAACAAGAGGGGACAAAGTTCTGGAACTGGTGTCAGTGTCCTCAGTCACCTGTGGCTATCTGATTTTTTTTCCCTTGCTTCCTCCGGACCTTGGGCTAATAGGGTGAATCATTTTCATGTACAAGATCATCCACATATACAAGGACAACAATGTTTAACAATACAAATTAGTGTAATATGTGATCCTGCACATTATGTAATGTGACATTGTATGCATAAAACATGTTTAATGTTGGAAAGAGCATATGTGAAGACTAGGAGGGAGAGATTTAAAGTTCAGTAAGCAAGTAAGTGAAATGACGTAAGTTTAAGCTAGTACCTTAACTCGTGAAATATAACTAAAACTTACTCAAGTGTAAGTTATTCAGAAGTGCACGTTAGCTCTCTCTCTGAGACAAATACATGCACAGATCTACTATGCAGTGCAAAGGAGAACTCTAATATGAAATGCACGTAAAGCTTTACGAATTAGAAAACATCCACTGGTGTGTATGCTCTCCCCTATCAAGCCCTCCCTTATCAAGCCCTCCCTACACACATTAATCAGCATGGCGAAGAATGACTTAGTGTAGATCAAGGCAGAATACTACTTAGGGGGCAGATGTAGTGAGGAAGGGTTTATTTTTTAATGTTATTTTTTAATAGACTTTCCTCATTTATTTGAAAATAAATATTTTGATTTCGTTTTGAGCTTCAATCCTTAGAGTTTTTCGTAGTCTTGTTTCTGGTTCTTCTTTGCAATAAAATGGTACAACTCTGTTCTTCCCAGATTTCACTAATTGATTTATGAATATATGAACACCTGATCTTATTTGGCTAACTTTTTCCTTAAATTTTGGTGCCCCATCTAAGACTATTGCTGTGTTCTGTTGATCTGTCCCAGGGGTCCTCTAAATGAAGATGTGTTTGCTGCACGAAGTAGAGAATTCAGCAGTAATGAGAATGGAATAATAGAATTGCAGGGGCAAATATACAAGCTTCTCCTGCAGGTAAGAATTGACCAAGGGAGAGAGGAACTAAACGAGTATGAGTGGAGTGATGCAGGGATTCCCATTCCTCATCTTAGAAATATTGGCAAATTAGTGATAGTGAAATAAAAATAGGCACCCCCCTGTGAAAAGTATGAAAGTTCCTAATAATCTGTTGAAAAGACTTTCAAATATAATCAGTGTTATGTAAAAATGTATTGATTAACTATACCACTATGCAACTCCTGCGATGAAATGTCACATTGTCATGTTAAGAACAGTAAATCAGTAGCATCATAAATATTGGACTTGCGCACACTCGTTAAGTCAAATATTAAAACCCCCTAAAGTGTATTCTGGGGCCTGAGGACCTCTGACTTTCTAACTGGATGAATTATGTTTTAGGATGTTCTTGAAAGACTGCCAAGGATCTTGAATTTTGTTTCTCCAAAGATATCAGTGTTCAAGGTACCTTGGCCTCAGACTCTGTAGTAAAACCAAAAATGACACACACAAGGTGCATCCGAGAATGAAAGAAGCTGCTCTTTTCATCAATTATTATGGCCCAGTCTCTTTTAGACTCATAAATGTGATAGGGATTAACTTTCAACAAGAGTCTCCTTGCCCAAGTTGCCAATACAGAGATGTACCCTTCTATATCAATGTAATCATGTTTAGTCTTCAGACAGTTCTGACACAGGTTTTCTGGGCCTTTCGCTTATCCTTAAAAAGCCTTAAACAATTGTCAGAATATCAAAATGAGAGGAGTCTATGCAAACATTAGCCATTCAGAGACTGAAAACCATTTATTTTAGTATAATTTCCGGATTCTTTCATGTCACCTAGTGGTGGAACCAGAAACAACTTCTAGCTGTTCTAATTTAGTTTGCAGCTGAGCCATGTATGCATGTGGATGTCATAAGTGCCACAACCAATTTCTACTTGTATGTTCCATGTTTCAACCACATTTTTTGCTAAGTTGTCAGTACTGGTGTTTGCTTCTTGCTTTCAGAGATTTTTTTTACAGAAGGCTAGCATCTAGTCTTAGATATTTTCTAGATATGTCCCTTTACAATTTTTTTTCTTCCCCGTTCAGACCAAGCCAATTGTGCTGCAGGGCTCTGACTTTCAGCCATGAACCATTTGTCAATGGTCACTTGTTGGAGCTGACTCATATAACCTCTCTGTCTTGTGTTTGGGTAACAGTCCCCTGGTACATGTTTGTGCTCTACTTGCTAGCACGTTTATGAAGCAATCCAGAGCCAAATTGCTGGCAAGTCCAATAAGTGTGTAATGATCTGGATATAAATGTTGGTTTTTTTATCACCAGAGAGAATCTTTCCCCTCCTTCACTGAGGTCACCCTCTTTAGCCCTATGCAAGTAATGGATATAACCTTACAAAGTGAAAAGCACCTAACTGAAAACCTGAAAACCATCTGAGTCTAGAACTTGACAGCTTGTTCCAGCCACAACCTGTTTTCACAGTCCAGGAATGGGGCATCAGGAGCCTGGAGCAAAAGATGCTTTGGTATCTAGAACCCTTCTCTGGAGACTCCTCTGCATCGAGCCTAGCTCCTCATCTTGACTTGGAGGCAACTCACTGTTGTAGCCAGATTTGGTATTGGTTACATTTGTTCTCAGGTTCCTTTTCACCCAGGAGCTCACACTCTGTCCCAGACAGCAATCTGGAGACTTGTGACAACAGCATCTACGTCTTGAACATCAATCCCGGATATAGACCCTTAGATTCTGAAGCAGAGCTGATAGTTGTTGTCCAAGAGAAAAATGAATGTTCTATTAGTAGAAAGTACTTTTTTGAACTCACAATGCTTAAGTCCTCCATTGGTACAAGACAGGAGTGGTCATAGACACATAGCTGAGTTTCATCCAAAAGGTACCAATCGAAAATGATCTTTTCCATCCTGGAAAGGCATTCTTGTCTTCCAAGAGAATGAAGCCCTTTTGAAAGGAAGATACTGGAGCTTAAGATCAAGCCCACTTTTAAAGTTTTAGCTGAGGCAGAGAAGTCCCAATGACGTTTACATGGATCGACTGGCTTTTTCTGTACCATCTTAGGAGGTGTGGTAGGAGAAAGGGTTTCAATGTACTACATAATTAGACCCAAATAACCACATCTGCATAGGTCTCATGAGTGCTAAAGAATGCCTGTGCTCCACAGCTGCCTTAGACTCCAATATCTAGACAGCCTGTATCTCAGTCAGTATTTTAAGACCTTTTCAAGGTGCTGTAGAGGCTACTCATTTTAGATGCACTTGAGCTTATCATGAATCCAGACAGCAGCAGGTATTCTATTCCCATAACTTCTGTGTTCAGTTACTCCTCCAACAGAAAGTCAAACAGCTGGCATTGTCCTAGGAATGGACTGCTCATCAGGACAAGATGGAGGGATCCTTAGTGGAACTCCAGGGCAGCGTTTTCATGTTTCGACCATGAAGGGAAATGAGGGGAGCTAGGCTGTTAAGTATTTCTAGTGTCTCCTCCCTGGACTCACCATTTGTGGTACACATTAAGCCTGTCCTGCAAGAAGCTGGATGTTTTGACACTACCAAAAATCCTCTTCTTGAACAGAGAATATGAGTAAATGGCTGTTATTTTTCCACAGCAACCTGCTTAAGTTCAAGTTGATGATGTCATGCCCTTTTCATACAAGCTGTCTGAGATAGAGGGGAAGGTGGACCCTTGCAGGGGGTAATAAGGGTCTATCAGAACATACATGGTAAGCCTTTCTCTAACTAGCTCCAAGAAGAGTGCAAAAGGTACCTGATACAGTTGGCCCTTCTAAAAGAATATCTTGCTAACCTCTTTGAACTTAATAGTGCTTGACAAGCTGATTCCAGTAGCCTTTCAAGCCTCTTGAGTTATGAGGCCTGAAACAGCTCTTGTGCAGATAGCCTTCCTAGTGGCAATAACATTGGCCCTGTGTATTTGCCCTCTGCAATTCAGATGGTGATTCTTTTAATCCTGAAAGGCGGAGAATATGGTGATCCATTAGCGCCTTTCTCCCTGTTTTGCTTACTGTAAATGTGTCCTGCAAAAAAGTGTTGGAAGTAATTGTCTGTCTGTCATCTATGGCTTCACATTTACAGTGTGCTGAGCAAGTGGATCAAGGGTACCTGGAATATTTAAGATTAAGTAAAGTTGCTTGCCAAACTCATAAGTATTACAGGCTCTGGTGGATACAAAATTATCAGTTGTTTTCTAAAAGTCTTTCTGAGTCTGTCTAAAGGGACCATAATCAAGGGCCAGGCAGGCGTAAAGTAGACCATTAGATCCTGAGAAAAAGTTCTAGGTACTCAAATTGGAGTGGGTACAGGTGATGTCTAAAGCAGTTATATGCCATAAAAAGAGAATGACAGCTGTTTGCAATCGGGGAGATTTTAAGTGCTGGAAATGACCGTCTGTAACAGGTGTCTTTGAAGAGCCAGGATATAAAGTACTTAGATTGAACTGGATGCTCCAGCAGCTTGGTTTTCATCTTGATTCTATGGAGTAAAAGTGTTTGTTTTGGTTAGCAGGTAGAATCACTGCAATTTTGAGGAACTTTGAAATGGTGGGAGTCCTCACAGCATCAAACGTTGTTGAAAAATATTTCTTTTTTAATTTCGATTTGGAGCTGGTCAAATACAAAATGTTTCCCTCCAAAATCTTCATGAAGTTCATAAGGATTGTAAATGTTTGTTAAAAATTATGGGAGACACATCCCTTTTTATGGGTGTTGAAGACCCTGACTAGATTTGTATGGCCAGTAAAATCTATTAGAAATATCTCATGAGACTTCCACTGCTGCAGCATCCACTGCTCATTCCCGTTTCTCTTTTTTAACAGCCTTCTCCTTCTAGTAAAAATCCTCCCCATTCCCTTTCCTTCACCTCACACTCCTCCCTCACCCAGATCAAGGCTTTGGTCCCTTCAAGAATTTGCCATCAGCTCAGGGCACACTGCAAATGTTTTTATTTTTATTAAATAATTATTTTTAATATAAGAGAAAGTACCAAATTAAAAGTCAACATGAGGTGGAAAACTTAGCATGATAAAAAGAACAGCATATTACAAATTATGTAATCCAAAAAAACATAAAAGGAAAACAACCTTCCTTATGTATTAAAAATGAATAGGAAGAATTAAAGGTACTAAATAAATAAAATAATGTTATACACATGATTTTACAATAAAAGGAGAGAGAAAGAGAGAAAAGAAAGGGAAATAGGAAGAGGAAGAGAAGTAAGGGAAGAAAATAATAGAAAAGGGATTAGTATAAAGAAGGATGGGAGGATAAGTAGGAAGTAAAAGGAAGCCAGAGCAATCAGATTTAATTTTCTGAGAGAGCGTTAAAGAAGAGACAGTAGAGATTCTTTGTTCATTACAAATAAAATTCCACCATGATAAAATACAAATTTGTGAATTATCTTTCCAACAAGTTAAAATAACTTTAAAAGCAAGAGCAAAGAAAAGGTCAAACAATTTTAGCTTAGAGGAGTTGTCAAAAAATTAATTAAACATGGAACCAAGGAAGACATTTGAAATTGATAGTGGAATACGGCATTGAAACATCTTAGAAGTTACAGACCAAATGGAGTTCCAAAATTTGAAAACATTAGGGCAGTGATAAATTAAATACAATAGTGTGCCATCTGAGGAAAGACAAGACCAGCAAAGGGGAGAGGAAGAGGGATTAATGTTATGAATAAAAGTGGGTGTACAAACTACTCTATTGTATAGAAATAATAAGGATAGAGTAATATTAGCAACTTTAGAGGTGGTAAAGGTTTTGTACCATAACGTATCCCATCTTTGAATCGAGAGATCGAGTTAGAGGTCTTGATCCCATGCCAGTTCAACAAGGGATTTTTCTCTTTCAAGTTTAGGGGTAGCACACATTTTATAGATAAATGAAGCTTTGGGGGAGGATTCAGAGGAAATATTATATAAAGGGGTTAAAGGGATGAATGGAATAGAATCATCAGGGAAATGTTTGGATATTAGGAAGGATTGAAGTTCCTGTGCTAATTGTGAGTATTGGGTGATATATGATGAGGGCAGGTTATAACATTCTTGTAATGTAGTAAAGGGTATGACAGAGGTATGTGATATCAGTTGGTGAACATAAAAAATATCATTTTCTTTCCAGTGTTTAAAGTAGAAAGATTTGTAGCGCAATTTAATGAATTTGATGTACCAGATGGGGTAGGCAAGAAACGCATGAAAAAAATTAGAGCCATCAGTAAATAAGGAAGGTAATAAGTGTTGAGAATATTTTAAAATGGGATATTTAGAAATGAAAGTACAGTTTGACATAAAGCAGATATCATTAAAGAGAATTCATGTAGCGAGGAGCGTTCAGAAGTAACCCAGCGAGGTATCAGTGAATCCTCATCTTGGCGATTTAGAGAGTAAAATTGTCTGATCAAAAAGGCGGTGTGGTATAATTTAACATTTGGGAATCATACCCCTCCTTCTTTTTTTTGGTTTAAGTATTCCAGATAAAGCAATACATGCAGGTTTACTACACCATAACAACTTAGGGCATAGAGAATTAATTTGGTTGAAATAATAATTTGGGATGCAAAAAGGTAGCATAATTTTGATGGTATCCTATCTGCCCCACCAAGATAGAAAAAGAGGAGACCATGAAGTAAGCAGATTTTGAATTTTAAGTTTTAAGGTATTAAAATTATGGGAGAGATGGTAGATGGAAACCAAAATACCCAGGTACTTGAGTTTAGATGAACACCATTTAAAGTTTGTGTTAGAGAACATATCCTGTTAACATAAGGAATTTAAAGGCAAAATTTCAATTTTAGAGAAGTTTAACTTGTATTCAGAAATTTTAGAAGATAGATCAATCTCCTGCAGGAAAATGGGTAGAGAAGTGATAGTTTTTGAGAGGTAAATCAAAATATCATCTGCATAGGCATATAATTTGATTTCATGGGAATTGTTTTGAAAACCTGTTATAAGGGGATTGTGACAAATGCGTTCAAGAAAGGGTTCCAGACATAAAAGAAATAAAAGAGGGGAGCGGGGACAACCTTGTCTAGTACCTCTATGCAAACTAAAATACGGGGATAAAATACCATTGACAGACATACAGGCACGAGGTTCTGCGTATATAATCATTTAATGAATGAAATAAATTTGGGTCCAAATCCGAGCCAATTGAGAGATTTGAACATAAAATGCCAATTGATCCGGTCGAATGCTTTTTCAAATCTAGGAACAATGCAGCAAGAGGGTCTGGATATTTCTTCCCTACAGGGAGAATATTGGAGAACATTCTAGCATTATCCGAAGTTAGCCTACCTTTAATAAAGCCATATTTATCAGGTTTAACTAGCAAAGGTATAACGTCAACAAGTCTAGAGGCAAGAATTTTTGCAAAAATGTTACAATCCTAATTAATTAATGAAATATGGCGATAACATTGACATAAAGTATGATCTTTATCAGGTGTAGGGATAAGTACAATTGTGAACATCCAGAAAGGAGCCTTCAGATTTAGAGTTTGAAATGAATGAGGAGAAAAGTTCAAGTAAGTGTGGAGCAAAAGTAGAAGAGAGAGACAAGATAAGCTCTATAGAAAAACAATCAGGACCAGGAGCCTTAGCTCCTTTTTAGGGATTTAATGGCAATCAAGATCTCTTGCAGCGAGATATCCTTTTCAAGATGATTCAAAACTTCCGGTGTAGAGGGAGGAGGCGGGAGATCAGAAAATGATGTGCTATCATTTTCAGGAGGGTGTGTATCATCTGTATATAATGAATTATAATAGGACTAGAAAGCATTTACAATGTCTGAATCAGAGTGTAATAAATTATTAGTATGGGTATTACGAATAGGACCAATGGATTTTACTTCCTTTTTAACTTTTAAGTAATTATCTAACATTCTACCCGCTTTGTTTTGGCCTCCATGATACTTGGACTTTATTTTAAGTAAAATATTACATGCATCGTTAGTAGCTAGTTTGTTTAAATCTGATTTCGCCTTAATAAGATCCCAAGGTGAGTAGGGCAGTTCGATGTAAAGTAGGCATGATCAAGCTTTTTGATATGTTGGAGACTAGATAAGTATTAAGAGTTTAGTACTTTTTTCTTCCTAGCAGTATAGGCAGTAGCAAAGATAATGAAGGAGGCTTTAAAAGCATCCCAGTTATTATGGGACAGACGTGCCATCATATTTATTGAACTAAAAAAATTCATTAATATACGAGTGTAGTGTAGTTCCTATATTCCCATTAGGCTCTGCGCATTGGAATGACATATACTATAGTTTAGACATAGGTCTGAGGTCGACTAGGTCTCTATCGTATATATTAGACTTAATAGTGAGTGCCAGCTAGCTCAGAGGTCATTAGAAACATTCTCCAATTCACAAGAAGGGATTAGTTTCTGACAACCGCATAAACATGACAACTTTGTTTCCCCAGGATAAGAAACGTATCTCTAGAGACGCAGAAACAATAGATAGCTATTTTACTCAGTCAATCGTGCATGCTTCGTTTCACCAGAGGTGCTGAGGAAATAGAGAGACGGGCGTTTTCAATAAAAAGTATTTATTGAACAGTCTTCTTTCTCAAGCATAAGAAATGTACTGCTACAATCGTAATACTGGTTATAAAGTACAGGGTATATAATACGAACAGTATTATAAAGTAGTACTGTAAAAGCATAATATGGTTTCTAAGGCATAAATTGCCTTAAAATATATAAAATACATACAGTGATAAAATAATGACTAAAAGTACTCAACTGGTGTTTCTAAAATACGCCTACCCCAGTGTACCTGACCTAAGCCTAGCACAAGGGAAGAAGTAAATGAGGAGTAGCTTAAGTTTAGTTTTTTCAGCCAATAATCTAATCAAGAATTCTCTAAGGGTCTAATCAGCTCCGTACCTTGGTTTAGAATGAAGAAGGTCTTGTATGTCTCTCTCAGGGCTCGATTTCCCAGCAACCCGCAAGGGTAGCCTGGAAACACTGGAGCTGGATTTCTCTGCAAGAGAAAAGACAGAGTCTCCCAATGCGTCAGCTGGAGGGTCAGCTTCCTTCAGCACTTGCTGCTGCAGGGCGTCAGGCAAGTAGTCAGTCGATCTGCTCCAAACCACTGTGTGTTTGTCTGGGCAAAACTAGGCATATTTATACTTTGAAGGTGCCGAGTTTGACGTGTGATTGGACTTCATAACGTCATCAAAGACTCAGTTCTTCGAAAAGTCCATAATTTCCTAGATAAATTAGTATTCCGGCAAGGGGAGGTCCCTGGCTGCTGAAGGCGGGGTTTTCTAAGAAATCGTTGTTGATTCTTGGAACTTAGTGGAAGTAGCCATGCTGTATTTGGGCTGCATAGGCTCAGTCTAAATATGGTAATGATTTCCATGCCTACATAAGGATTGGATAATGTATACCTATACAAGGGCATGAATCGGGAAAAGTTACACTAGGGTCATAAATTTGTTTACAACACCCACTCCACGATTTTAAGTTCAATAAAACTAAACGTATAAGCACTGAGCATATCTAAAGCAAGTGTTTACAATCCCACCCAAAATACAAAATACAAATTGCATTTTAAAAGGCTTGTTTAAATGTAACCAGTAAAGACTTGTATGAACAAACAGCTCTCTATAAACATGAAGCATAGTGTAGGAGCATACATTCTATTATTCATCAAATATAAAATTACAATCATGAAATGTCTCTGAAGTTTACAGAAGAAAGAAAAAAAATTTCGAGACCATCCCATAGCATATTATTTTGTTATGAAGATTAGGCCAAATATTGTCATTTAGGAAGTTTTCAAAAGAAATTTTGTTCTCTAAGAATAGTTCTACTTTAAGCAGATTACTCTGTGCCAAAAGTTAAAAATTTTATCGCAGAAACGTTCTCAAGTTAGATGGTTTGTTTTTTAAAAATAAAGGCCGAATTTCAGGGTTAAGGGAACGCTGTGTGCATGAATCAAAAGTTATTCTTGGTGTCAGGACAAAACATCAGATCATATAGGCTGGCAAAGAAACCGTCCACCATAGTAGGTGAAAGTGGAACCACTTCAGTTAATAAATCAAATGTGCATAGATGAGGATCATTGCCGTAAGCGTTTGATGCATTAGCAATGTCTGCACTAAGCGGTTCCCGTGTGCCTGTAGAGTCTCGTATCTCACCCTCAGTTAGACTTTTTTTTTTTTTTTTTTTTTGGTAGACCTTTATTGCACATTTTCACATTTACACCGCGGTGTGCCTACAACCCACTTATAGGGCCGGCCGCAATCAGAGCACCACATATTAGGCAGGGCAAGCAATACATCTTTTCAGTTCAAACCCATATGCAGTGTATGCTAAGCCCATGAAGGCACCACAAATGTTCCAGAAGCAATGTCCAAGGTACACTATCAATTCCGGCCGTATGCCCTTATGTGATTTCGGTCTTTTTTCATTTTTTGCAAAACCAAAGTCAACCGTCAACTAATCCCAACACCCTCCCAACCCCCTCTATCCTGGTCCTAATGAAGACTTCAAATCTAGCAAGTGTGTAAACCGTATGCAGCCGGTTCAGTAGGGTACAGAAAGTATATGAACGAGTTGGGCATCACCCCTCAGTGTCTCTTACAGCACCCACAGTGGTACAGAGCAGCAAAGGGTAGTACAGTCTCATCTTCTCCCAGAGCAAGTGCGAGGGTCCCAGAGCGTACCAGTAGTCACACACCCCACTTAGCAAGGATGTCCCACACATATTGAGGCCGCATTCACGCAGACTCCTGGCCCCCCCCCGACAAATTTACTATCACACTCCTTTCGCTATCAGAATCGTCCAGAGACAGCACGTATAGCGTAAACGGCTCCCATACATCCCGCGGGCGAGATTTCTCTGGCAGCCCCTCATAATAGCATTGCAGTTGGTCTCTGCAGTAGGCCATGTCATTCAGCCACATCTGTACATTAGGCGCCCTCCTTCCCCCCCACCCAATAGCGACCCTCCTCTTAGCCAACTGCAGAGCCAGGACCACAAGCCGTCTCGATTGAGCAGTTACCCCGGAGGCAATGCCCAGAAGGCAGAGACGTACGTCCAGTTTAACCTCGCTGGAGATCATGAAAGTCAGTCTCTCAGTCACCTCCTTCCAAAAGTCATACACACGCGGACAACCCCAGGCCATGTGTATAAAATCGGCATCGTCAGCACCACATCGGACACATTGGGCACTATCCCGGAGCCCATATCTAACCAGCTGGACCGGCGTGTAATACCATTGGTGCAGAAATTTAAAGTGCAGGAGGCGAAAGTTGCCGTTGATCACACATCCCCCAGTCATGTTACAGCATTCCTCCCATTCTTCATCACTCAGAGGTTCTGGCAAGCTCTTATCCCAGCGCGCCCTGGCCAAGACCGCCCCCCCTCCTTCATCCTCCTGCGCAGCCTTATAAAGTCTAGAGAGCAGTTTAGTTCTATCTTTGGCTGTGTAGAGCAGCTGTAATGCCCCAAGCGTTAATGGCTCCGCCGGATACGTTGGAAACAAATCTCGCACTGCTGCCCTCAAGCGTGCGTACACAAAGGTAGTCATAGCTTTATTAGTGGAGCTTGCCGTCATGTCCTGTAAAGAGAGAAAGGAGGTCCCCGGGAAAAGATCCCCCATGGTCTGAACTCCAGCCTCCCTCAAAACCTGCAATCCCACGATCTCACTGGACACTGATATATCCGAGTGGTATAGTAGCGGCATAGCCGGAGCATATAATGGCAATCTGGCAGCCCGTCTACCAAGGTCCTCCCAAGCGGATGCCGTGCGCCGCACCGTATCGATCTCCCCCTTCTCGAATACTGAATGTTTGTTGGTTATCATCGCCCTTAGCGGATACGGCAAGACTGCACTAGCCTCAAGCGCCACATGTGGGGTGTATGGCGGAGCAGTGATCCAGTAACTAGCAAATTGAGCTTGCGCGCATAGGTAATAAAGCTTCATGTCCGGTAGGGCGAGCCCACCCAGTGCATGCGGCTTAATCATGACATCCCAAGTCACACGCGGTTTCTTGCCAGCCCAGGTGAGCGAGATCAAAAGGGACTTCAGCCGTGCGAAAAAGTGCGATTTCAACGAGACCGGGACATTCACAAAGAGATAAAGAAATTTCGGCAGCACTACCATTTTAATCAAAGAAGTACGATCAGCAAGCGTCAGAGGGAGCCGAGTCCATCTCGCCACCTGATCCTCCAGCTTAGAGATGGCTACTCCATAGTTAGCCCGTATAACTTCCTGGCAGTCCCTATGTACCCAAATACCCAGATAGCGAACCGAGTCCGTCGCCCACTCCAGAGGGAACTCCAGCGGAACCCGGCTGGTCGCATCCGTGAGTGGGAGTATCACCGATTTGTCCCAGTTTATAGTCAACCCGGAGTGTCGACCAAACCTAATAAATTCGCGAAGTATATTTTCAAGATGAAGCGATGGATCTCTTACATACAGGACCATGTCGTCCGCATACATCGACACAGCCAGAGACCTGAGGGGGAATTTCAACGCTGCTTCCGCATACCTCTGCCGCAGAATACAGGCCAGAGGCTCCATCATGATGGCAAATAATAGCGGCGATAGAGGACACCCCTGCCTTGTTCCCCTCTGGATCGGGAATGACGAGGAGACATGCCCGTTGACCCTGACTCTTGCAGTCGGCGCGGTGTACAATAGAGCGATAAGTGAAGTGAAGAAAAAAGGCACCCCCATCCGGTGCAAGACAGTCAGCATATATTTCCATGCCACCGAATCAAAGGCCTTGGCCGCGTCAAGCATGACCGCAGCCGCAGGGAGATCTGGCTTGAGTAGGTGCAATACAGCGAAAAGTGTCCGCAGATTATGCGTCGTGGACCTGAGAGGAATGAAACCTGATTGGTCCGGCAGGACCATGACTGGCAGGAGTAGACGTAGTCTCGTAGCCAACACTTTGGCAATAATTTTGACATCAGTATTCATAAGTGAGAGGGGGCGATATGAATCACATTTATTTGGCGGTTTCCCAGGTTTAGGCAGCGCCACTAAGAGTGCCTCTCTCATGGTCGCTGGAAGCCGTCCGCGCTCAAACGCCTCTTCCAAGACCTGCGCCAGCTGAGGAATCAGGATATCCGCAAATTTTTTATAAAATTCAGAGGGCAGACCATCCGTGCCGGCCGCCTTCCCATTCGGAAGTGCCGCAATGGCGTCCCTGAATTCAGCTTCCGTAATATGGTGCATTAGGAACTCTTGCTGACCTTTGGAAAGCCATACCAAGGCAACACCCTCCAGATATCGGTCCACCTCCTCCCCGTCAGCCGTGTCCCTCCGCTCATAGAGTTGCGCATAATGCTTCGAGAAGCAGGCTAAGATACCCTCAGTGGTGGTCACCACTTCCCCCTGATCCTCAATCTCTTGCACCGTGCAGTGGCGTGCCCACGGCTCCCTGATGCGATCCGCCAGTCCCTTTCCTGGCCTTCCCCCTTCGCCATAATATCTAGCAGTAGCATGCTTAGCCAAGAATTTCACCTCTTGCTCCGCCAACTCATTGTATTCAGTGACCTTCACTCTGATGTCTGCAAGTGTCGTGCCCTGTGCGCCCCCTTCCAACCGTCTCTCGAGGGATAGTAACTCCCTTTCCAGCCTGGACATGGAGTCCCTGATAGACGTGAGCACCCCTGATTTCAAGCCTATACATGCACCTCTCACCGTCACCTTGAAGGCCTCCCACACCGTACTTATATCCTCAACAGACCCCACATTATTAACAAAGAACTCCTCCACGATCTGTCCCAGGCGTTCAGAAAGCACTTGGTCGGTCAGTATCCCCGGAGAAAGTCTCCAAGTGAAAGGGGCCGGGGCATGTGTTGGAATCTGCAATACCAGTGTAGCAGGAGCGTGATCCGAAATAGTGCGAGGCAAGTGAGCAGCATCCACCACCCAACCACACACATCCCTAGTCGCCAGCCAGAAGTCTAGTCTCGACCATGTATCGTGTGCTGAAGTGTAGCAAGTACCCACTCGCACAGTTGGATTACGTAGTCTCCACACATCTAGCAGTTGCAGCCCAGTCATACCCTCGCACACCGCTTCCGCCGCCCTCTTGCGCACAACAGGCCTGTCATGTTTCTTGTCCAGCACTAAATCGAGCGTGACATTCCAATCTACCCCGCATAAGATAGCTGACGGTGCAAGCAAATAAAGTTTGTTCCAGAGCATTACATAGAAATCAGGATCGTCAATATTTGGACCATACACATTGAGTAAAGTAATCAGCGTACCACACAACTTGCCCTGTACAATAATAAACCTTCCTTCCTGGTCAATTTCCTCGTGCACCACTTCAAAGGGTATATTTCTCTTGATCAAAATCATCACCCCCCGAGCATAGGAAGAGTACTTAGTGGCCAGTGGCACCCCCGCCCACTGTCTGCCCACCATTTCAGCCGCCCTGCCCTGAAGATGCGTTTCCTGAAGAAACACCACCTGAGCGCCATGTCGATTCAAAAATGCAAGCATTTGTCTCGTCTTTTGTGGCCTATTAAGACCCCGGACATTCCACGTTATGCATGTGACCTTACCCCCCCTGTCCATAACTCTCATTCTGTAAGCCTCCCAAGCGCCAATAGAACCGCCACCCTGCCCATCCCAGAAAACTCACCCCTGCACCCCACAAACCATAAGCAACATGAGCATCTTCGTAGAAGAAACGGACCCTCAACCGGAGGAGTCGAGCGTATGGTATCAGCAACACAGACCCCACATCCCAGACCAGGACAGTAAACAATCCCCCAACAGCCCTCAAACCCCCTTCCCCCATCCCACCACCCACTTCAGCGCACCCAATTAGCCAAAGCCATCCCGAAACCCAACATTGCACAACCCCCAACATTTCAAACAACAGTGTGTGGGGATCTCCCTTATCGGGGGCGTAGCGGCACACTTCTCCCGCCAAGAGGTGACGGGAGCGTGGACCACGCTCAATCAGAACATCTCCAACCTTACAACCCTGATCTCGTGATCAAGCACCCAGTATTGTGCCAACAGTTTATAGTACATTACTAGGAGAGCCCCGGATGTGCCTACAGCCAAGAGCGCCATAGATTCAGCCGAAAGCCCTGTCATCCATAGGGCAGTCCCAGTACGAGCCCCCCAGAGCCCACCACCTTTCAATCGTGTGTGCTGGGTATAGAGTCAGCCAAACGTAAGTCGACAGCAGATATAGGGATGCCACCCTCCATCTCCTCCCCCCCTCCACAATATCCATGTTCTCTCTCTCAAGCAATACCGGCCCCAGTGGACTCCTCAGTTCGTTAAAGAGAAAGCGAATGAGAGGTCGTTGGGGAGTAGTCAGCAGGGTGCACCGCAGCAGCGCTCTCGTCGTAGGTAATCAGTCAGAACAGCTTACGCGGCCTCGTCCTGCCCCTCATTCTCTGCCACATTTCTCCCGTCCGGCTCTTTGGCGCGTTTTTTCAATTTTTTGGCGTAGTCCATTGCTGCCTTGGGGGAAGAAAAAATCTTGTTATCCGCCGGTGGCCCTATCCGTAGGCGCGCAGGATACAACATGGCGTACGCAACATCATTAGTCCGCAGCAGTTGTTTCACCGGGGCAAATTCTTTACGGGCTGTTTGCACCGCCATGGTGAAGTCTGGGTAGAACTCAAGCCTATTGCCTTGATATTCAATGGAGCCCTTCTCCCTTGCGAGTCGAAGAATTGTGCCCCTGTCCCTGTAGTTCAGAATTCTGGCTACTATCGGCCGCGGCGGCGCCCCAGGCGGTGGCCGTTTGGCCAGTGAGCGATGGGCGCGCTCAACTATGAAGACCCTAGAGAGTTGTTCCGTTCCAAATATGTCAATGAGCAACCTCTCCATATAGTCCTCCATGCGTCCTACGTTCGTGGATTCCGGCAGGCCCGTGACCCTTACGTTGTTCCTTCTGGACCTCCCTTCCAACTCCTCGTTCTTCGCCTGTATGACCGCCAGCACCCTTTCCATGCTGAATACTTTAGACGATACGGTGGCCAACCCGTCCTCCGTGGCAGACACCCTCTGCTCCACTTCCCCCATTCGCTCGTTTTGGCGGTCAAACTGCGTCGCCATTTGGTCGAGTCGGTGATTGACCGATTCCATGGTGCCCTCGATGGATTGTAGGGTCTTTTGCATAGCTACTAACGTGGATTCTAGATTCGGGGCGCCCCCCACAGCCCCCTCCCGGTCAGTGTCAGCCGGAGACTGGGAGTTCATAAGTGCAGTCTTTTTTGCCTCAAAGGTGAGCTTCGGCTGGTTCCTCTCCGTTCGGCCCATGACGGCAGCTCACTCAGCACAGCCAAATACACAATTTAGCAGTTCTGACGCGTCCGTCTAGGCCAGCCCAGTGGGTCTGCTGTAATAGCCGGGCGTCCTTCGCAGTCTCAGCGCTCTGCTGTGCACCTGTCTGTAGCGCCGCCAAGGTCTCCGCGCCGGATAAGAATCAGCACCCCCAATCAATCCTGGACGGCCTCTACGCTCCCCCCCCCGATGCCGCGGGGTTTGTCAGCCGGTAATACTGTGTTCGGTAAGGCCCCCTCAGCAAGCATACACCTCCAGCTCCGGGTCACAGCAGTCCACTCGGGGTCCGACAGCCACAAATCCGCGGTGTGCATCAGCAATTTGGCGGGCTTCCGCAGACGTTTAGGCAACCAACATGGCCACTAGTGGTAGCAGTGCAACAGCGGGCAGATTAGCGCGCAGTCATCGACCAGGGCATAGGCGCTGCAATCAGTGTCTCCGTCTCTCCGCCTTGTCTCCTCGCCGAGCCCCTCTCCCTGCCCCCACCAGAGTCGGCTCGCGCGGCGCGGCCTCGGCAGGCCCAGCGCCACCTCCGCAGCCCCGGGCTTGCGTAGCGCCCAGCCCCACTCACCAGCTCCGGCGGGGCCGGGTCCAGGACGCTCTCAGCTCCGGCGTCTCACAGGGGATACTTCGCAGGGTAACTTCGTCTCCGCCCCGATTCCGCCGGACTCAGCCCTCTCCTTCGCAGGGTGGCAGCTACAGGATCTAGCGGGCGCCCAAGTTGGCCAGCAGCGGTAGTCCCGTTCCACGAGGCGCGGGCAGTGCAGTCGGCAAGCTCCCGTCTCGGAGCAATCCGTTCCCAAGTGCGCTCCGGACAGCCTCGGAATCCGGACAAAAGCTATGCAGCAGGCCCCCGATGTCAGCGGGGCCCCCCCAGCTCGATTACAGGGTGCAGGTTGCAGAGAATATAGGATAAATGGACGAATTTTACGTGGTCCCGACAGAGCCTCACGCAAGTGCGGCCATCTTGTCCGGCGCCCTCTAGCGCCCCCACCCTCAGTTAGACTTGCCGGTGAAACCTCAATGAATGCCGTCATCAGAATTGGCAGCCATTGGGGGCAACACGATGCATGAGTCGTTACTGGACTTAGCAAGGCGTCAACATCCAATGGCAGAACTGATGGAAGTGTAAGACAAATGTCCAACACGCATTCTTCTCCGCAAAGCAGGCATCGTAGAACAGGTAAGATGCAATCTTGCCAGATTGGTCTGAACGATAGAAACCAGGTTGTGTTCAGATCTCTTAAACGAGCCAAGCCAAGAATCTGTGTAATTCTCTCACGATACCTCATGGCAAGAAGGGTCCCTTCCATGGTAGTCTGGGTATCGTCGGTGACTGGACTTGCCATATCGGAGCAGAAGGAATAAAAGGAATAAAAATAGAATTCCTGCTACGAGTCCCAAAAATGAGAGGTAGTCCGCCAAACACAGAGTGCACGAAATTTGGAAAAATGCAGAGGACTGCTTCGAATGGTGTTAACAGTCCTGAAAAAATCGTCTTAAATACATGTGTGATGCCGCTGGTACCAGACATGTTTAAGATTTGACTTAACATTTCTTAGTGAGTTCTTACAATTTTTACCACTAAGGAATACTTCCTTTCCCTTATTCCAACATTTGTGTGTGTATGGTAAAGTTCAGGTCGACTTAATGTATTCTTTACCCAACCTTTCATACAGACCTGCTGGTATATGTTGTAGACAATACTGAAATTGGAAAATCTTCACTAGTATCGTGATGGTGCCATGTATTATCCATTCAATGGCAGGCTTCTCAGAAACTGCCAATGGTAATCTTTCCAGTTTTTCAATGCTCAGCACCGTATAGTCTGCTCCTTTTTGTGCCAAAGAGATTTGTTTATCTGTAAGGTTAACCCCTTCCATGCTGGTGACGAACCCCAGCCGTCACGCTCTGCGGCGCTCGTGTGCTGATGATGGCTGGGGTTCGTCACGGCCCCGCCCTGTTCTTTTGTTTACCGCACAGCGGCGGAAACGGCCCAGCATGGAAGGGGTTAAAGACAGAAAACAACAACGTTGTGTTGATTAGACGCCATGGCACGTAGCCTGAATGAAGATTTTGTAACGTCCAGCCTAGCGGCATTATAGAACGTAATTGAGACTGGCCATGTTGCAACATCAGCAAGTCCTGCTCTATTATGTCAATTGCAGAGGATACAATGCTGTCCAAAGAATATATTCTGGAGGACAGAGTCGTTAACCCATCAATTTCTCGTATTCTTTCTGCAGTTTCCATTTGTGTTATTTTCTAAGCTTCGTTGTACCCAGCGTGTATACCGGAGTATATGAAACGTTTTTGACGTGGTTTGCGAAGCCCCATCAAGAAATCTCGCAAATCATTGCCTTCTTTAAGTAAAGATAAGTGTTGTTTGATTTCCAGAAGTGTGGATGTCTGTAGCCACTCAAGGCATAGTTTTCCTACACTGTATGTTGTTACTATCCCTGAATGTTGTCTCTAGGAATATCTTTGATCCGGCCTGTTCAATTTGAACCCCTGTGTTTTGTTCAGGAATCTATCATGACAGTTATTAGTGTCAGTGGGCCATATTAACCATTTTCTCCAATCAGGATTAGCTCTGTTGTGTTTTAATATATAAGGTACGTCTGCCTCCTCTTCTGTAGTTATTATAAAACAATGGTCCAAAGACTATTATTTCACAGTGTCACAATTAGTCAAAATTTTCACACTTCATTGGTAGAGTATTATAATCTACTCCTAATCAATAGATTGGACAATCTCACAACGCAACAGCAAAATAAATATTCAGTGGTGATTTATTCATTTTTCTACCACTCTTGAATGATGTAAATAATTATTACAATACATCTGGGTCATATTGGATGCCCCAAGAGGAGTGTGCAAATATAGAAAGAAGTGACAAATTTATGTGATAAGAAAAGAAAGGAATTGGCAAAGAATTGCAAAGATAAGTGACATAAAAACACAGTTATTGTATTATACACAAGGATCCATAGTCATCCCCATACTAGGACCTGGCCTTTCATCAGTCAGACTTTAATCATAAGGTCATTCAGAAACCTATATTGGTAATTGTAGTGCACAAGGGAGTAACAATATATAGGTCCAGGTAAATATTAAATGGGCGTCGACGTTTCGACTCAAATTCGGGCCTCACGGTGAGTTAAGCCTGGGCCTTGCGAGTCTTCATCAGGACTGTAACGGGCAACCATACACCGTTGGGTGACCCTACGAGACAAAGACATTGTCTAAGACAGCTGTTGCCAAATAAAGTAGTTTAAAGTAGTTTAACTCGAGTGAAAGCACAAGGGTCAGTTGCTTACCCTAACGATGAAGAAGATTCTGATATGTTTTTCTTTTTTACATATTTCCTTGATCAATGAATGAAACGTCCTCCTAGAATACAATATAATTTCATGAGGACCTAAAATACCAAACCACAGCCTCATACCAAGTGTGGATGGAGGATTAAAAAGAGAGATTACCTTGTTGTTCGTGTATCAGATGGAAGAATCTCTCTGGACTTATTCAATCAGAATTTTTTTTCTCTTTGCATAGCGACTCCCTATGGAAGAACCAGTATGCTTAATTATCCAGAATCACTACCGGTTAACCCACTGACAACAATCATCATTATAAAAATACCTGTATTTGTCAGTGGTGTCGAATATTCAAATTCTAATTGTATCCTCAGCAGGATGCAGTTAATTGAAAGCGTCCCTTCCAGCTGGTGCCGATCATATCTTTTGTGGCTGAAAAGGGGGGGGGGGGTTGCCTTATTTAGATTATGATACTGTGAACATAGCCCAGGATTAATCAAGATGGCATAGTTTAAGGTGGGATGGTTTAAAACAGACCGCTTACCTAATTATTAAGAATCCAAAAACAGAGGAGAGAACATGCATTCTGAATATCCCCTTCGAGTTACAAACACTCGCGTCTATTTGGTGGATCGCTGCAAAAGGGGGGAAATATATCTCAATAAGATTCCAATACATTAGTGAGGAATCTCGGAACGAATTGGTGTAATCAGTCCTGGCGCTTACCTAATTTGTGTATTATTTCTAGCCTAGCCGTCGTTTCGCGTACTTGGTCCCGAGCTGCAAAAGGGGGAAATATATCTCTATAAGATTCCAATACATAAGTGAGGAATCTCGGGACGAATATCGTCATTTACCCAGGTTCTTTTGGGTTACCCCATTTCATTAATGGTCCTCTTCTGTAGTATCATTACTGACAGATGTGGGTTTTGGTATTGACGGTTTATTTAAATCTTTAATCTTAGCCAGGCCAAGACAAGAAGTCTGTTGAACAGTGTCATTTAAAAACATTATTTGTTCTGGCATAATGCAGGCTCTGAACAGGGCTTCTGAACCTTGCACCTGCCAATCGTTCGTGCCCCAGACAGATTTTATCTCAATGTTGTCTTTCCAAAAGTCATAACCTAATGTAGACAGCTGAGCATAAAAGTTTGCAGAATAAATGTGTTTAGTATTGGTCAACATTGTTTTCATTCTGTCTTATTTACATTTTTTAAATAAAACGTTTCTGAATTTGTAACATTAAACCATGTGAAGTATTTAAATTTTTCACAAAATGTTTTTGAGCTGCCCTTTGGCGGCGTTGGACAATTTTCCCATTGATTATATGTAAAAACATTTCTAGGGCTTGCAGATTTATGCAAATAATGGTGACCTTAATGATTAAAATAATACATTTGTTCATAATCTGATGAACCTTGTAAGTTTTCATGTTCTGTAAATTTAGCTGACATTTCTAAATCTGACATCATTTTATTAATAGTCTCAAAGTCCCAATCATCTGAAAATGTGCTGGGTGATACAATGTCACTTAAAGAAATTTTGAACTGGTGTGGGATCTTTAGCAGCTCCACCGGGCCATAAATGTCATAATCAGTTCTGTCCCATGCTATACCACCAGGTATAGGATTGGCTGTGATGTTCACTGATGACAGATCTCTTTTTTCACGATGGGATGATTTGTGAGGTTTCAGGACCAAATTGATTTTCTGACTTGCTGTGTCCATTGTACTATATATTCCATCTATCATTTTTCCCAAGCTTAAAACCAGAAAGAGCCAGAGCAGGAGGAAAAGTACACCTAACACAATCCAAAATTCAATCCATGGTGAAACCAGATATATTTTCTGAAGTTGACGAAAGAGTTCTGATGTTTTTTCTTTGAGAGTTTTATTTGCTGGTGTTTCTTCAGGTTCACTGGGATCCTCAGAAAATGTATCAAAGTTGATGAAATAGCCAGAGGCAGTTCTGTCAATTGTTGGAATTGCATCAGGATTGTTATTAATCTTTGGAGTTGCTTCTTCCTTTGTCATATTGGTATAGCCAGACGCTACATCATTGTAGACAGGTGTTTCTTGACGAACTGTTATTTGGATCTCAAGAGGCACGAGTTCCATGGCTTTGTTACATAGTCCTTCTTTTCTTACTGCAGGTTTATCAAAGGTGATAAGTCTTTCAGTTTGAACCTCTTGGATAGTAGCGAGATTTGGTCTTCTGCTACATCTTGGGAGTCCACTGGGCCTACTACTTATTGTTGACCACATGTTGTGGTTTGACCAGGTCGATGGATACAACTCTGTTCTCCCTTTTACCAGCAAGGGGCCGTAGTACTACTGATCTTGTTCCTTGGATTGCCAAGACAGGTACTGCTTTTCTGTAAGGAGGCCCAAATTCCTTCTTCACCGCGATCTTCTCTCTGACCAGATCCCCAATCTTTGGAATCCAGACAGGTCTTGTTGGGACAGGTGGTTTTTCTTCAGTGGTTGTTGGCTTTTGTGTTGTGTTACTTAGACTTCTTCTTGTTTCGTTTAAGTCCTGTAAGACAGCCAAACGATCTTTGACATCAAAGGGTTTTTGTTCCACCACTGAGGTTTGACAATCGAGGTCTTCGATTATCATTCTAGTACCAAATAGTAATTCATATGGAGTGATTCCACCCAGAGAATTTCTTGGCAGATTATTAAGACTACGTTGGACACTTATTAGATGTTTGACCCACCCATCACCCAAACCTAATACCTTAGCTGTTATGGATTGCTTTATGTCACTTTTTTCTCTTTCTACTACTGCATTAACCTCAGGATAGAAGGGACTAGAATACCGCAATGCAACGCCCAAGCTAGCCATGGCCTCCTTGTAAGCTCGAGAGCTAAACGTAGGACTCTGGTCAGAATGTAGCGTGCCGATTGCGTATGTGCCGATAAAGACTCGTAAATCCTTTATACCAGTTCTGGCGTCAGCCGAGCGCTGGGTCCACATCCAAATAAATCTTGTCCTAGTAGTTGTGGGACCGCATCTGTCTGTGATGACATTTGCGTGTAGATAGGCTAATGCTGTCTAACAAAGGCATCTAAACTGGGCTGGCTACACTGTAGTCAGGTATCTCGTAGTTGTCAAAACTATGGTATCCGTAACGGGTATCACAGTTTATTCCAAATTGGTAACTTGGATGCTCATTCCTAGCCACCAGTACATCTCTTCTAGTTCTATTAGAGATTCCAAGATCCCATGATGTCTCAGACCCTCTCCCATATGTGCTTCTTGAACCAAGTAAGCTCTCCACTTCCTGTCTGGAATTACTCTGTCCCCCACTCCAGGGATTCGAGCAAAAGGAACGGAGTTTGCATCAATTATGGTTGTATACGTGAGTGGATAGTTTAGACGTAACGCTGCATGATTGCCTTCCATTGAGGCTTTTACTGCTTATAGCGTTTCACCGTCTATTACTTTTTTCGAACGTTTGAGCACCTTCACTTCCAGATTCACACTGACCCCAAAATCACACTCAGACGCACCCTCATCGACAGACCCCCAGGACCCCGCTCACAATTCAGTGAAGACATCGCTGACTTCATCAGCCCACATGCCCTCCCATCCGAGAACTACATACTACTGGGAGACCTCAACTTCCACCTGGACAAGAAAAACAACAACAACACCACCACCCTCCTGGACAACCTGGCCAATCTCGGACTCCAACAACTCGTTGACACCCCCACCCACTCTGCCGGACACACGCTTGACCCTATCTTCACCTCCAGCAAGCATATCTCCTTCGATCACACCACAGCTCTCCATTGGACGGACCACAGCTGCGTTCCCTTCCACTACAAAAAATTCACGACCCTTATCCTCCCACAACCAATTCCCCGAAGAAACTGGAACAAAATCACAACCGACCAGCTTTTCTCGTCGCTTCAACAACACCCCCCTACCAATTCATCGGACCCTAACCAAGCAGCCACCAACCTAACACAATGGATCACCCACAGCGCAGATGAACTAGCACCCTTGAAAAACCATCCTATCAAGCAAGGTAACAAAAAAGCCCCCTGATTCAACAATGACCTTAAGAAATCCAAGAAGCTCTGTCGTACTCTCGAGAAAACCTGGAGAAAAAACCCTGCCACTGACAACCTGGCCTCCTTCAAGAACGCCACCCGCAAGCACCACCAACTCATCCGATCCACCAAGAAATCAGCATTCAAGGATTGACTTGACAACAATGCCCAAAACAGCAAGGAACTATTCAACATCGTCAAAGAATTCACTAACCCCTCCGCAGGCAATAACGACATCACCCCCTCCCAAGATCTCTGCGACTCTTTATCTTCATTTTTCCACAACAAAATCGCCGAAATACACAACAGCTTTCAAAACCAGTCCGAAGACCAGCCCACTCCACCCACCTCCGAACTAAAAACCCCCTCTAACAACCTTTGCGCCTGGAACCCAATCACCACTGAAGACACCATCCGCCTGATGAACTCCATCCACTCAGGATCGCCAACCGACCCTTGTCCCCACCACATCTTCAACAAAGCAGACTCCATCATCGCACCCCATCTCCGAGACGTCATCAACTGCTCCCTCAACTCCGCCACCTTCCCGGAAAACTGGAAACACGCCGAACTCAGGGCCCTTCTGAAGAAACCCACGGCTGACCCAAATGAACTTAAGAACTACCGGCCCATCTCTCTCCTCCCATTCCCCGCCAAAGACATTGAGAAAGCCGTCAACAGTCAGCTCGCCACCTTCCTCGAATCTAACAAATCCCTCAACTCCTCTCAATCAGGCTTCCGAGCCAAACACAACACCGAAACCGCCTTCATCGCAACAACAGATGACATCCGAACACTATTGGACAACGGAGTAACAGTTGCTCTCATCTTACTTGACCTCTCCGCAGCCTTCGACACAGTCTGTCATAGCAGCCTCATACAATGCCTCAGCAACATCGGAGTACAAGGAAAGGTATTGGACTGGATCATATCGTTCCTCTCCGGAAGAACCCAGAGAGTCTGCCTCCCCCCTTTCAAATCAGAGGCCACCGAAGTCATCTGCGGCGTACCACAAGGATCATCTCTCAGCCCCACCCTCTTCAACGTATACATGAGCCCCCTCGCATCCATCGCGCGCCAACACAACCTCAACATCATCTCCTACGCAGACGACACCTAGCTGATAACTCCCTCACCAAAGACCCAAACACCGCCAAAACCAACTTACACGAAGGAATGAAAGAAGTAGCCGAGTGGATGAAGAACAGTCGTCTAAAACTAAACTCGGACAAAACAGAAGTCCTCATCTTAGGATCATCCCCCTCTGCCTGGGACGACTCTTGGTGGCCACCGGCCCTCGGAACCGCACCCACACCTACGGACCACGCACATAACCTTGGCTCCATCCTAGACTCCTCCCTCTCGATGACCAGACAAGTCAACGCCGTATCATCATCCTGCTTAAACATCCTACGAATGCTCAAAAAAATCTTCTGTTGGATCCCCACCGAAACAAGACGCACTGGTCACAAGCCGACTGGATTACAGCAACACCCTTTACGCCGGAACCACAGCCAAACTACAGAGAAAACTCCAACGCATCCAAAACGCCTCAGCCAGACTCATTTTAGACATCCCTCGGCAAGCTCACATTTCCGACCACCTGAAAGACCTCCACTGGCTCCCTGTCAACAAGAGAATAACGTTCCGTCTTCTCACCCACGCACATAAAGCCCTTTATGACCTAGGACCCGAATGCCTCAACACGCTTCTATCCTTCTACACCCCCTCCCACCAACTACGATCGTCCAATCAAGCCGTCGCCGCAATTCCGCACATCCACAGATCCACCATGGGGGGAAGATCCTTCTCCTACTTAGCGGCAAAAACCTGGAATTCTCTCCCCACCCACCTCCGCCTCACTCAGAACCACCTCTCTTTCAGAAAGCAACTAAAAACCTGGATATTCGATAAGTAAATCACCTCCCTCCCTAAAGTGCCTTGAGACCCTCTGGGTGAGTAGTGCGCGATACAAATTCTGGAACTTGAACTTGAACTTGATTGTAGCTACGGAAGCCGTTTGCACAGCTGCCTTCGCGGCTTCATCAGCCAATGAATTCCCTGCAACGTGAACGCCATCACACTGATGACTCAGTGTATGGATAACGTGAGTCTTTTGTAGTTCTTTTTGCAAAAGCACTACTTGTTCCCAAAGCTTTTTATGCTTAATTGTGCCACCTTTTGAATTTTTGAAACTATTTCGAACCCAGTTCTGCAAGTGTTCGTTGTAAGATTCAACGCAAAAATATGAATTGCACACTATTAGTGTGGGGAATTCGCGATCGGTATTTTCAAGCACCATCTTGAAAGCCTGTAGTTCAGCTCGCTGAGCTGTACAGTCTCCGAGTGATTGAGTTTTAGTGACCATAGGTCTGAATTTACCTTCGCGCCGGGTACCTTTAACAACCGCGCACGCAGCACTATAGGCTTGTTTACACCCAATTGCAGACTGTGCTGATCCGTCTCTATATATTATACAGCCGAATTGTTCCAGAGGCAGAATTTCGGTTGGCAGAGGACATTTGTGTTCGTATTGTAGGAATTCCTGGTTCTTCAAGTAGGGGTCAAACACGTATTCAACGTCTGTTGCAGCAAGAGAGTTAACCCATTGTATCCATCTCGGATGTAAAGCTTTTGCATTTGGAATATTGCTTTTGTCTCTGCCTCTAAGGCAGGTACAGGTGTAACAATCATTATGGGTTTACCCTGCGCTAGGGCTCTCTCCTTTGCTACTGCAGTTTGAACCGCTGTCAGAATTTTCTCTGTAGAGGTGAATTTTACTTCTGCTTGTGTGTACAAGTGTGATTTATAAATTATTGGTAGCTTTTCTCCTTCATTAAAGGTCAGGTACGTGAATCCGCATCTCCCTGGGATGATTCGGATCACAAGGTTGCGCACATTGTCGCGGGTTTCTAACTGTATTTTTGCTAACATGTCTGTTTGCACTGAAAGCAAAACTTCTATGTGTGTTTGAGTCCAATTTGTTAGTTTGAAATCAGGTTTGATTATCTCGTAGAGAGGTTTAACCCTTTCTGCGTAATTCAAAACATAAGTTCTTCCAAAATTCTGGAAACCTAGAATTGACTGTAGGTTTTTCAGCGTTTTTGGAGGTTGGAGCAGCGCACATTTCTCTAGAAAGTTTGCTGCCAGGCTTTTGCCTTCACTTGATAACTCATAGCCTAGAAATAGGACGTTGAGGTGGGCAATTTGTGATTTCTTAAAATTGAATTTGTAGCCCTCAGAGGCGAACCCAAGTATTATGGTGTTCACTCCTTTCAAGTGCCTCTCCAAGTCGTCATCTGTAAGATAGATGTCATTGACCTATGATAATGCCTCATCATCGTACTTTTGTAGTAACTCTGTTACTCTGGCTGAAAATAAACCTGGACTATTCTTGAATCCTTGGGGAGACGGCAAAATTGTTGCTGTGTCCCCATAATTGAGAAAGCGGTCAAATGCCTGCTTTCAGGTGAATTGTTTTGACAAAACAAAAACATTTGAAATATCTAATGTGGTTTTATATTTTTTCCTCACAATGTTATTAATCAGTGCTGCACTATGTGCATTTTGTACTGCAAATGTTTTGCAACAGGAGTTTAAATGTCTGTAATCCAATACTAGACGATATGAATTGTCTGGTTTGGAGACAGGAAACAAAGGATTTTTCATTGACGAGGTGCATGTTTCAATCACCTGCTGGTATTCAAGTTGATTTAAAATCTCCCTGACTTGTTTTTTAGCTTCTTGCTTACCTGGATTCTGTCTTTGTGCAGTAGGTTGATTTATTAACTGGATTTTATGGTGAGGAGAATCCTCATCCCATCCTGCATGATTTGTATATAATGCTGGAGCCTGGGCAGCAGCCCATTTTCTGGCATATGTGTATTTTTTATGAATAGGAATATGATTTGAGAAGGCTCGCATTATTACTTCCTCGCCATGTGGGCACTCCCTAACAAATTCAAGTGACCAGTCTTGTTCAGGTAGAAGAATATCATAGCCCTTAAAGAGCTTCTCCCAAAAGAGTGCGCTTATTTTTCTAGTCATGTCCCCCTCCATCCGGAGTGTTACTTCATATAACTTATGGGGTACACTAACCTTGGTGTCGGCAGTTTCAACTTGAATGCATTCATTCAAGTCCTCTGTCTCCAGTTGATCCATCAGGATCCTGCGAACTATGGTGACTTCTGCTGCGCTGTCTAGCATTGTCTGGGCCCACTCCCCGTTCTTGAGTTGTGTCCTCCAGATCCTCGGCATGTCTGATCTTTATGCTTGCTACCTTCTTCTTGGTGAATTGAGTTTTCTTATATTTTGGACCGTGCTGTTCTTCTTTGGATTTCACGCGTTCCTCTTTCTGTTCTGATCGTCCTCTCCTCTCGGATTTCTGCAAAGAAGTCTGAAAGGTACGAGAGGAACGAGTATCAGTATCTTAATATATATCAGGTTTTCTTAAAGTATCCCTATTTCTAAGGTTATACCTTTTTTCAGAGGGCCCCCGTTGGGGAGACCTACCTCCCCGCTGGGGAGATCTTCCTCTGGACTAAGAACGTTTCTCTTTAGGAAGTGTCTGTTTATTACTTTCCCACTTCTTTTTAGGAGTAGAGAGATTATTTTTAATAAAAACCTTTTCAGGATTTTTTGTTAATTCAGGTTTTACTGGTTTCCCACCCAAACTGTCTGTTCCTAGTTCTTCATATGATTTTTCAATAATTCTTGCAAGCTCATATGGTTGGTCTGTTATATCTGTTTCTTTTAACTTTTGGCGGATTGCGACGGATGCTGCTTCACCTCTTATGTTTGCTAATAATATAGCTGAGACCTGTTTGAAATCTTTCAGTAATTTCATACCCAGATTTAAGGCCAATTCTGGACCGTATTCATTTTGAATCTGTCTCAGAACGACTGGTATTACCGCCATGGACGGTACACCATGTGTTTTTGTGTAGATTGAAGCAAAGACTGTACCCCAAGTGTCGCAGTTCTCCACATGTGGGGCTATCCCCATTGGTAAACCGATTATCAGAATTCTGTGTTTTTCATGAGGTGTACTATCAGGGAATACTGCCTCAATTTGGGTAATTTTTTGTGCTAACCAAAACGGAATTTGTTCCCTTTTGGCAGGCAATTTTCCAATGACTGATTGTATAGTCTGTGGTGTAATTTTATTTGTGTTCCCCTGGTGAGGGGTGTGCTGTGGAATCCTTACAGTAGGTTGTACTGTTAAGGTCCGCATAACATATTGAACCAATTGTCTATGTATTTTGATTAACAGTTTCAGCTGAGCTAACAGTTTTGACCTGTCATGTTTTCTATGTCAGGATGTGGTGTATAGCTGGCTTGTACCGGCCATATAGCTCCTGGTCTACCTAGTGGACCGAGCCTGGTAATGTGATTTTCATGTTTTAGGGCGACTTTAACCCAGAGCTGATATTCTTGGGAAGTTAATGGAATTTCAATGTTCTCATAAGGAACATATTCCACCAGAGGTTCCTCTAATTTGTAGTAGTGGAACTCTTGTGTCCCTCCTTATGCTGGAGGAAAGTGAATCCATGAATAGAATACCTCTGTTTGCCGATAATCATGTGCCTCTATAACAAAGATTACTTTACCACCTCTTGATGATACCCCATTATTTATGAGTTTGAAAGTTATAGTTTTTCTTACGCTTACCGGGAGGATTATAGCATCCGGGTCGTTATCTGGCCTATTTCTGTCATCTAAAACTGCTTGAGCCGCAGCTGCATTTAATTCTTTGTCAGAAAGCATTATATAACCGACTGAAGGGTTTGCAAAGTAGGTTCAAGGAATTAAAGATTAGGTGCACAATATTTTGGAACACTGTATCCTTCAACGTTGAAAAAAACAAAAAACTAATACATAGAACTTTCGTCCTACTCAGTTTTGGCGGATATTAACCCTTTACTCACTCCAGACGTCTTTTGGAGTATTTTACGGGAAAAAGGGGTCTGTGTGAAAAGCACATCTGAGTTACTCTAGTATCTAGTGTTAAATTATCACCTTACCAAATGTCGGGCACCATGTAGTGTAGTTCCTATATTCCCAATAGGCTCTGCGCATTGGAATAACATATACTATAGTTTGGATGTAGGACTGAGGTCGACTCGGTCTCTATCGTGTATATTAGACTTAATAGTGAGTGCCAGCTAGCTCAGAGGTCACTAGAAACTTTCTCGAATTCACAAGAAGGGATTAGTTTCTGACAACAGCATAACCATGACAACTTTGTTTCCCCAGGATAAGAAACGTATCTCTAGAGTCGCGGATACAATAGATAGCTATTTTACTCAGTCAATTGTGCATGCTTCGTTTCACCAGAGGTGCTGAGAAAATAGAGAGACGGGCGTTTTCAATAAAAGGTATTTATTGAACAGTCTTCTTTCTCGAGCATAAGAAATGTACTGCTACAATCATAATACTGGTTATAAAGTACAGGGTATATAATACGAACAGTATTATAAAGTAGTACTTTGAAAGCATGATATGGTTTCTAAGCCATAAATTGCCTTAAAATATATAAAATACATAAAGTGATAAAATAATGACTAAAAGTACTCAACTGGAGTTTCTAAAATACGCCTACCCCAGTGTACCTGACCTAAGCCTCGCACAAGGGAAGAAGTAAGTGAGGAGTAGCTTAAGTTAAGTATTTTCTGCCAAGAATCTAATCAAGAATTCTCTAAGGGTCTAACCAGCTCCGTACCTTGGTTTAGAATGAAGGAGGTCTTGTATCTCTCTCTCAGGACTTGATTTCCCAGCAACCCACAAGGGTAGCCTGGAAACACTGGGGCTGGATTTCTTGGCAAGAGAAAAGACAGAGTCTCCCAGTCCGTGAGCTGGAGGGTCGGCTTCCTTCGGCACTTGCTGCTGCAGGGCATTAGGCAAGTCTTCAGTCGATCTGCTCCAAACCACTGTGTGTTTGTCTGGGCAAATCTAAGCATATTTATACTTTGAAGGTGCCGAGTTTGACGTGTGATTGGACTTAATAACGTCATCAAAGACTCAGTTCTTCGAAAACCCCATGATTTCCTAGATAAATTAGTATTCAGGCAAGGGGAGGTCCCTGGCTGCTGAAGGCGGGTTTTTCTAAGAAATTGTTGTTGATTCTTGGAACTTAGTGGAAGTAGCCATGCCGTATTTGGGCTGCATAGGCTCAGTCTAAATATGGTAATGATTGCTATGCCTATATAAGGATTGGATAATGTATACCTATATAAGGGCATGAATCAGGAAAAGTTACACTAGGGTCCTAGATTCGTTTACAACAGGAGCAGGCCTCGGGGATAAAGTTTTGGTCAGATAATAGGGAGTTATACAGTCTCCATCAAGCATGTTTGGAAGTAGTGAAGGACAAATCAAGTGAGGCAGAGACTGGAGCATATTCAGAGATAATTATAGAGCAATCTTAGAAAATTGGATCGAGTGGAGTAGGGATTTTGAAACCAAAATATAATGAATGTGTGACATGGTTTGATGTACATTGGAGAAAAATGTAAACTCATATTAATCAGGATTATTTGTCTTACATACATCATAGAGTGCATGAGAGGCAGTAGCAGATTGAAAATTCCTTATGGGATTTATCAGGTTTAAATTTACAATTTAATTTCCTGTCAGAAAAAGAGTCTAGCCAATTGTTAAAGACTCCAGGGACAATGATGTTAGGATTAGTAATAGAGGAAAACTTTAGCTTAATCCTTTGCCAAAAATTTGGATCAGATTTGACCAGCCCATATATGTTAAAGAAGGTAACTTTTTTGTTATATACCTTGGCATTAAGTATTACCCATTGTCCACTTGTATCACTCCCAGTAGATAAAACTTGAAGCATTAAGGATTTATGACATAGAATGCAACACCTCCCTTACGATTAAGCGCAGGGGAAAAAATAATTTGTCCCACCCATTGACGTTTAAGTTTGAGGGATTCAATGTTAGTACAACGAGTTTCATGTAAAAAAGTAACTTGACATTTAAGTTTCGATAAATGAGACAGTACCTTTTGACATTTAATAGGAGGATGACCTAGTCCACGAACATTCCACAATAGGACATTAAACATTGTGTAGACTAAAGATAAGGGCACAGGAACATTGAAGGCACACTGTAAAAACATAAAGGAAAACATAAAGCCCTCATTCGTGAGAAATGAAGTAATGTAGAAGAGTTACGAAAAACTTAGAAAGGGGAAAAAATAAATGAAAAGAGAAAAACAGGAAAAGGAAAGGTAGGGAATAGCAAGAAAGAATGAGAAGAAAATAAGAGACATGCGAAAAAGAAGAGACATATCAAGAACCATGAGCCAGATCTGAGAGAAAGAAAGAGTAAGAAGAGAAACAGGCATGTAAACATCCAAAAACAAGAAGGAACATCAGAGAGAAGTAGAAGGTAATATATTAAGAACATTTTGAACCAGGTAATCAAAAATTAGAGAACATAACTAAAGAACCAAATTAGTAATCGCATTGAAAATAACATGGGAACAGTGTATATTAGACACTAGTGTCGATAGATGACCTGGTGATAGATTTGCAGAATAATTTCAATGTGGTCGGATCTTCTAAAGAGTTAGAAACACCCTTGTGAGTAACTTTGCAGAGGCAGGGATGTAGAATACCATAGCGAATATTCAGAGATCTCATCTGAGGACGTAGTGCCAAAAATTCCTTCCGTCGAGCATTGGTCGCATAAGAAAGATCTTGGGAAATAAAGATATTATGACCAGACATGATGGCGTTTCTCTCTAGCACATTTCAGTACTCGCATTAGGCCAGTAAATTCTAGGAAGAGCAATATGATACCACACGGTCTGGTGTAATGAGGTTGAAGGCGGCCAAGCCGATGTGCTCTTTAAATTTTTAAAGGTGCAGAAGACTGAAGATTCAAGAGTTCAGATAAAATTTACTTCAGGAAGGAAAGGAGGTCAGGGCCCTCAATGTTTTCCGGCAGACCATAAATATGTAAATTGTTCCTTCTGTTGCGGTTTTCAAGGTCCTAGTGTGAAGCTTAAGCTTTTGGATTTCTTGTTCCAACATAGGAATCTTTATCATCAAGTCCTGAATATGGCCCACACTTTGGTCCATGTTGGTGATTTTACCTTCCATGCTGATCCATCTATCTTTAATCAACTGCAGTTTCTTGTTGATGGCACTCATGAAGGGTTTAAGTGCACGTATTTTGTCCAGAATTGTATCCAGGCCAGATTTGAGGATGGCTGAATCGGAGAAGGCGGGTCATTCTTGACTCTTTTAGGTCTGGTGCCAGAGGAAGAAGTTTTAGAGAGGCTAAGTGATTCAGTAGACATTTTAAAAATGTGTGTCTGACGTTGAAGAGGCTTTTTAGTAGGAGAAATTCTTCCCATAAAAGAAGGTGTGATGAAGGATTCGTAAGAAAACAGTACACTGCAAATGTATAAATAATCACATTACAATTTGTTACTGAGAAATATGAAGAGCACGTAGCAAAAATGCAATCACCCAAAAAATAGTTCTGAAGTAATTTACGCAGTAAGCACCAAAAGGGCACAAATTCCATTAACAGGTGCCTAATACAATAAACTAGAGCATTGTATTATGGCATTAATGTGAGAGCCATAGGATGAAGGAAAGTTGCAGACCTGAAGAGAGCCAAAAAGCCAAACTCACATATGGATCTGTGGAAGAAATGCAGCTCGACCGCCGAAATGCATAAAATGGCGGCCTCTCTGTACTTCAAAGAGCCCAGCGTGTGCATTTTCATGATAAAATCCCAGTCCTGACTGTCGCAAAACAAAAAGTGAACCTAAAAAGAAATGGAATCTTACTTTCTGTAACAAATAGACCCAGGAATAATCCTGCTGCTGAAGAAAAGTCCAAGGTTTGTTCGAATGCCACTTGTTAAATGATTGTGGAACCGCAGTACTTTATAATTCCACTAGAGGGCAGACAAAGACCATTTTTGTGATCTTTCACATTTTACACAGAAGTTCATTGTCTTTGACTTCAAAGGATAACACAACTCATTTTCCCTGCCCTGCACTTTTGTGAAAGAGCATTTTATCATGAAAATAGAAGCTCAATGCTGACTGTAATTAGGTTTGTAAACGGTGCAAGATGCCCAGCATATGCACTACAGAAGGAGAAATATTTCAGGCAGAGTAAATGCAGTGCGAGCACTGGAATACATGAAATGGTGGCCGCTCCGTATGTTGTTGCATTGTATTTGAAAGGCGATAAAATCCGGTTGTAATTTCAGCCCGCTTGGACAAAAGACTACCACAATGAAGCAACATTGGAGACCAGCTTTGAGTGCGCTGGGCATCTTCTCAATGTGGGCGAAATTGAAATTCTTCGCTCCGTGGACGGACGGAGGTCAGCAGGATGCAGCCATCTCGTCAGATGCGTAAGCCACGCCCCATATTGCAAATGTTCTGGAAAAAAAAAACAAGAATGGTACAATCGCATATCTTGCTTCATATGATAATTCCTCATTCCATGGGGTTTAACCTCTAATAGAATGGTCCTGAGTAGATTTACTGCACTATCTTTTTATGGTACAAGCTGGTCCTCTGCAAATGTTGATATTATGTCAATATGTATTTGCGGCATCAAATGTTCACTCAAGGTGAATTCCACTGACTTCATGAGAAGGATCAAAAAGTGAGATATCCCTGCTGGAAACAGACTTTCAAAACGGAACTGCACAGATGGTGGTTTATCTTTTGAATAGACGAGAGGAAATGTTGTTTTGTGGGGGATTTCATTTAAGGTAAAGGAGTATAGCCATGCTTTTCTGAAAGTGTTAAACCTTACCTAGACCTGGGTATTGGCTGCATTTAAGTGGATGGTCATGTTGACAGGCATTAATCCTCCAGAGGCGTGATATGTAGGAGAACAGGTCTCAGAAGTAAGCCTCTGTCTCCTCCACTTGTGAGGTGGAGAGCAAACAGGTGTGGCAGACTCCATCTTTGCAAACTGCGACCTGTTTGAGAGAAAAGATTTGAGCCATTCCAGAACTGCACTACAACCCAACTGTGTCCAGAGTGTGTGAATATAAGGCCCTTTCTCTTCAGCTATAACAGAGGCTGCTGAGAGGGTACTCACAATTATCAGGAAGTTATGAGCATCATTCAGAACTTGCAAGACGTTACTTAAAGGCCTACCATTATTGTCTGAGTTATACATTTTGGCTTGAGGTTGGATCATTGGAATTTTAATAGTTTTGTTCCATTGTATCGGGTTGCAGCTTGATGGCTACAGCTTTGCTCCACTTTTTATTTTAACGAAGAGTAGTTTAAATATTGGGTCACGAATGGGCATGAACCGTCCAGAGTTTAGATGTAATCAGAGTTTTCCATTGATGACAGACCGTTTGACAATCCCTGGGGGACAGACTGACGTATCTTTAACACCTGATTTATTCATGTTGGTATAGGAAGACTGCTTGATTCAAAGAGTAGGTAGGTCAAGAGGTTGAAATAGAGTGTTGGGAAATTTAGATATAGGTGGAAGAACTTTAGTAGACATGCATATTGCCTACACTTGAGGCACAGAAGTGGGCTATTTTTGTTGGGTTAGTGAAGTGCTTAACTGTGGTAAATAAGGATCCGGGTTGGATGTCATTTTGATCATATTTTTTAATCACTGAGAACTATTATGTTACAAGTTTTTTATGTCATTTTCACCAGTTATTTTGTGTATTCTACTTAGAACATACATTCTCAAAAAGCATCACTTTGAGGGCATAAATTCCTCGTCCTAATTCACATTGGTGGAGTGTTTTATTTAGACGGTTTACTCACAAACGTGGGAATTCTGATATTATTATGGTATTACCTAATTTCAAGTTTACGATTCCGTGTGCAATTCTAGCTGTTTCATTATGGGGCACGGTGCATAAATTGGGGAAATCTAAAAGATACACAGTGCCCTTAGTATTTTAGTATTACTGTTAACCCATTTCCAAGTGCTCCTATGTTTAGCAAGCGGAGTAACTAAGGTGTAGGGTAATTGAAATATTTTAGCAAGTGATACGGTATGCATAAGAACTCATGTCTCCTAGTTCTACAGGCAGTAGTATAACCGCTATGCAATTATTGTATATCAGAATATCATATTCAAAAATATCTAGTGACATCAATTTTTTATCCTAAAAGTCATATACAAAAACATCGTCTCACTGGGTGTAGATTTCTATTATCAACTCCAATGGGTCAATAATTTTGTACTCGATATTTAGGACATGTCTCTAATGCTAGATAAAATTCTGGAAACATTATTTTAGTTCCGTACCCAATGTAATATCTCCTTAAAGAAATGAGCCTATTGGTGGCCCATATGACTTTTGCGGCTGCCCTTGCAAATAAATGTTATATTTGTGTGCTTTTAGGATAACTAGTTTCACATAAAAAAAAGTATCCTTCTTTTGTTTTATGTTTTGTTTTGTTTTTTGGGTCATATGTTTTGGCAATTTTGTGTTGTGACAGCTGTAATGCTTGTAGATTTCCCATTTATAAGGTAGTTTTTTTCCGCATATGTGGTCAGCTGTCTTAAATGTTACGTATGAAGCCATCACATATCTGGCTATATGTCTTGATCTACAATGTGGCTGCAGTTTCTTATAAAAGAGTAGCTTCCTGTGGATGCTTATGTAAAAAGAATGAAAAGGGAAATACATGTTAACCTATTTAGACCACAGCAATTTTCCAGTAAATGATTTAAAAGTGCCCAAGTCTTTGTTGCCTTTTCTGAACTTATCCCAGATACATTTTCTTCATTGAATAGAATGACAAATTACATCACAACCAGATACAATTGAACTATTTGTCTTCATTGTTCACCAAACACTAAAGAACTAGATGAAAGTAAAGATTTTATATGGCCAACAAGTGACAAAGTCGCTACACACACACATTGCTCATCTATTGTAGCCCTGCCAAATTTCATCTCCTGCTGTGTCACTTTCATTCGTCCCGTGGCTGCAGCAGGAAAAAATTGATTTGCAATTAAGATTGTTGTTGATTTGGATACATTTGATTATCGCTGACTATTTGGGGCCCATCGGGGGGAGGCAGCACCGACCACAGACTCAATTTATGGT
Source organism: Lissotriton vulgaris (assembly GCF_964263255.1). Lineage (NCBI taxonomy): Eukaryota > Metazoa > Chordata > Amphibia > Caudata > Salamandridae > Lissotriton > Lissotriton vulgaris. Next base: position 840,438 of record NW_028247168.1, read on the forward strand.
GTGACAAAAGACACTTTATTGGAAGCAGGTGCACCTTACAAACACAAATGCCTGTGCCTTAAAAAACTAAACACTAAATATGAATTAACCTAACAACCCCCCACCTCACCCCTAAAATGGTTCCCCCAGGGAACAACATAAACACAATTTACCAACTACAACATACCTCACTACCTAGCTAAATAACTTGTCATATGTAATCCCCCCAATAAACAACCCAGTCCTCCTACCATTTTCCCTATTGACTAGGAAGAAACGCCCCAATGTCTTCAACGCATACCAGCACCTGTTCCAGCGACACAAAAGAATCCCATACAATAAACCCCCCGATGCACCGGCTCCCAAGAAAACCCCTCACACCTAAAAAACCCTCTTGCCAAACCAAACGCACAAAGCCCCAAAACGCTAACAAAAAACCCCAGGCACAAAGGGTGGAAGGGCGGGAAAATCAACAGAACCCACCGACAAGCTCTGCCCAGTTGCTGTGTCACTGCCACCGAAATGGTGGCCAGTGACACAAAGTGGCCGGTTTTAATTCCTCCAGCCTAACACTAGCCCAAAAACATCCCAACCAAAGCCCAAACCTATTGCCAGCCCAACAAAACCAGCCCACGTACGGTGATGGCCCTAAACTCCCCTCCCCCCCAGGGCCCCCAAACCACCTGGGGTTAGCAGGCCTCCCGGAAGTTGGCCGCCCCCTCCAAAGCCCTATTGGGGCCCATCAGGGGGAGGGGGAGGCAGCACCAACCACAGACTCAATTTATGGTGTGACAAAGGCCGCTGTATTGGAAGCAGGTGCACCTTACTAACACAAAACCCTTGGCCTGTGCCGTACAAAACTAAACCTCACTAAATATGATCTAACCTAACAATCCCCCACCCCCACCCCTAAAATGGTTCCTCCGAGAGAACAACATAAACGCAATTTACCAACTGTAACATGCCTCACTACCTAGCTAAACAACTTGTCATATGTAATCCCCCGTCAAACAACCCAGCCCTCCTACCATTTTCCCCATTGACTAGAAAGAAACGCCACTCGAAAGACATACTAACAGCTTTCGACCCCCCCATAGGACGCCTGCACCTTTGGATACCTGCGCACCCCAATAGCCTGATCCAGTGCCTCCTTCAAATGGACAAAATGGAGTTCCATCTCTGATACAGGTCTACACCATCTTCCCTGAAAAAATGCACTGCCCAATTCCTGAGCTCCAGGTGCTCCATTCTACCCAATCCCTCCTTCTCACAAAAGACCTTCATCTCTCTGTTAAATTTCCTCCGCGTCTTATCTATGGCCGCTGGCCTCTCCGCCCCCCTCCTAAACCTCCTGGGAACGAACTCTGACCAGATAACATGGCACCCTGCCTACCTACGCCGTATCTCCAACAAGTCCCTCTGTATCTGCTTGACCAACGCTAAACCCATGCACTGGACCAGGTCATTCTCCCCCAAGTGTATGACCACAACATCTGGACACACTCCCCCCTTCACCACTTTATTCAAAGCCGGCAACAGCTCATGCCAGCGCATGCCCCCCTTTCCTTGCCAATGACATTGAAACAACGGTTCATCCAATTCCAAGTTAAGGCTCCGGTGCTTTTCCCACTCCGCCCTCTCTGTTCCCTTTACAAAAGAATGTCCTATAATGTAAATGTCCAACGCCGCCTCAGCTGGCCCTGCCACTGCACCTGTAAAGACATACATGTAAGAGGGCGTGAAAATTCTGTCATTTCAGTCATCCACCCCTACCCCTCGCATCCTGACATATGTCCTGTAGCAATCTGACTTCCAACGCCTGAGTTGCTTGATGTCCTCCTTCCCCCATCCCCGACGCGCTGCCTCCATCGCCACCCCAATCCGAAACGAATGCGTCCCGAAAGCCTTTGGGTCCTCACCCATAACCCGTAGGGCGTGACGCAGGACCCACAACACAAGAGCCGCAGTCACCCTGCCTTTTTCCCCCCGACCAAAAACCTCCCCTGCCAACACCCGCCATCCAGACGCCAACCGCCGTCCCCACACGGCCGGGCAAACCACCGCGGACCTCCCTGGCCCCAACACCACCCATGTACCCTCACCCCGCTGATCAGTCTTCGAACGACGCAGCCGCACCGCCACCTCCTGATCTCGCACGTCAACATCCCCCCACAGCACACCTGGTTCCCCCCTTCAGTCCCACCAATTCCGAAACCCTAAAGGCTCCAAAAAGCATCCACAACATAAGTGTGGAAAACAAAGTAGTCTCCCCCCAATCGTGACAGATCGGCGGTAACGTCTGCAACAAGTCTGCGAGCAAATCCTCAGTAATGGGCCGCCGCTGACTTACCCTTGCCCCCTTTTCCCTTGCCCAGTCTTCCAAGAGATGCGCCCCCAATTCCCCCGCCAACGGCGAATAACCCCACCACAACTTCCCCATGAATGCCACCGCCGACAACTTACCCGCAATCGTCACCCTCGACAACCCCCTGTCCATCAAACTCAACATGAACTGTACCACCTGCTCCTCCCTATGCCACCGGTCCCCTTGTCTTACCGCTCCAAACCACCAAAACTCCTCCCACGCCTGCTCATACTCCTTCCATGTGTTTGCCGCCACCGACGCCCTCACCAGTTGAACGACCCGGCGTCTCCCACGACCACAAGTCCGTTGGTACCGGCTTTATGGTGCTTGTCCACCTCCGTGGCTAGCCCATGGAACCTCTGCCACTGTGAACGAGACAAAGCATCCACAATGTCATTGTCCACCCCCGGCATCAATTTCAACACATGTGGATCACTGGCCGACTGCCTGTTGACCACCTGCACCACCCACATGTTGTCCACCTGAAACATCACCCGTTTATGCACCAACTCCTGCGCCCACACCGTAACAGCCACCACCAGTGGGAACAATTCGAGAAAGGCAATGCTTCGCCCTCCGGCTTGCCAGTGCTGCGGTCACTGCTCCACGCACCATCTTCCCGCCCAGTAGAGCCCGAATCCGCCAACCCCCCGCCGCATCCGACGATAGCGTGACTTCTAACTCCCAATCCTCCGGGGGCGCCATGGGCACACCACTGAAGTGCCCCAAAAAAGCCTGCCACATGCGCAAGTCCTCCTTCGTCCCCGCCAACAACCGTAGATGATGATGTGGCAGCGTTAAACCCGACAGCGCCAAACCGAGCCGACGGCAAAAAGTACGTCCTGCCCGCTCCAGGCAGCACGCAAAGTTCAAATGTCCCAACAAGACCTGAACCTCCCGCACGGTCACCTTCCGCTTGTCCAGCATACTTCCCACCAATGCCAGCATCGCCGCCTTCTTGTCCTCTGGTCGGTGCGCTTCCATGGCCGCTGATTCAAGCTCTATACCAAGGAATGACAGCACTGTACTGGGACCTTGCATCTTCTCTGGCACCAGGGGCACACCCAGGTAACACATGAGGTCCGTAAAACCGTCCAGCTGCTGCTGGCAGTCCGTCGAACCCGGCCATCCCACCAAGAAGAAGTCGTCCAGATAGTGCGTCACCGTCTCCGAGCCTGTGCTCCAGGAAAAAGCCCACTGTAAAAAGGAACTGAACCTCTCAAACAAAGCACAGGATATCGAGCACCCCATGGACAGCGCTTTGTCCACGAAAATTCCCCAGTCAAACTGGATCCCCAACAACTGGTTATTATCCAGATGCACCGGGAGCAGCCTGAATGCCGACTTAACGTCGCATTTTGCCATGAGGGCGCCAGTACCTACTGCCGCCACAATCTTCCGCGCCACATCCATGGACGAATACGACACCGGCGTAAGTTCCGCCGAGATATAGTCGTTCACCGACGCCCCCACTGGCCATGACAAGTGCTGTATCAAGCGGAACTGCCCAGGCTCCTTCTTGGGCACCACACCAATAGGTGAAATAATCAGATCCGGCTCTGGAAAGGGGCCCACCATCCAGCCTTGCTTCACTTCTTTGAACAACTTCTCCCACACGACCCCTTTGTGCGCATTGACGGACTTCAAATTCTCTGTCCACCGGGCGATCCGCGGACCTTCATACCCCAACCAAAAACCCTCTCTGAAACCATGTCGCAATGTGGCTGCATCCTCTGTCAGCGGAAACCATGCCAACAAGGGCTCAAGACGATCCAGCCTAACCGGTGTATGAGCCTTTTCCCAGAGATCCTGACCCCCCTTTTCCTCCCCACCGACTCCCCAGCATCGCACCACTGGGTATCTTTTTCGGCACTTGGAGCATTCATGACGGAAACGGCACACTTGTCAGCCGCACGCGCCCTTATTAAAATTCCAGCATGCCCCGACTGTGTTCTGTGCAGTGCTCTCTACCTGCCCCACCCCCCTCGGGTGGGGCGGGCCGTAAAGGGGGTCGGCGCAAACGGTAAACCGCTGGCCGTATAGATCGTCCGGCCGAACTTCGCCCCACCCATAGTCTGCTGGTACAAGTCCGAATCCAGTTAACCTCACTTCGCCTCCAGGTCTGACACCATCTGCGCCCGGGACTCCTCGTCATAATGAGACCAGGCATAACCTCCATAGTTAAACTGTGCCCGCCGGACCACTTCCATGTACTTGAAGAGAGCTATGGCGCTGTCCGGATATTTCTCACAATATATGCTGGGGTATATCAGGAAAGCCGCCGACAATTGTCAATCATCAGCGGCACCTTGGGGCGCCCGGCCAACTCCTGCTCCTCTTCCTTTGACCCTTCCTTCGCCGTCAGCTCCCTGTGAAGGAGCTTCAGAATCTCAACATACTCCCCCTTCCATATTTTTAGGTCTCGCTCTCTAGACCTATTGTCGTGGAGATGCCTCTCAAGGGAGACAGACCGGGGCACGCGCGGCGATTCTGGTCTGTGGACGCGCACTTCCAGCCCGGCACCGTGCACATCTGTTGCTCCACATTCACCACCTCTCTCAATCACGCGCGTACACACAGCCACACTAACGGAAGCACACACACACATGCGCGCGCACACACACACAGCCAGCCCCCCTGAACACACACACACACAGACACGCGTGTGCACATACACACACACACATGCGCACACACACCCGCCCACATGCGCACACACACCCGCCCCCCCTACAACTACACCCACCGCATCTACGGCCTCAGTCGCCCCCCCTGACTTCTGCAGCCACCCCGCGACAGCCGTGACACTCCCAAACTTCCGGTTTCGGGACGTGCACGCTCACGGCTTGTTAATTTCTTCTTTACGTTCCACGCTGCTATAATGGAGTAGTCCGTCGTTTGTCTCTACCGGTGTTAGTGTCTCTCGCACTGAGGGCTAATGTTGCAGAAAATGCGCCTGGTGGTGGGTGACTTGTTTATTTTAACACCCCTCCTCCTTCCCTCACAGCGGTAATTTACTGGAAGATTGGAAGTCTGTGCGCAAAAGGGTAACTGAGAAGCCACCTTAATACTACAGGGAGGGGCTAACTTCAGCACAGCATACAGCTTCTACTTTTCTGGTACGTTCATCTCAATAAGTCAGACCAACTACGGAAGCACTCTTTCCAAATGTAAAACTTTATTTTTAATTCCTGTCCTCACTCAATGTATCTTAATTTTTAAAGCGCTTAGAAAGGGCAGGACTGCACAAAGCGCTTTTAGTAGTTCCACCAAGAAGTTTCCTTGCACAGACTTTGACAGTGCTCTGCGTGAACATCCAGCACACGTACCTAAACGTGAAAACGCATCCTGTCCTGAACACAACAAATGCAGGTGCAAGCAGCGGGCACATCTGCCCTTGCAATGCCAGTTCGTGAGTCATGTACCACGCTGCCCCCTTCACAAGAGTATGCATTTTCATAACATGAAACACACAGCTATAGCTTGGACCTGACGAAGGGCAGTATATTGTGAGCGCTCGTGCCTTTAACCTCGACCAAAGGGCAGTTTACGCTGCATTTGTACCCTGTGGGTGTGCGTGAAACAGACTTATGTTGTACTTCACAGCTCCTCACACTATCACACACTGTATCAGGCATATAACACAGGGCTGTGCTGAGGATGTCACAGGGGCAGCTGTGGGCATGGCTTGCACTAGTGTGTGTTAATCTCTGAACCTGTCCGGTGCACCCTGAAGCACTTGCGTTCCAGGGTTCGTTCACTTCATCTTTCCAGATTAAAAACAGTGCTTTCTGTTCTTTATATCGAAGCCCCACATGTTGTGGGGATAATTGAGGAATCGTGGCCTCCTTCTTTGCGTTGATTCGGTCTCCTGCGCAGCTCGCTGTCCATTCATCCATACATGTATCCATTCATCCATTGACTCGTCCTGTGCTGTCCAATTGTTTATTCTTGTGCCCCAGATGCAAGCATTCAGTACAGAGAGGCTTGAGGCGAGGTGCGGCGCCGAGAGACTGAGGCCTTAGCAGTCAGTGCGCTTTACACCGTGCCTTGGATGCGTTGCGCTCTCTCTGCTCTCCCAGGGGCCCTGTCCGCCTCCTGCGTATACGGTGCCTGTCACTGCTGCCGGGCTCTCCAGTTACAGGGATCTGTGCCCCAATCAGTGCCTAGGGGGGTCCCAGGTGTCCCCCACTGAGGTCAGGGCGGTCTGAAGCGGTCAAAATATGTCATGGCCCCCAGGGGCCGCAGGTACCAGGTCAGCAACTTCACCTGCTGTGTCCCCCTACTGCCCCTTTCTGGCAGCATCAAGCCCCCATTCTGCAGTGGCTCTCCCTCACCTTTCATGGGGTGCGGCTCCCGTCTGTTCGCCCTTAGCTTTATTCACCCCTATGTTCTCGCAGGCCCCCTCCTACCCTCTGTCACTAGCCTGTTCACAGCCCCTCCTCCACTCTCACCTCTCCTCGAACTCTCCCCCCTCTGCCGACCTTCACATCCACTGATGCGCCCTCTGCTATGTGCAGAGCCCCGGCTGGATCCTCAGGCCTCAGTGTCCCTTCCTCGCCTCCCCCTCTCTTCAGAGGAGGTGCTGCACACCCCGGATCCACATTCAACAAACTTATTTTTACCATCGCCCATATTCCAGTTACTCCTTATTCACCGCCTTCCCGCCCCTTATCCACTCACCCGCCATTCACCCCTTTCCTGCCCATTCACCACCCTCCTGCCCATTCACCTCCGACCTGCCAAGTCACCCCTCTCCCCCATTCACCCTCTAATCCCCATTCACCCCTCTCCTGCCCATTTCAGTGCTCCTGTCCATTCTCTGCTCTCTTGCCCATTCATCACTCTCCTGCCCATTCATCACTCTCCAGCCCATTTACTACTCTTCTGCCCATTCACCACTCTCCTGCTTATCACCGTTCCCCTGCCAATTCACTGCTCTCTTGTCCATTCACCCTTCTCCTGCCCATTCACCACACCCCTGCCCAACACCGCTCTCCTGCCCATCCACCCCTCTCAAACCAGTAAATCCTCTCCTGCTCATTCACCGCCCTCCACCCCATTCACCGCTTTCCAGCTCATTCACCCCTCTCCTGCCTATTCACCCCTCTCCCATCAGTAAACCCTCTCCTGCCCATTCACCGCTCTCCTGCCCATCACCGCTCTCCTGCCCATTCACTGCTCTCCTGCCCAGTCACCCCCTCCCACTATTCACCCCCTCCCGCCCCCCTCCTGCCCATTCACCGCTCTCCTGCCCATTCACCGCTCTCCTGCCCATTTACTGCTCTCCTGCCCAGTCACCCCCTCCCGCCCCCCTCCTGCCCATTCACCTCCTCCTGCTCATTCACCCCTCTCCTGCCCATTCACCGCTCTCCTGCCCATTCATTGCTCTCCTGCCCAGTCACCCCTCTCCTGCCCAGTCACCCCTCTCCTGCCCAGTCACCCCTCTCCTGCCCATTCACAGCTCTCTGCCCATTCACAGCTCTCCTGCCCATTCACAGCTCTCCTGCCCATTCACCCATTTCCTTCCCATTCACTGCTCTCCAGCCCAGTCACCCCTCTCCCGCCATTCACCCCTCTCCCGCCATTCACCCCTCTCCCGCCATTCACCCCTCTCCCGCCATTCACCCCTCTCCTGCCCATTCGCCTTTCACCTGCCCATTTAACTCTCTCCTGTCATTCACTGCTCTCCTGCCCATTCACCGCTCCCCTGCCCACTCACCCCACCCCGCCCTTCACTGCTCTCCTGCCCATTCACCAGTCCTGCCCATTTACCCCTCTCCTGCTCATTCACTGCTCTCCTGCCATGTCACCCCTCTCCTGCCCACCCACCTCTCTCCTGCCTATTCACTGCTCTCCTGCCTATTCACTGCTCTCCTGCCTCTTCACTGCTCTCCTGCCCATTCAGCACTCTCCTGCCCATTCACCACTTTCCTGCCCATTCACCAATCTCCTGCCCATCACTGCTCTCCTGCCCATTCACTGCTCTCTTGTCCATTCACCCATCTACTGCCCATTCACCGCTCTCCTGCCCATTCATCACACCCCTGCCCAACACCCCTCTCCTGCCCATCCACCCCTCTCAAACCAGTAAATCATCTCCTGCTCATTCATCGCCCTCCGCCCCATTCACCGCTCTCCAGCTCATTCATCCCTCTCCTGCCCATTCACCCCTCTCCCACCAGTAAACCCTCTCCTGCCTATTCACTGCTCTCCTGCCCAGTCACCCCCTCCCGCTATTCACCCCTCCTGACCGCATCTTGCACATTCACCCCATCCTGCCCATTCACCCCTCTCCTGCCCATTCACCACACCCCTGCCCAACACCTCTCTCCTGCCCATCCACCCCTCTCAAACCAGTAAATCCTCTCCTGCTCATTCACCGCCGTCCGCCCCATTCACCGCTCTCCAGCTCATTCATCCCTCTCCTGCCCATTCACCCCCTCCCGCTATTCACCCCCTCCCGCCCACCTCCTGCCCATTCACCCCCTCCTGCCCATTCACCCCTCTCCTGCCCATTCACCGCTCTCCTGCCCATTCACTGCTCTCCTGCCCAGTCACCCCCTCCTGCTATTCACCCCCTATTCACCCCTCTACTGCCCATTCACCGCTCTCCTGCCCATTCACCACACCCCTGCCCAACACCCCTCTCCTGCCCATCCACCCCTCTCAAACCAGTAAATCATCTCCTGCTCATTCACCGCCCTCCACCCCATTCACCGCTCTCCAGCTCATTCATCCCTCTCCTGCCCATTCACCACTCTCCCACCAGTAAACCCTCTCCTGCCTATTCACTGCTCTCCTGCCTATTCACTGCTCTCCTGCCCAGTCACCCCCTCCCGCTATTCACCCCTCCTGCCCCCCTCCTGCCCATTCACCCCATCCTGCTCATTCACCCCTCTCCTGCCCATTCACCACACCCCTGCCCAACACCTCTCTCCTGCCCATCCACCCCTCTCAAACCAGTAAATCCTCTCCTGCTCATTCACCGCCCTCCGCCCCATTCACCGCTCTCCAGCTCATTCATCCCTCTCCTGCTCATTCACCCCCTCCCGCTATTCACCCCCTCCCGCCCACCTCCTGCCCATTCACCCCCTCCTGCCCATTCACCCCTCTCCTGCCCATTCACCGCTCTCCTGCCCATTCACTGCTCTCCTGCCCAGTCACCCCCTCCCGCTATTCACCTATTACACTGCACTCAATGCAACATACACTCCAAATAATACCACTCAGTGCCACATAATTACACACCACACAATTACACTCTACTGAATACAATATAACCTCCCCATAATACCACTCAGTGCCACATAATTATATGCGAAAAGAAGGTATGGGTCACGCACTCCTCAGTGTGAGCAAGTTAATAGTTTGGGGTGTGCTTCAGAGATATCACCCCCTGACAAGAAGGTGTGGAAATCAATGAATTGTTAGTGACACCTAGGATAGATGCCAACTCTCTCCGCACAACCTCTAGTGAAACAAACAAGTTTCTTTAGTGAATTCTTCCAAATGTCATCAAAAAATTAAACCAAGTTCATCATCATATTTTCCATGTTTAATTCCACATGAATTTCTCTTCAAAATTAATGAAATTCCACATCATAGGTAAATCCAAATTCACAGTGTATGAATAGGCATCATATCCCAATGCATTGCGGATACTAGATCCTTCATCAGGGGAATCCTAAAACATATTGAAACAAACTAAGTATGATCCACAGAGGCAAATAAGTATCTACATGAATTACCACGATTATAGGTGTCTATTCTAAATAAAGTGTGCAAGATGTAAGATAACTCAAAGGCACCCGAAAAGAACGTGTTAGCCCGTGATTAATTGAAGAAACGGAGCAATAGGGTGAAAGTAAATTGCCAAATGATGTGGGGTGAATCAAACGCTAAGTAAAAACGGCACCTCGCATGATTGTAAGTGCTCAGTACGAACGAAAGTTAGGTCCGTTATATCCCCAAGTTCTATCGTTAATCAAACATAGAGTCCAGCGCATAGTGTAGTTTAAACAAACTTACAGTTAGAATGGAGCAAGAACACGCGTCCTGCTAACTGCGCCCTTCGCCATAGGATTGGGAACCAAGCGTTCCGTGTGGGCGGAAGTAAAATGAGAGTAGCAAGAACAAAAATGGAAGAAGGACTGTGTGCGTGGCGGCCATATTGGAGTGGATAGTGATTAATAGAAGTGTAATTCCCAGCCAAAGTGTGAAAAGTAAAAGAAGTATGGCGAATAGAATCTAAATGTGATCAAATGCTCCTTGCAAACCAAGATATAAACAAACTAACATACTAAGTCAAGTCAAGTCATAAAATGTATATAGCGCACTACGTTTTGTCTGAGTTCAGTTTCAGACGGCTTTGTTTCATCCATTCGGCAACTTCTTTCATTCCTTCGTGTAGGTTAGTTTTGGCGGTGCTGGGGTCATTGGTGAGAGAAAGGATTAGTTGAGTGTCGTCCGCGTAGGAGATGATGTTGAGGTTATGTTGGCGTGCGATGGCCGCGAGGGGGCTCATGTATACGTTGAAGAGGGTGGGACTGAGTGAGGATCCTTGAGGTACGCCGCAGATGACTTCAGAGGCCTCGGACTTGAATGGAGGAAGGCGGACTCTCTGGGTTCTTCCGGTGAGGAACGAGGTGATCCATTCAAGTGCTTTTCCTTGGATTCCGATGTTATTGAGGCGTTGTAGAAGGGTGCTGTGGCAGACTGTATCGAATGCTGCAGAGAGGTCGAGGAGGATGAGGGCGACTGTGTCTCCATTGTCCAGTAGAGTTCGAATGTCGTCTGTTGCTGCGATGAGGGCGGTCTCAGTGCTATGACGATGTTGAAAAGTTCCTTGCTGTTGTGGGCGTTGTTGTCAAGTCGATCCTTGAATGCTGTTTTAACGTGTCAGTTAAAGTAGTTGCTCTACAGATAACATTGGAATTCCATCCGATCATTAAGACCAGATGGTTTCATCGATTGCAGAAATTTAATCCAGTGGTTTTCACGCTGCAGTAAAAAGTTGTTGTTGTCTCTGTCATCCCGCTTATTAACCACTTCTACAGCAGCGAACCTGAGCTGACTGATGTTGTGTCTGCTGTCTTTGAAGTGTAGTGCCAGGTTCGACTTGATGTTAGCTGTTCTTATATTACTCTTGTGTTCATTTATTCTCACTTTCAATTTGCGTGTGGTTTTACCGGTGTACATCAACCCGCACGGGCATTTGATAATGTATATAACATTTTCAGTGTCACAAGTGGCATTCAATTTCAATTTCACATCTGTGCCCTTCATGGGATGTTTTATCACAGGGCCTTTGATCATATTATTGCAGTTCTGACAGTTCAGACAGGGTTGATTTCCTTTGTAGTTGACAACGGGTGTGGATTTGGGATTTTTTATGAGCTCCTTCAGATTGTTCCCTCTTTTATAGGCGAATAACGGAAGAATGGTCCAAGATATTGGAAGATATCACCATCCAACTAGACAAACACACCAGGGAGATTAACGAACGGAAATTACGCAAGTATCGCAGAGATACTATAGACTATAAGCTGGGTGAAGTATATTCTTGGGCTGAGGTCTACGCCAGGAGACGTCAAAATAGACCACCAAGGGATAACACCAACACTGCTACAGAGACTTCATCCTCAGAGGAAGACACACGATCTGAACAACGACGTGCCAACTTACAAAAACCTTCAACCAGTGCCGAATCTTCTACCCTCTCTGCGGTTCCTTTTTTAGAGGAAGGCCCGGGAGAAAGAGACGACCCAGGAGGAGCCAGGTCAAAGGAAAAAGAAAAGGAGAGAGAGAAGGAGAGGGACAGAGAATTGAGAAGCACAACGCTGAATCAGAGGGTAGAAAAACCGAAGAAGAAGACAACCTAGTAATCAACATATCTCATACACTCTATCTGACCAAGAAGTAAATGTACTTCAAAAAGGTACCTCATTTATCCCTACCAGCCACACTAATGAGCTAGAGTGGTTAATAAGCGGGATGACAGAGACAACAACAACTTTTTACTGCAGCGTGAAAACCACTGGATTAAATTTCTGCAATCGATGAAACCATCTGGTCTTAATGATCGGATGGAATTCCAATGTTATCTGTAGAGCAACTACTTTAACTGACACGTTATTTATCATGTATTTTACCATTGAACCCATTATTAATTTTGTTAGTATGTTAGTTTGTTTATATCTTGGTTTGCAAGGAGCATTTGATCATATTTAGATTCTAATCGCCATACTTCTTTTACTTTTCACACTTTGGCTGGGAATTACACTTCTATTAATCACTATCCACTCCAATATGGCCGCCACGCACACAGTCCTTCTTCCATTTTTGTTCTCGCTACTCTCATTTTACTTCCGCCCACACGGAACGCTTGGTTCCCAATCCTATGGCGAAGGGCGCAGTTAGCAGGACGCGTGTTCTTGCTCCATTCTAACTGTAAGTTTGTTTAAACTACGCTATGCGCTGGACTCTATGTTTGATTAACGATAGAACTTGGGGATATAACGGACCTAACTTTCGTTCGTACTGAGCACTTACAATCATGCGAGGTGCCGTTTTTACTTAGCGTTTGATTCACCCCACATCATTTGGCAATTTACTTTCACCCTATTGCTCCGTTTCTTCAATTAATCACGGGCTAACACGTTCTTTTCGGGTGCCTTTGAGTTATCTTACATCTTGCACACTTTATTTAGAATAGACACCTATAATCGTGGTAATTCATGTAGATACTTTTTTGCCTCTGTGGATCATACTTAGTTTGTTTCATTATGTTTTAGGATTTCCCTGATGAAGGATCTAGTATCCGAAATGCATTGGGATATGATGCCTATTCATACACTGTGAATTTGGATTTACCTATGATGTGGAATTTCATTAATTTTGAAGAGAAATTCATGTGGAATTAAACATGGAGAATATGATGATGAACTTGGTTTAATTTTTTGATGACATTTGGAAGAATTCACTAAAGAAACTTGTTTGTTTCACTACAGGTTGTGCGCAGAGAGTTGGCATCTATCCTAGGTGTCACTAACAATTCACATAATTATATGCAACATAATTACACTGCACTCCATGCAACATACACTCCAAATACCACTCAGTGCCAGATAATTATACACCACATAATTACACTCTACTGAATGCAACACACACTCCACACAATACCACTCAGTGCCACATAATTATATGCTACATAAATACACTGCACCCAATCCAACATACACTCCAAACAATACCACTCAGTGCCATATAATTATATGCTACATAATTACACTGCACTCAATGCAACATACCCTCCAAATACCACTCAGTGCCACATAATTACATGCCACAAAATTACACTCTACAGAATACCACATACACTCCCCATATTACCACTCATTGCTATATAATTACATGCCACATACTTACACTCTACTCAATGCAACATAAAGACACTTTATCTGTCTATCTATCTATCGCCCTCCCTCTATCTGTCTATCACACTCACTCTATCTATCTATTGCACTCACTCTATCTATCGCACTCACTCTATCTATCGCACTCACTCTATCTATCTATTGCATCACCACAGCATCACTCAGCCCCACCACAGCATCACACAGGGGCACCACAACATCACTATGCGCTACCACAGCCTCACTGATCGCCACAGCATTACTCGTAGCCACCACATCACTCAGCGCCACTACAGCATCAATCTGTGCAACCATTCAACAACAACTGGTTCAAATATGTTCTCTCAATGTTTCAAGCTTTTTTACAAATGTCACAAAAAGATGTTAATATTTCACTTCTGTTCTTGGATTTTCGTCACAATAAAATACAATGAACATAATCTTCACAAAAGTTATTTACAAAAGCTATTGCCATTATAAATTACAAAAACGTTTATTTAAGTATTAATGATTAAAAAAATTAAAAGCCATTGTTATTTGTAATACCAATACATCTAAGTCACGTAAATACAACACATATTGCATTGCAAATGCTATAGGTGTCACATTTGCAAAAGTTAAAACTATTGGCATTGTAAATGACAAAGCTATTAATTTAGCTATTTTCAAAACCAACACATAAATAAATAAAAACATTGTCATTTACAATACCAATAACTCAAACTTTCCTAATGCGAGACCTATTGCATTGCAAATGCTTGTTTCTCCTTAGTCGCTAGCGACAGGTGTGCCCACAGAGGCTTAGTCACCCCAATGTAGGGGAGCTTGCACACCAGGACATCACAACTCTCCTTAACCCCGTTGTCTCCGACAGCTCTCTCACCCGCCCTCGCATCCCCCACACCGGCACCCCCGAAACCGCCGTACGCCTCCGCGCTCCCAGACCCCCTCCCGTCCTTCGCCGATGCTCCATCCGGGCCCAACCCGTGTCCTTCACATACCGTCCTTTGACCAGACGCACCAGGCCCTCCCCACAAAGCGTCCGTACCCACAGACACCTGTGCACCCCAAGGCTTGCCCAAACCACTCCCCGCTCTGCCACCATCCTTACCTGGCGTCAAGGCTGGACTCCTTGCTGGATTCCGCCACCTTACCAGTTGAGCTTGGGGGGCCCTTACTCTCGGCGCATTTTTCCGTGGGCGTGCCTGCAATACACTTCCAACAACATTACTCCTCTCTCCCTCCCGAATTTCCCCCTCCTCCTCAGAATCTTCCTCATAGTCCAGTTGTCCCATCTCCCCCTGCTCGGCACCCAGGCCCACCTCCCACCTTACCTCCTGGCCGCCCCCTAGAGACTCCAGTCGGCTCAGCCCCACCTTCTCCCTACAGGTCCTCATCAAGTCTCCCAAATCCACACTCTCCCGCCTCACATCCCCCGCATATGACACCGCAGCCTGATCCACCGCGTCCGGTCTCCATCCCCGTCTCCCGGCAGCCGTCTCGACCTACTGCCCCGCTTCCCAGCGTGCTCCCGCCAGTGGTCCCTCAGTGGAGCACGACCGCCCGTACAAGGCAGAGCCGGCCCATCCCCTCTGTGGAGTGGTGCCGCATGCTGCTCTCCTGAGCGCCTAGCCAAGCGTTCCTGCCAAAAGAAAAAGGTGGAGTCCAGCATGCCGGTGAAAAAACGACCCTCTCCCCCCAATCCCTCCACACGCCCCCCACCCCCTCCACGCGCCCCTACCCCATCCCGCAGAATGACCCTCCCTCTGCGCCGGCTGCTCCCCCACCCCCCAACTACCCCGGTCCCGACCATTCCCCACTCTGCAACCCCAACCCATGGCCCCTCCGCGCCCCCACCCCCATTGCCCCGGCTCCCCCGACCTGACCCCATCTCCCCCACACGCCTCGCACCCCCATCCTGCCTCACTCCAACCCCCATCTGGCTCCCTCCCGAATGTACACCAAACTCCCCTCCCCTGCACCAGTCACCCCCCTCCTCCCCACCCACTCCCCCCTCACGCCCCCACCAGCTCCCCGCTTACCCCTTTCCCCACCCCAACTCTCCACACACCCCTCTCAGAGACGGCGATCTACCTGGCCCCAACACACTCCCCTCCCCGACAACACCCCCCTCCCAGATCGCTCTCCCCTGGCCCCCATGCCCTCCTGCCCTTCTATGCCGAACTCCTCTATGAGCACTGGTGACTCTGCACACCTCTCCTCCTGTGCTGTGCTCCTCCCCCTCTGCCCCCACCGCCCCACGCGCCCGGCCCCAAACTGCAATAGACCTTGCCCCCCTTCCTGCATCGTTGTGCCATTATTCCTCACTGCCTCAACAACTCCCGGCTCTTCCCCCCGCCCCCACCGCATACTCCAGCGTCGCCCTGCCTCCCTGCTGCCCTCCTCCTCGCTCCTTGCACCATTTTTGATCGACCCCACCGCCCACTTTCAGCCGCCTTCCGGCCCCACCTCCCCTCACCCGCATCCCGCCGCGACCACGGCAGTTCGGGGCCAAAACCGCCACCGCAGCGTCACTCGCAGCACGCCGCGGCGGCCTCACCTGGACCTCGGGCCGCCTGTCCAGGGAAGACATGTCTTGGCAGTTCGATCTGGACTGTTCCCATGAGGCACATGGTCAGACTGATTTGCATATGGCCATGTCTGAACTGGGGTGGTGGAGTGAGCTAAAGAATGGTGATGGATTAAACCCAGATCAGTTGACTGGGGGTGAGTGTTTGATTTGCTCAAATGCTTCGTCCAACATACCCTTTGGTATTGTCTTGTTCGCCCTAAGTTGGCAGGGTATGCCCAGACGTGGGTCCCTTGCTCACTCTACCACTGTATTCAAGATAACCTGGTTGATGAGGATTATGAATCCGAAACCGGTCCCAGGATGCCTGTTTCCTATCCAGGGAAGACGTGGCTTAGCAGTTAGGGCTGGACAGTTCCCATGAGGCACAGGGTCAGACCGATTTGCATATGGCCATGTCTGAACTGGGGTGGTGGAGTGAGCTAAAGAATGGGGATGGATTAAACCCAGATTAGTTGACTTGGGGTGAGTGTTTGATTTGCTCAAATGCTCCGTCCATCATCCCCTTTCGTATCGCCATGTCCTGTCTTTCGTACCAAGAGATCAGCTGCAGATGGTGAATGCTACATGCAATAACAATATTGTAATGTTTTATTATAAGACTGTAGCATAAGAAGAACAAAATCAGTATTTTCTGTAAGTAAATGTTGCAGGCAGTGTGCCTGCATATCCTTCTTGAACTCATTGTAAATATATATATTTACAATGAGTTCAAGAAGGATATGCAGGCGCACTGCCTGCTAAATTTACTGACAGATAATACTGATTTTGTTTTATATATAAATATATATATATAGACACAGTCGAAGGTTTTGCTCTATACTTCTTTGTGCTTATTTGGTAAAAGGGTTGTGTAAGTGTTCAGATCATGGAAGCCAATCCATCAGAATGCCAAGGTTAATGAAAACAGCCAGAATGGTCACCGGAATCAAGAAATTCAACCACATTACTCCTGCACACAGAGATCTTAAATGGCTCCCAGTTGAAATTCGGGTCAACTTCAGAACTGCCTGCATCACACACAAAGCCCTGCACACAGGGAAACCAGAATACTTAGCCTCCAAACTCGAGAAATCCGGACAAGCAAGAAGCCTCAGCTGTTACAACTTTCTCCAACTCATTCCCCTAAAAACGCGTAAACAAAAGACTGCTGCCCGCCCCTTTGCACGAAACGCTCCGAAAATCTGGAGAGCCATCCCAGTCAACATCAGAACCACCCCTTCCTTTCCAAAATTCAAAAGCCTCCTAAAAACCCTCTACCTGAACCGCGCCTTCCCGAACACAATTACGTGACGCTCTCACCTCCACAGGCTGTCACCTGACAGCGCGCCCTCAATGGGCAGCCTTTCAGTCATCGAAACAACCACTTCCCACCTCCTATGTTGTCTCTGAACTCTCATCCCCTGGGTCGGCACCCCGAAGAGATCTTTTCCTGCATAAGTCTTGCCTTTCCCTGGGATTTGAGACTACCTTTTTGACCCCTCAACAGCGCACCTTGGGCACCCAGCTGAACCTACCACGCCTTTGTCCTGTATTTTGTTATAAATGTTTCTTTGTTAGAAATGTTTTTATGCTGTAAAGCGTTCTGATACCCTTGTTTCTGGCTAGCGCTATAGAAAACCTCTAAATAATAAATAAATAATAATTTTGGCCACAAGTCACACATAGAGTTGACCCAGTGTTCCTGCCATGACCCTGAACATCCTCCATTTGCTACAGCGGGATGGATGATGGGCAAGAAGTAGAAACTAGAGAGTAAAACATGCCCGTTAATCTCTGGTTACTTTCTTTTCACACTGCTGCC
The DNA here is from genome assembly GCF_964263255.1 of Lissotriton vulgaris. Lineage (NCBI taxonomy): Eukaryota > Metazoa > Chordata > Amphibia > Caudata > Salamandridae > Lissotriton > Lissotriton vulgaris. The sequence goes on from NW_028247168.1 coordinate 858,596, forward strand.
TTTATGAGAGCACATGTAGCAATAGCAATAGCAATAACGGGTATAAAAGAGCAAACCCTGGTTAGCAGCTCATTTTCCTTGCTACCTCTAATTGAAGGTGGTCCTGATACCTAGAATGGAGGTCCTGTGACTATGGATGGTACTTTTTCATACTGGTGTATGAACTGTGTTTAAGGGTGTGGCTGAAATGCTGTCAGATATACATATTTAGACAGGCCTTCACGAATAAACAGTGAGGGTTGATCTAAAAACGCAGTTTAATTAAAGACCTATTTCATAGCTTAGGGGTTGATTTAGATATAGGCGGATGGGTTACTCTTTCACGACATGACGGATATCCAATCCATCTTATTACAAGAGCATCAGGTTATATAGTATATAGAATAACCCTTCAATCAAACTCTAAATCAGTCCTTTAGATGTTTACAATGTAGTTGGCCCTTTATTGTGCCAGATTGCGGTTTCATCTCCTACAGTAATGAGTAAAGTTCTATTCTTTAATATGCATTTTCTCAATTCAGTATCAGTCATCAATCATGAACTCAGCTTTTGGCAGATATCCTAATACCTATACATGTATGTATTTCAGTTGATAATTGATGCAAATATTGTCAGGGAGTGAAATAAAAACATTAACTGTGGACCTGGCTCTACTAGCCATTTCTCTGGTGATAGAAAATTTGAACAAAGATGAAGAATATTTCATAAAGAAAAAACAGAATTATACTTTCGCTCAAAACCTGTGGGGTGTTTAAGACCATTGTCCGAGTGAAATCATCATCTCATTCTATGTGTAGACCTTCAGAATAAATATGTTTTGTGGATTATTAAATATGGCCCAAGTCACATGGAAAGAACCAATTTGAAAGCACCAACTTGAGAGATTCTTAAAGAACTATGAGAAATATCAAATGAAAACAAGAGCTTCGTGCATTACTAACTAGCAATGAAGTGAAACAGCATGTATTGACAATTTTTAATAATTATGCTAACAGGCAAATGATTGGCAATATGCTTGTCATGTAAATGTGAGAAATAAAGGGTAGGCTCTAAACTGAATTCAGGCATTTATGATCCCTTACAGTAAAAAAAAAATCAAGACCAAGAAGAAAGTGAGGCCAATTTCAACGCCTACTATAAAACGTTCCACACAGCCAACATCAAAAACATGGCCTGATTTACAAATGTAAAGGTACACTTTTGAGTATGTTTACACTTGCTGTTGTAACTTTACTACTTTTTGGTATTCACAAACTACAAAAGTAATTTAACTACTAGTAAAAATTGCTAGTGGTAAAATTACACTCACAGTTTGTGAATACCAAAAAATAGAAACGTTACTACAATGTGTAAGTTGACTCCATGGGCATGAGTAGTAAAGTTATTACAGCAACTCCAAACTTACACAAAAGTCTAACATTACCTTTGTGAATCATGTCCATAGTGTGCTAGTTACTTTACAGTTTACATGACTTTAATTTCCATAAAAAGGTGTGTGTGGTTTGAATATTGAAGAAGCACAAATTACTGAGAGCAAGGAAGTTCCCTTTTTGAAAAGTCAGAAAAGAATGAAAATGGTTGGCTTTGATGACTTGCTGGAGATACATAAGCTATTCAGATGGATTATTGGTGACCTCAAAAGTAAGAACCATTGGGTAGGTGTGTTCAGAGACCAATCCGCTTTACATGATTGTTCACAAGTCAGAAAGAGGATAGCAAGACAAAAGCCAAAATCAATATTTTTTTATTATGTGGCTTAACGCAGTGTGGACCCTCATTTAATCGTTACTGGAATCCGGGAATACCCACTGAATTATTATTGGAATCCGGTGATCTCCACTGAATCATTATAGGAATCCAAGGTCTCAACTGAATCACTACTGGTAGATGAAGACCTCAGCCTAAGGAATTTTTAATGATTTGAACCTTAAAACAATACACAAAAATGCAGAAAAAAAGCATTCATCAAACAAATAGACAAATGATTAAATGTTTTATTTAACTTACGAACAAATATAAATACAACAATCTACATTTTAATGATAAGGTTGTAGCTTTTCTAAATTTATTTGAGGCCACCCTTTGTCCACACTATAATCTTTTTGATTCATCAGCACTGTTCACACAAATCAATCTGAGGATACAAACTGACTTTTTAGCATCCAGTTTATAATTCTTTTACATTTTCAGGTTCTCATATTGTTTCTTTATTTATATACACTTTATTATTATGATGATATTGTTTATTTTTCTAAGCAGTTTTGAACCCCATGAGTAGGAGTTTCAGACACCCAGGGGTCCGGGGACCAAAGTTTATGAAACACTGGCGTTCTGCATTTGCTTGATATTGGTCTTTTACTATTTTACATTGTACCAAATATTTAATTGTTGTGAATTTATGAACTTCTACTTTTAATTTTCACTCTTACTGGAATTTTGTTTCTCAATTCTTTCAGCCCATTCATAATAATGGATCTAGTGGTTACGGTAGTTTTGGAAGCAATGGTTCTTATGAACATTATATTAGTATAGCATCTTCAAGTGACTCAAATGGAAACTGCGTGGAGGAAATGCAAAGAGAACCAGTAAGCCCAACAACAATTATTTTCTTCTTTTAGAATAGATTTAAAGTAATTTGTGATGTGGAAATTCATGTTTTTAAAAATATATTGTGTGAAATTGTTGGTAATTGTTTTTGCCCTAATTGTTGTTGTCTATTTTGTGATAGTAATTATGATGAAGGTATTCCGGTCTTATTGTTATTAATACCAATCGAACAAATCGAAATGGTTTAATTTGTGATGTGCCCACTTTGTGTTTCTAGACAACAATAATATACTTGATTAGTCGTACGTTATTTTGTATTGCACTATTGAATTTGTCACAATTAACAAATTAAGTTAACAGTAAAACATCTAATTTTGAGCATTTATTATACATTTATTAAACAAAATATGCTGAATTTAAGTTTTTAGTCAAGCTTTGTGCTTTGTTCTTTTTACTGACAGAAAAAGTAACACAATAGAAATAAAAACAGGCATTGCCACAACATTTCACATGAAACAAGAAGTGCGGAGGCCCAGAACACCGCTGCTCTGAGCCAGAGCCTTGGCTCCAGGCAAGCAGCTGGGGATCTTTTTTATCTCTTTCATGGGCACTCAAAAGGTTGGACCTAGTGGGACTGTGAGGGGTCACACTTGAGGCATGTTAAGGCAATAGGCAAAGAGACTTGTTTTCACTTGAGCACATAAAAATTTCCTCACCCGCGGGGTTCGTGAGACCTGGTTTTGGTTTTCTTTTGTTATTCAGTTTAGGAGTTGTACCTCACGGGTGATGATGACGGACTGATTATTGATGTAATATTGCCTTGGTACTCAGGACATATATCTTTTTATTTCTCTCAAGGACCACCCTGGGTCAAGAGAGGAGCATGATTGGGAAGCATCTCAAAGCACTCACAGGCGAACTCCACAATGCTCCAAACTAGGACGGACAAAGGAGTAATTATTGCTTAAACCTCCTGATGTTTGCAGGAATAAACATCATATATCTTACACTGACTTATAGCCATATCTGACAATGTATTATACACTGCTTGTTTCATCATCCATCTGACCAATCTGGCTAGATGAGGTATAGATGATGAAATATTTGTTTCCTAATTAGATCTATAATTTTCTCTTGGATTTCTTTCTCAGCTCCTTTGTTACAGACTCTACCTATCATTATTTGGGTTGGATAGTTAATCATGGATACATAAAAGTCTTGGGGCCTTTTAAAGTTTGCCAGATTGAAAAATCCATCACACGCTTGGTGGATGTCCTGTCCACCATATTGCAAGTGCAATATAACCTATGGCAACTGTAATATTGTAGGCAGGATACCTACCACATTTTGACTGGGTATCCTGTCCGCCAAATTTTATAAAGGCCCTTAATATCCAATTTTGTTAATCTACATATGTCAAGCATCACCCCTTCTGGGACAGATGATCTGTTTTCCTTAACTGGAGCCCTACCTACTGAATACATTATTAATGTGTGTCATGTACAATACATGTTTAATACATGCCACAATATATTTCGTACTTTTCCTTCATCAGGGTGCCACTTCATGCAATATTTAGGACAGACCAGGTATGAAACAGAGATCAATCAGCATGTGGTCTGCAAGCAGTGTAAAAACTTTTGAATGATGATGAAGTCCTCTGACTGGAAAGATGAGCAGAATAGCACCCCAAAAGAGATATAAGGAATTGATCAAATCAGAGTCCATTCTTACACAGAGTGGTTCACCTGAGGGGGGGCAAAATAATAGTGCCATGAACGTGATCAGACATTCACCCTCCTAAATGATTTATTTCATCTCACAACCAAGAGATTACTGCACCTCACAACTGAGAGAATGTTGCACCCCTAGAGGAAATTAAAATTGAATCTCATCTTTAGCCAAACCTTTTACCGCAAAAGATCACAGTAACAGATTCAATCAGTTTTTTGTGTTATATTTGTTTCACATAGGATCTGTTTCCCCTCATCTAATGCTTTCCACACTAAGCTCCCCATCCAATCGTGGGCACCCGATTCTGTGAAATCCATAGCTTGTCCTAAATATGTTTACTGGTTTCTTCTAACAGAACAATGTGTTTGCCATAAACTAACACTTTTTGAAATGCCTAATGTCCTTCCTTCTCTGCCAGGCCCTCTAATCTAATGGTTATTATATAGCATTAATGGAAGGCTAAAAATCACGAGTGTGACTTGATTCCTCCAAAAAGCTGCTAGAGCTTTGCTATTGTCTTTGTACACATTCCACACTGATGGATCGAGGATGATGTTCTTAGTGTTTAGGCTAAACCCCAAGATGTTTATCTTCTTTGAGATTGGAGCCACCTTTTGTATATTTACCAGACCCTATGGTTTCCAGGAACTTCAGATAATCGTGCATGATCCGTGAAGTCTGCTTCTACTAGGGATATGGGAATCATGAAACCATAGCTAAAGGGTCAGCAAACCTTTATAGCCTGAAAAGCTGTCAATACTGGTTACTGAGGTTCAGTGGAAAACAGTAGGAGACCAAAATTTTCCTCATGGGCAAATTCCTTGCCTTACGACCACATTACAATCTCCTTTATGACCTTGTACCGCCTGCCATGACGGCTTTATCCTTCACTTTCCCGGATTATACCTCCCTGCCCTCTGGGCTTCCCAACCGGGAGCTGGGACCTCCTATCCTCTTGTATATTAACTCTGTCTTTTTTTTTCCTACATAATGTACATAACCCTTGTTTCCCTTGATATCCTCCCTTCCTATGCCCTTTGTATTTCACCCCCTCAATCATGTAAAGCGTTCTGATACCCTCACAGGTCTGGTTGGCGCTATATAAAACCATAAAATAAATAAATAAATAAATAATGCAAGGTGGTAGACAAATGAAATCACAACACTGTCCCCAACCCACCCGCCCAGAAGTTCTATGAGCCTTCAATACTACGGTCATATTGGAGGTGTCACATAAACTTTTTAAAGTTAATTCTTGTTAACTAGTCTCCTTCAAGAGGAAAATATTGCTCACCAACCCCCACAGTTGTTTCCAGGTTATTTCACTGACCCCTTTGTATGGCAGACTCTGTGTGCAGTGCAACACAGATTGTTCATGTTTTTCTAAGAATAGCACGGAGGGGCCCCTTTGTATATCAGAGTCTTAAAGGGTTATATAAGAAACAGTTTGCTGCTTGGAGGTTCCACACAAATCTGTATTCAAATGTGATAAAACACTGCAATCTTCCCCTATTTGGCCAAGGGTAGAACAGGTGTTGCTCACAAGGTGAAAGCTCTGCACCCCTGAAGCATTGATGCAAGCGTGGTCCCTGTCAGCTTAGCCTCTTGATTTGAAAATATTTGAGTATACGTTTTCTACTCTGACAAATATTCAAACCCCTCTAATATCTAGATCCTGAGCCATTTGGAAGAGGAATCAAGTGGACCTTATGTCATTGGTCCCTGCAAAAACCTTAGACGGGAAAATGTCCCTAATCGATGCCTAACCTTCATCTAGTTGGTACACTGAATAAGCTGACATTTTTAGTAAGCTGTTTAACAAAAGAGTCTCCAAACAACAAATCTTCTGTCAAACGGCCCATCTCTGAAGAACTATAATAACTAGGGACCCTCCTTGCAAACTAGTTTGCAGTACCTCTCCACTGACACTGCGCAATCTCCTTTGCCACATAAACATATTATTCTCAGAGCCCAGTCTCCTTGGGATCTCAAGATCAGTATGAGCATTTTACACCTTGTGCCAGCATTTCTAAATTTTGCAGGAGAGATTGTAACTAGCTTGCTTTCAATAACCTATCTGGGGAGAGAGTCCCGCTTGGACTATGTCTTGGCCCAACTAGTGAGGTGGTCGACAATTCAGGATTTTAGGGTGACGGAAAGGACCGATAGCGACCACAACGCCCTTGAGCTCGACCTTGTTCATCCAGCCCCCCAAGCTCCAGTGTCTAAAGTAGAAGGGAACAACCCCGCGCTTCTCCTGGATAATAGCAGGAGAAGAATCAGGTGGGAGCACCTGGTTACAAACAAGGATAAACTCCCTTTGCTCTATGCTGAGATTACTCCCATCTTGGAAATCGTGGGGAGCCTTGACATAGAGGCAAACAATAGAGACTCCCAGACCAAATTGTATAAGGCCCATGAGGAACTTATAAAAGCTGCGGCACCCCATTTCACTTGTAGTTCACGAAAGCCAAGGGAGAGGCGCCAAGGCAAAACATTGTGGTATAATACAGCATGTAGACGGGCCAAAACAGAACTTCTTGGAGTAATTAAGGAGGGTTTAGGAGGGGAACGCCTTAAACAAAGCAGGCGAGCCTACAAGAAGCTTCTTGTTCAGGCCAAAGCAGAATGGGAAGAAAACCAGTGGGAAGAACTCACCAAGGCCCTAGCGATCCAAGATCAACGCTTGTTCTGGAGGACCGTGAATGGGGGATCAGGGAGTTTACAATCGGCACTAGAGCCTAATATAGCACCTGGGGTGTGGCAGGCTCATTTCCAGTCCCTATACAGCTCTGAGCCGGGAGAACTCCCTGCCCCCATTGAGGTGGACCGGCCGGGCTGCCAAGGGGATCCAATAACACTGGGTGAGGTCACTGCTGCCATCTCAGGTCTGTCTTCCGGGAAGGCGCCGGGACTGGACGGCTTACCGGGGGACTTGTTTAAACAGGAGCCCAACGTCTGGGCGCCTTACCTTGTTACCCTTTTCAATAGTGTTCTCGGTGGGATGGAAATCCCTAGTACTTGGCTGGGGGCAGAGGTGGTCCCCATCTTTAAAAAGGGCTCGCCCCTCCTCCCAGCCAACTACAGACCGATTAGTCTGATAGATGTAGCACAGAAGCTGTTTGGCAGGGTTTTGTTGAACAGGCTTCAGGATTGGATGGAGGAGGTGGGTGCCCTTAGTCCCTACCAGGCGGGATTTAGGAAGGGGGTATCCACAGTGGACCAGGTTTTTAGATTGAATCTAATCTATTGGAGGACAGCAAAGTTCGAGGGCGGCAGTTTGTACACAATTTTTGTGGACCTACGGGCTGCCTTCGACTTGGTGCCCAGGGGGAAACTCTGGAGCGTCCTGGCAGAGATGGGTGTCCCCCCAGATATCCTATCGATCTTGCAGAGGCTGCACCATAATAATTACGCCCGCGTGAGGTGTGGGAGGTCGGGGGAACTGACTGATAGATTCCCCGTTGGTCGAGGGGTAAGACAGGGCTGTGTGCTGGCGCCGACCCTGTTTTGCCTCTTTGTCAACGGGGTAATCGCCCATCTCAATGCCACCGACTATACTGACGCCCCCAAACTAAATGGCAGCAGGGTGCCCGCAATTATGTTTGCGGACGACACACTGTTGCTATCTAAAACCCCCATGGGTATACAAAGGATACTTGATTCCTTCGTGGCTTTCTGCCTTGACAGAGGGCTAGAAATCAATGCTACAAAAACCAAATTCATGGTTTTGAACCCGAGCCAGAAACTGCGCCCGAATCCACAACTGGGAGCCGTGCGGCTCGAGAGAGTAGCCACCTTTGAATATCTTGGTGTGACCCTCAACGAAACCATGACCTGGGGATCCCACCAGAGTAGGGCAAACCTTAAATTAATACAAACTACTGGGGGCATCTCCCGGATGATGACCGGCTCGTCATACCGCCCATTGGGGGCTTTAATCCAGATATATAAGGCCCAGGCTAGGGGGGCGATCATGTACGGGGCTGAATTGTGGGGTCATACGCCCTGCCGGAACCTGTCACTAACTGAAAATAAGTTCATAAGACAGATAGCCGCACTCCCCCCTAGTACCCCGCTCCTCCCCTTGAGGCTTGATTTAGGGTTACGACCACTAGCCGACGAGATAAGCTTGAGACCCATAGCCTTCTGGTGTAGGCTATGGAGCAGTAATGATCTTGAAGACTATAGGGCGGAACTGGTCGAATTACTGAATCACCCCAAGGCGCTTAGTATTCCCTGGGTCAAAAATATTCAAGTTACCTGTATGGAACTGGGGCTCCCTGATTTATGGACTGAGCCGGCGATTGTAGCACCAAACATCTCCAAGAGGTCCCTGGCGAATTTGTACCACGAACACAATTGGGCAAGGACCCAAGCTATCCAGCCAGATGGGTCCCTATCATCTGTGTTCCTGCAAAGCAAGGATCTCTATAGGTTTGAGAAGGCATTGGATCCTATCTATCCCATACTTGCTAGGAAGCTGTTCCTCCAATGGAGATACGGCACATTGCCCTTTCGGTCCTTTACAAGCTCCTGGTCATCGGCTCCCTCCACAAAGCACTGTCCTGTCTGTGCTGACAAGGAGGAAAACGACTTGCACGTGGTCTTCTTCTGCCCAGCCTATAAGGCAGCTAGAAAATACTGGCTCCTCCCTTTGATAAGGAATTTGGGTGGCAGGGAATATGCACCAATGTACAGGATTTTAAAATCCGATGTTTCCGGCCCAACTGTTTTTGCACTTTCCAAATTCTTTATTAATGTCTGGTATACGCGTAATCGCTTTTTAAAGATGCTGGGTAGTACCTAGAAATTCTTCTCTTTTTTAAGATGTTTTAAGTCTGTACAAGATCCTTTTAACATGTGTACTCAATGTTTTATCTGCTCATGACAGAGTCACATGTGATTTTATTTGTACTGTGTATCTTTTATGGCCGAATGGTCGAAATAAAGATTGGAAATGAATGAATAACCTATCTGAATCTCTTCTAATGTTTTTGAGGCTGTAAGTGTAGGCATTCTAGAACCAATCTCTGACATGTTTGCCCTGGTATTTACCAGTTCTAAGCAGTTTTACACATTTGTATTTATTTTTTTGAGTGTATTCTAAATTGTCCGCCATGGTAAATACTAAAAGGTGCTGAGTTGCCATACCAATGGCATATTCTGCCTTGTTCAAAGAGTACCTAACAAATAATTTGCTACTTTTGTGTTAAGGAGAAATCAGCAAAGCATGGGCAATGGAGGTTATCTTAGTTGAACATTGACTTTTCCATGTCTGACAACTCTTACTGACCATTAGGGTCTCTTTCACTCTGAACATCACAAATGTTTCCCTATTAAAGGCTACGGTAATAATGGGATCCCTGTGTAATAAAGTCCCTACGACCTCTACTTGACCATCCAAAATGCTTTGTGGGAGTGTTTTGTTTTTGTTGAGTTGATCTCCTTTGTACCAAAAGGCCTTTTCTTGACCACAAGTGCACTTTGATTTTGACTTGAGTAGAAGACCCTTCTCCCACCCTATCACTTGCTTTTGATCTCATGTGCATGTTTGTGACCCTTGGAATAGATCATCTTACATGGCATTACCTTGATTGTCCATTGGCTCCAAAATGACAGAAATGGCCTCCGACACTCAATTATACAAGGATATTCCCATAACGATTCTAAAAATAGTGGTCTGTCTTTCTTGCTGAAAAATACACATTTTTAGAAATGAGTGCAAAACTCTTGTTGAGATAGCACCAGATGCTGAGTCCATTCAGTAGGATAGTGATATGTGGCTGAGCTGCATGACCTGGCGTATTGGGTGACATGAACTACTCCACCACTTGTTCATACCACAGATGCTGTCCATTAAAACGGACATAGCGTAAAATATGGACATCAAAACAGAGGTACCACATCTGAATTACCGACCCAAAAGGGTGATTGAAGAAAAAATGCCCATTTCATCATACCTTACCTTTGCCTCCAATGGCATAGAAAGAATCTGAGTGACTGGCACAAGATTGTTGTGTTTTGTACACAGATGTAATTGCTTTGACTGGTGACATTTTTATTTATTACCCGTTTTGCCACTTTTCCCTGGCCTCATGGCAACTTCATTCTTGTTGGGTGTTTTTATTAGACTGAAAGACAAGCTTAAGGATGTCCTTTTGTCCAGACTTAGAACTGCTGAGCCTATGTGAAACTGGCAAAAATATTTTTATAGGAAGTAGGTATCATAATAAAACTTGTAATTTTTTTCTTTGCTATTGAGCTGGCAATTCAATGCGTGCTTCTATGCATGACTGTATAGAAATAATACTTAAATAATGAGTGATTGCCCCAGATTATAAACATAATTTGCTAAATATCTGGCTGTAAGACTGGCTTTGAGTGCAAAGCATGTGATTAATTGGTAAAAATGCTAGTCAATGATAGAAATATGTGGTTCCAAAGATCAGTAATTTATTTGCCACAATTTAAGAGGCATAGCTGGTTTGCTTTAAAAAAGAATGGTAGAAGTTCTAGGAACCTGGAGTTCCAGACATTCTGATGGAGAGGCATTGATTCTCCTAGTCTTTTCATAGCATGCTTGTATCAGATTTCAAACTATAGCCTACTTTATAGTCTGTTTATCATTTTTATCCCAGATGACTTTCCAACAGGTGTGTGTGGATGTGAACAGAATAAAAAATTTGGGTCAACAAGTGTACATTGAGTCAAGGAGCAGAAGGCATAATAAGTTGCAAAGAGGTGAGTCAAACATGACATCTTTCTTGCCTTTCCTTCTATTGCCTTGCTGCGAAATGGTGAGTTGAGCCATAAACAAAACCCAAGCCAATAAAGTTCTTAGCAGCTATTAATTTTATTTTGGGGAAGGGATTTAACCAGTCTCTCACTTGTTCAATATATTGCAGGAGAGAAAATAAGACACCAACTTTTTTCACTTAAATTCAATTTAGCAAAGCTGAATTGACTTCAGTGTTTATGCATGTTACACATACTACAAAAACTTTGAATGAGGTGACAACTTTCTGGCAGTTGCCCATAACGTTTCCAGAATTCAATAAGACCATTTGCCGTTTCTAGTCTCCTCCATACTGTCTACACTTGAGGCATTTCGTGAAGATGAGGGCAGATATGTTTGATTGGCAGATTCAGTTACATAGCAGAGGAGTTGTCGAGGTAAACAGTTTATCCCACTGAAGTTTGAAATTATTTATCTGATGTTCCTGGCATTGAGAAAGTTAAATTTTTGGGTAAATAAGATGCACAGTTCTGATCTGACAACGCAAAGTTATTTTTTGCCTTACTTCATGAAATATGTAACTGTATTAATTAAAAGTTCTGTATGTTCAAAAAAATCGAGAATTTAGTACATTTTCTGGACCTTGCAGCTTAATGGCTAGGAAATATTGCAACCAAACAATTACACCTGTGTAATAAACCCTGAAGTATTTTTGGAATAATGGTTCTCTGCAGATATTCTGCATGACAGAGTTCCAGAGATTTGATGGCAGATATGCGAAATACCCCCATCAATGCAAGAAAGTTTGATTTGAGGGACTTTCTTAAAAATGCATTTTGAAGTTCTTGAATTCTTACTTGGTGTGTATCTCTTGAGGTTATAGTCTAAACCTGGTAGTCCCTGCTTGAAAAAACCTCTCCACCAAGGGCTTGTAATGTAATGTATTTATATTAAACATATGTATAGGTTGGTAAATGGGAGTCAGTGAATGCTCTTAACACCACCCCCAGTGGAGGATTGTCGCCCACATTTAGCAATTCCCCTTACGAGGTGGAGGTACTCTAAATAAAGTGGAAGGCCAAGGAGATGGCCTTTGTTGTTGCTGTCCTCTCTGCCTTTTCCAAGAGACAGTTCACAGCATCGTTTCTCAAAAAGGAGAAAATCAATCTCCATGACATAAAGTGGTCTTCTCCTTGTGTGGCAGGGGCATTTACAATTGTTTCCTACCCAGGACAATCATCAAAGGTATCTGTAGTGAGCTGGTCCCACATGTGCAAGTGTCATAAGTAGACGCTTTAGACGTGGCCAGGTAGAAGTAGAAGTAGTTTATTAAGTTCTTAGATGTAGATACAATAAGCCCCACCAGGAGCAGCCTTCTAGCTGCTCAGTCCATCCTCAACTGACAACAATCATGCACCCAAGCATTCCACTCACACTAACATTCTAACCGGAACACTTACACTGTCTGAGCAGCTAGATGCAGAAGAGTAAAGGAACATGTGTACAACCTGAGGATACTACATTAGCCTCTTCCTCTCAAAATGAAAAACAAAAGAGAAAATAACAATGAATAGAAAAACTATACACAGTAAAAATATACAATCGTAGCAAGAAATCTGTAAACCCAAGGATGAAGGTGACATCACATTGCGAGAGGGAAAACAGACAACCAAGAAAAGAAAGAAGGAAGAAAGCGATAGAGATAGAAAAACACCAACACTATCCTCCTCCTATAATAATGAACAAATAAAATAAGTAAGTAGTGAATGAAGAGCTCACATACTACAAGTGAACTAGACAAAAATGACAGAAGTGAGGGGAAAACATAACCACAGACTAGAATACAATGGGTGGAAACGACACCCAAGGAAGTACTTCTCACTTGAGAAGACTGTGGCAAAACCCCAATACGCCACCCCTCCTGTGAGGAACACTATGGGACTAAAACCCAAGTGAAAAACAAACATTGTTTGGGACTGAAATCCAAATGTACAGAATACGTCACATGGGACTAAAACCCAAGGACTTGTGCAGCATGAAGAACAGAATGGAGCACAGTGTGGCATCAACAGATGACTACCCACACACATGACAACATACATTGAAGTGAAGAGACTGACACCCAACACCAAAATAACAAAGTTGGGACTGAAACCCCCTTTAAACAGAAAGTGGGGCTAATACCCATTCCAAGTGAACGTGGGGTGATGGGACAAAAAACCCACTCCCATCCCTAGACAGGGATAAAATATCTGTAAACTGGGGTCATGGGACTAAAAACCCACTCCCATCCCTAGACAGGGATAAAATATCTGTAAACTGGTAAACTGGGGACATGGGACTAAAAACCCACTCCCATGATAACAAGAAATATATGAGGAACGCAATAAGCGAAGTTGACATACTGCAATAACACACTGTAAATACATATTTGTCAATTGCCTGTGAAAAGAAGACAATGTAGCCTTGCTACAGCGCGGCTCCAAAAATTATTTCTAATCATCACTCACCATTTACCTGAAACCTTTAAACACACAAAACATGCACCAGTGGGGCCCATAACACTGCGCTTTTACTCTACTCACTTACACTTGGCTTCAAGGCTTTTGGTGAATCATAATGGAGAAATGCTGTAACATTTGGTGGAGCGTCTAAACCTATTTAACTATTTATTATTTACACCTGCAGTTTAAAACAAACAATTTACCATAGTTTATTAAACATTGACTTATTCAGACACACCACCATAACGGCAATGGATCTGCTAGAAAAAAAAGTAGGCGTAGGAAAATCACAAGACCAGCTTTTAAAATTCCATTTCCCAATTTTATTAAAAGCAAAACTTTATTATGTCTGCATTAGTCAATTCTTTATTTTGTTAAATCTCAAACTTTATTTCAATAATGATCATTTTATTCAGAGCTCAAGAAAAATCGCTTTAGTTTAGATTTCAGTTAAGTTTAGCAAATAACAGATAGTTCCAACTTCAGTCTCTCCTAACATCCCTGTCTAACACCCTCATCTTATCCTAATAGTCCTGCAAAGCAAACAAAGTAAAATAGAACAGAGTCTTACATCCAGGAATCGGTCAGCAAACGGGCAGCATCTCCGATAGAAATTGAAAAAGCGACCCCTTCTACTCAAATCCAGGGGTTTTTATACCTTAATTCTCCTAACTTAATCTATCTAAAAGTAACTTGTCAGTTCTCATTCAAATTCTCATTGGACAGTTTCGGGGTGGGTGAGCATCATCTCACAATTACGACACACTTTTTTCTATGTGTCAGCGGAAAAATAAAGGGTCTTTGTTATGTTCAGTTTGCGGCCTAGGCGCATCTGCGACTAGCAACATCCATCCTCTTTCCCAGGCTCTTGAGCATTACATCGTTCATGCTTGGCACCCATCCTAGGTTCCGGGCCATATTCAGCGTTGAACTTTTCTCGGACACAAGCAGTTCACTCTGACTTGCAGGTTTTAGCGTGCCTGCGCTTTTCAGCTCTTGCTCACAGTTCACCCACACGTCTATTTTGTTTAGGCCTCAGAGGCCACTTTTTGAAACTATCATAGAAACAAACACAAATTCATGTTAGTTATTGAATTGAAACCCATTCTGTTTACCTCCCACCATACTTATGTTTCCAATTAGTTGTTACCTAGCAAATAAGCCACACAAATGCGTTTATACTTACATAATCAACCTTCCCTTTTCACAATACGTGTACAAAAAGCACATTTAAATAGCGTTTTGTTTATAATTAAACAGCACATTAGTTCACAATACAATAACATTACATATTAGCTAGGTTTATTGTGACATGCAAGCAAATTAGTATTACCGTGTGTAAAAATAATGTGTGCATCCTACTCTATGGTTGATTATTTTCTCAAAACATGCAATTAGTAAACATTACTGTTATGGGACATTGACTTCAGGAGGGGTACACAAAATTTTGCGTTTGCCACCTCGCTCCATCAGCCTTACATCTTATAGATAAGGATAACAAACTTTTAATAACACATTGAAAATGGTGTGCCTGTCACTGCAATGAGTTAGTCAGGCGTTCAAATAAGTCTAAAACATGCATGATGATTAACCAAAGTTATAGGTGTGCCTCTCACCGCGATGATAGACAGGCGTGGCTTGAAACATTTCTTGAGGACGTGAAGGAAAAAACTCACATGAATTAAAACCACAGAAGATAGTTGATCACTAATTTAAAAGAAGAATTCTAACTTTGGACACTAGATGGCAACGTAACATTGTGAAGAGTATTGAAATAATGAAATTTAGTTCATGTTAAAATGACATCGTCACTCCAATAAGCTTCAAAAATGTGTACTGTCAAATGCTAAAGACCTTCCATATACTCTTTCAATATGTCCAAATGTAGACTGTCATGAAGTACACCGAATCTGACAACAAACGGTAGTAAACACTGACCTTTGTAAAATGATCCATTTGATTAGCATGGCGCTGCAGTTAAAAACGGGAGAAAGGAATAAATAAAACACTTGGTAAAACTCCCAATCGTGACTTTCAATACCGCACCCACAATGAAGAACGTGGTTGGCATGTTGAAGAAAGAAAACTGAACCACATGAGGAAAATGCAACTTCAAAATGGAGGCACTCAAAAAAACGTGAATACCGGATGGCTCACGGTGCGCTCCTGTTGTAGAGCATCCATAGGCAGCATAATTGTCCAGCATAAATTAAGACGTCACAAGAGGGTCGCGATACCATGTACAAGTTAAGGTACACGAGCTCTAATTTAAATTTGGAATACAGCTCAACTGACATTTATTTTACAGGCTTCAGAGAGGGAAAAAAAAGATAAATTTCAACGAAGAACATTTTTATTAAGCTTACGATGTTGTTCTCTTCGACAGCAGGCAGGGATACTTGAAAATTATTATGAAAACCAGCTGCAAACAGATAAAAGATGTTGCACATCCAATTCAGCACTGAAGTGACGACACTTGTGAATCCTGGGACATCTTCAAGCTTACATAAACCCCAATGTTCACCAGAGATATTGGTTTCCTCATAACGCCATTCACTGTTGCCAAATCCCAAGACATGATGCTGGTTCATGTAGAGATGAAGCAGATGCAGCGCTAGTAGAGAGGAGCTCTACTAAAAAATGTCACACATCCAAACCCACAGCAAGGGAAGATTTGAACTTAATAAAGTAATGGATGATGAACTTGAAGAAGTCTTATGTAAAGCAGAAGTAGCACACATCCCACTGGCGACAAAAACACTGGCAGCCACAGATTACCTTGTTTCTAGTTGCACAACTACGTCGGTTGTGGCACAGTAGATGTTTTTTGTGGTACCGCAGACATTTGTACTGGCATAGTTACTTCTCCAAGGTGTAAGCAGACTTGTAACCGTATTTACTGGTGTACACAAACAGCCACTGATTACCTTCTTTTCTAATGCACCGTATACATTTCTTATTGCAGCTTTGGCTTTTGTTGTGACTTGGTAGACTTTAGAAGAGGCGAAAATATAGACATGATGACTTATTACCAGCTGATGAAAGTACACGAACACAGCACAACTGGTCTTGGGCTGTCCGTTGTAGTGGACACTGGTGGGGCAGAAAGGCATATTTGACTGGTTTCTTGCTTGACCGGTATCTTTTCCTTTAGTTACTTGAGTCTTGAAGCTCTTCATCTGTAATCTGTAAATGTAGTAGGTTCTTAGCTCCAGATTGTCGCCATAAATGTAGTGAGTTGGTCACACATGTTCAGGTGTCATAAGTAGACGCTGTAGTTGTGGCCAGGTAGAAGTAGAAGTCGTTTATTAATTTCTTAGATGTAGATACAATAAGCCCCACCAGGAGCAGCCTCCTAGCTGCTCAGCCCATCCTCAACTGACAACACTCATGCACCCAAGCATTCCACTCACACTAACATTCTAACCGGAACACTCACACTGGCTGAGCAGCTAGATGCAGAGGAGTAAAGGAACATATGTACAACCTGAGGATACTACAGTATCACAATCTCAGCCAGGAAAAATCAATGGTGGCTAGTGACGTGGCAGCCCTGTGGCAGATGGGCTGCCACGTCAAGTCTTTCAGACAGTGGAGCATGTTGAAACTTCACATTTCCAAACCCAGCAGTTCTCTACACTTCTAAATTAAGTCAGGGAACCATGCAAAACCTTAAGTGACCCGCATATATATTTTATAGAAACATTAAAAAGAAAAAACTATACATAAGAAGAATCTGTTCTCCCACGCTCTCCATGAAATGGCATGTTGATGCATAGCACCAAAGTATATTGCAGAATGAGTTGGCAAGAATTATTAAAATAGCAATTTATTTCTAGGAAAGCCTCCAACCTCAGCATCATATTTCCCACTATCAATTGGACTCCCAGCTGCCGAAGGACATGCAACATCTTCCTGTGATGCATTAAAAAAAGGTCAACATATTCCATCGTATCAGCAGATCAACTGCGTGGACAGCATTATCAGGTACGGCCACGTTACAAGGACATAGCATTGCCATCTAATGAATGCGGTGTGTACTCGCTAATTACTCCCTAAATAAAAAGGACACTAGCTCAAATACACACTCTGTTGTATTACGGTTGGAATGGGAGGTGGGCTTTATAAAGCTTTAAATGTGCATAAATTTCCTTTTTGAAATCAGAAGTGCGTCTTTCACCATTGAATCAAAATGTATGTACATGAACACCCATTTATTGCTATCTCGTTATCCTATGCTTGCTATTTGTAGTGTATTAGAATTCAATAGAGAAACTATTTTCTTTCAATAGTTACAAAGTTAAGGTTTTAGAATATATGGTTTATTTTGAGAACCTAGCCAATATTATTAAAACAGTAGTATGTTTATTTTGAACACAAGTTTAGTACTTTATATAGAAGCAGAACATATATTATTTTGTGAATGGTGAATAACTGAAATAGGATATAAGTCCATCAACAGATGAAGTAATGAATCAGTGTATAAGCATGGAGTAAAGATGAGTATATATTAAAACAAGAAATGTTTCATCTGAAGGATGAATGGTGTAATAAGATAATGATAATTGAGTTCATGTATGAGTAAACAATTGTATGAAGATGGATAGATTAAGGCTGCTACTACAAAAATATTCTTGCAAGTAGCATTAGATGCACCAGGGTACTGCTGCACAGTGGACTCTGGCAAAACTACTAATGAGGGTACCTAGGTACAGTGGATCTGGTGTAGCGCTTGGACTATGGTTGGATTAACTGTTGACAGTGCTTTAGGAGAGTAAGAGGCCTGTGCATTAAGGGAGCTATTGTCATTATGCTGCTGAAACCAGGTCAGAATTCAGAGAAGAGGGCTTCCCAAGAGTCTGTCTTGAGCTCACAATGTTGTTCTTCTAGAAGCTATAGAACATAAGGTCAGAAATCTGCAGCCTGCATGATGGGCCAAAAATTCTAGATTAAGAAACTCAGTGAAGTGATACCGTTATGCCTTGAGGAGCCTAGGGCTTTAACGCATCCCCTGTTTGTCAATGATTTCACACTTCCAGCAACCCAGGCCTCTCTCTAGATTACTTTCTCCTTCAGGATGGTTGACTCTTTGGATGTTCCTTGTACATCTTCTTGCAACTATGGTACAGCACTAGGAACTAGATACCACCACTATTTCACAGATAGTCACATCATCACTATTAGAACCCAAAAAATGGCAATCTGCCATCTAGATATCTAAATGAACAGCGTGTAAGAAGTAGGAAAATAAAGGAATAGGTTTTAAGACCTGAACTATAAGATTTTGTTTGGCACTATATTAGCACAGTTAAACCTATACATATCTATCATGACCATAATATTGACTGTGAAATAGTGTCACATAGGTGTTTATAAAAGTAAATGCACACTTAACTTTACAGTATTTTAGGAGTAAAAAATATAAAACAATATATATATAAAAATATATATTACCTACTGGCGGTCGCCAGTAGGTATATATAGTTAGGATTTTTTTGAATAGGGATTTCTGACTATATATCGCGCACCCGCAATCCACTGCTGATCATGTCACATATTACATCATTCATGACATGGTCAGTGACATCACTGATGACATCACTGATGACATCTCAAATGACATCACTGATGACATCACTGATGACAACATCCAGTGACTGTATGTTTCTGTAAAGTTAAAATTTATTTTTTTATTTTTTTTGTCCTCATTTGCCGAACCCTTATGTGTGTTTGAAGAAACCACCGACCACCATATTGTGCTAACTTGTCCTGCCCACCAGGAAACTATAGTGTGCGTCAGACAGTTGCACAAAGGAAACAGATCTTAGATTGGCGGAAGAAGGAGAAAACCACACACAAAAAGGGGGACCTTTAGAAAACTCCATCTAGGCATATTTCGGCCTGTTGGACCAGAGATTCGGAGAAAGACCCTTGTTGTAGGTCCATGGAGCAGGGAAAACCGGCATAATCATAGGACCCGGGGGGAAAAAAAAAAAAAAACCCCGGAAACCTACTTCCACTGTATCAGGTATTCCCAAAAAGCAACTCTTTTCCTACTGCAGGATCTGGCCAGGTCTACTTTAGAAACTTCATATAGGGATGATAACCATCCTGCGTATGTAGGAGGGGCTGTATCCACCCAAAACTACAGATCTGTCTCCTTGCCATTAAAATTGCAAAAAACAGGAAGGATCTGGCATGCCCTAAGATGTTTTCATCAATCCCGAAGATAATCAGAGGGAGAGTGCTACTCAAAGTGATATTTAGAATAGAAGAAAGGGCATCCATCACCTCTTCCCAAAAACGGCTAATGGCTGGGCACTCTTTAAACATGTGCACATCTGAAGCTTCTGCAAGATCACATTTGTTACACTTTTTACCAGGCTGGAATTTGGCTAATTTTTGTGGAGACAGATATGCCCGATGTAAAGTAAATAGGTGGTTTCGTCTCAGCCAAGCTGGCTTCACAATTTTATACAGTAAACTAAAAGAGTTCCGCCACAAATGCTGACACTGTTCCCCCACATTGCTACCCCATAGCACCTCCGGGAGGTTGATGTCATCATCTATCTCCTCCAGGATCGCCCAGTACCAACATGTAACCTCCTTTCCCCCCCCTGGTCTTGTCATCAATAGATTTTCTAAGTTGCTGTAATTTTCCCAGGGGAGCTCCCTTCCTTATCAATGCCTGAGCTCAACTGGTCAATTGAATGTATTTAAAGTTGGTTAACCTTGGCCCGACTCTCTCCCGCAAAGCCTCCCAGGGTAACAATGAACCTCCTGCTATCAGTTCTCCCCAGTTAAGAATTCCGGCTTCCTTTATTGAGCATGCCAGCCTGTCTTTAAGACACAAAGGAGTGCCTGGCGAATCCCAGATGGGGGCTAAGTTGGAAAAGTAGCTCATCCCTGTTTGTTTCCTAATTATGGACCAACTACTGGCCAATGAATGAAGAGTTTTTAATTTTATCTTTTTAAAGAATTTCTGGTCCCCAAACTTAAAAAGAAAACCGTCAGATGAAAGTTCTGACCCCTCCAACATAGCTCGAAACATCCTCCCCCTAGGGTTATCCACTGGTGCTTTTAGAAGCATTCTTGAAAAAGATAATTGGAAAGCCCAAGCATAATATTGGATATCTGGAGACGTTAACCCTCCTTTTTCTCTCTTTCTCCTCAGTTTTTTCCAAGCCAATCTTGTGGCTCTATTCCTCCAAATGAAAGAATTTAATTCTTGTTGACATTTAGATATTTGTTTGACATCGAAAGCCATAGGGATAGAGTTAAACAAGAAGGTATATTTAGGCAGGATAGACATTTTTATATAAAAAAAAAAAAAGTTAAAATATGTCTTAGATATTGAAGAATGAGTGGATGTATAAGTGTCTGGATGAAGGATTTAGTAGGTGCATGACTGACTGTATGAGTGAGTGATTAAATGTGTCTCACTGAGTGCATGGGTTAGTGACTAAACTGTCTTAATTTGTGCATCATTATGTCTGCTGGTCTGTAAACTGCTGCATGTGTTGATCAGTAGCTATGTGAGTAACTATATGGGTTATTGATTGGTTTCCCAAGTATTTGTATGGGAGACTGAGTGTGTGTGTGGGTGGCTGGGAGGTGTATGACTCTGTGCATAGATGTGTGAGCAGTTGATTCACTAGATGTATGGGTTCAAAAGTGCATGTGGAAACAGCTGTATGGGCTGTTGACTGTGTGCATGAGTGTATTGGTGAGTGAATGGATATCTCAGTGCTACATGTCAAAGTAAGTACATATGTAAAACACAGTACATGTGAGAGTTGACATATATAAATAACTGTGCATAAGAGCCAGTGAATGTGTGAGTGGCTGTATGGATCATTGTGAACTTGTATCAGGGATTGTATAAGAGAGTAAATATGTGTTAGTATATGTTTGAATAAGTAAGGTGTGTATAACTGTATAGTTGAGGAAATGGAGGTGTGATTGATTCTTTGCATGGCTGACTAGGTGTGTGAGTAACTCCATGGATGAGTGACAGTCTGTGAGTGTCTGTTTACACTGAGTGTATCTAAGGTTATATTAGAGTCTGAAGAGGTTCATCGTATTATCACATGAATGATGTCATCAGTGATGTGATCAGTAATGTCAAATGAGATGTCATCAGTGATGTCATCAGTGATGTCATTTGAGATGTCACCAGTGATGTCATCAGTGATGTCATTTGAGATGTCATCAGTGATGTCATCAGTGATGTCATTTGAGATGTCATCAGTGATGTCATCAGTGATGTCACTGACCATGTCATGAATGATGTAATATGTGACATGATCAGCAGTGGATTGCGGGTGCGCGATATATAGTTAGTGCAACTAACTATATATGCGAATTTCAATGGTTTTGTGTGAGTAAAATAAGGTTTTGTAAATGCTAATTCCTAACTATATATGGTCTATAACCTATGGTTTTTTCAGTGAATATATATATATATATATATATATATCATGGTTACGATGTATATGTGGATTGATTTGTCAGTGGCTGATAGTGTGATCGGCTGAACTTTTTGATGATAAGCTGGCTAAATATAGTGCCCGAGCTACCTCTTCTATCAAGTGATCAATCCTATTCTTTCCTTTCCAGAGGCAGTAATATGAGCTTGTTTGGAATGAGAGCAAGCAACTCCAGTAATGTTCAATATGTTATTGCATAGTATCATATAATCGTGTTAGGCCACCATCACAGTATTTCAGAGTGGAATACCCTTCTGGGATTCTTCTATGCACTGTTACTGGTGCATTGCAGTTGGTAAATGTTTATATTGAATCCTTATGTAATAGGGAATATTGCTTAGAGTTCTGCCTAGTAATTCTCAGTCAGCACATTTATTTTCATTCCTATCAAATAGCACAGCAATAGCAGGAATTTTATAGGAGATGCCAGTAAGTATTGAATATTCCAGCCAACCAGGATCTCCACTTAGAAATTCCTCCCAGCTCATAATTTGGGAATAAATGAGATCCATGCTTTGTTTGTGTATGAGTCTTCTCCGCTTTTTTCACAGCTTTTTTATTTTAAAACATAACTCGCTTGCTACAGATCTTCATGGGTGAATAGCATTCTCTTTGTATCCTAATGCCGTAAGGCCCATCATAACCACTTGGTGTTGCCGTAAATGTTTTTGAAATAAGATGAGTATGGCTGGCAGTGTTGGGAAAAACTGCTCTTAAGATTGTGGAACTTTTTTGTTTAATAGGTACCTTGAAAGCTACAGCATCCCTGCACGGAAAAGAAAGAGTATAACATCCATAAATACAACATCATCATCTTCACTAGAGGACCGAGTGGCCCAGTGTAAACGGAGGGGGTCAAAGGTTTTGGAAGGTAACCTTCAAGCTGAATCGCACACAAACATACAAACACTCTCTCTCTGCATCTCTGGAGACCTTTCTAGTTGTCAAGCAAATCTGTTTTAGATTATATTCCTTTTTTAAGAACTATTTGGATTGCTGGAGCTACTGTTGTAGGGCTTGGATTTGGCACAAAAATCAAATGTTTGCACATTGACGATAACGAAGGCCTTTGCCACTACCTCTTGTAAAGGCTTCCATTTTGCCAATAGCCCTGATCTGATTGTCCTTGTTAGTTTGCACTAATCATGTAATCCAGACCCAACATCAGTGATGCTAATTATCATTCTTCCATTAACCCGCTTACAACCATGCAGAAATTATTTATACTGGGCCGCAGTATACCCAAGTAAAATAAAATGGGACATAGTGAGAGAAACGGAGACACTAGATATCTTCATTCTGCCTGTTCTTACAGCCGGGCTCAACATGCATTGCAGAAGTGTTAATATCTACAATGAGAAATAAAACTTTTTGTATTGTATAATTTGCATTCAGTTTGCTTTCCATAACATGACACATGATATTGTTGCAGGATTCTGCTGGGAAGCAGAACTATGCCTTGGGAGAACAGGACTGTAGAGTGTAGGGACTGAGCCTCTCTATCACTGCAGTACCTGGAGGCCCAAATCGGGCTAGTTAATAGTGCCTCACCTGAACTCCTTACCTTTCCAGGGAAGCAGGTGAATTCGGCAAACCTAGAACACGAACCTCTAGTCCCCCAATGGAACCATGGAAACAGATAATCACATTTCGTTCTCAATCTTGCATGTCCATAGTAAACCAAGAAAGACATAAAGGAAGGTTACAATATATTTATTGAAACTATTGTAGCCTATTTTGAAGCAAGTGTGCTGCGATTAGTGAACAAATACTGCTGAGCAACGTAATCAACATCACTAGCAGGCTGTAAACTAGGAACAACTCAACCATGGTAACTAATATATCCATGAGAGCACAGGGATATATTAGTGACCTCTGGGATTAGCACCAGAGTTGGGTGATCCGCATCAGAGGTGTAAATTCATTTTACCCAAGGCTGCTGCCTCCGTTCCTAGATCGGTGTCTCTGCTGAAAGTCTCCTCTCTGCTCTCCCAGGGGGCGGGACATAGTTTATATGATAAGAACTATTCTGTTATAAAACTGCAGCAGTGCTACCATGTTGTGTCTAACTACATTAGGAGATGTTGCTGGCTGGGCACAGGAAAGCAGTACACCATATTTTTGACCTTGTACGAAATTTTCGGCTTGAATCCCAAGAAGAATCACTGAATAACAAATAATATGTACATCATACTTCTAAAATAATATGTCACTACAACAATGTATTATGTGTGACTGGGGAAGGCAATGGCAGGATAAAACAGCTAATAGGTGCAGCCAAGGGAAATCCAAAGTGGGCCCAGAAGGGAAAACACTACAATATGTCTGGGACAATCTCTGTATAACCAAATCTCTGTTGTTGGTTGGAATCCTGTGACATCCTAGAGCCCTGAAATGTTTTTGAAATCTTTGTGGTCATTTTATGAAATAACCTGAACCAAAATATGATAACTACCTTCAACAGTTTATGAATCAAGTTTTAAAACATTAGGGTTAATATAATGAATACATATTGATATTGTGCAGCTCCTCCTGACAATATACACAATCACTTTCCCACCACTGGCAATATCTTAATATGGTACATGACACAATGCAATATAAACAACATCTGTATAAGTTAAGTATTCCTCATGCAAAATAATAAGTGCACTAAAAGTTGTAATCCTTGGAAAGGATGACTGCAGTACCAGCATGCAAAACAATGTTTAAATCCCTGATCTCTAGTTTTAGCCTAGACCACTCCTCTGTATCCAGTAGACTTTGATAATTGCACTAAGTTCCATATTTACTTGCAACAAGGTTCTGGTTGCAGCAAGTAAATGTCTCTATTGCCATGAGAAACATATGCACTATGTCTCCACAATGCTGTCACCATTGCCTTGAGACTCCTGGGGCGCTCTGCGACATATAGGCACCTGGAATCTTGATTCCAGTTGTGCGTTTCACGCAGTGCAAGTGTTGCAGCTGCAAATCCTCACGCCAAAGACACCCATACTGAGTGTGCATCACTAACAACCTCTGTGACGAAGAGCTTGTGCACCAAAAATGCTCAGAGGAGCTTGTCTCCCTTCCAGCCCTGCATACAGAGGTGAGCACAGGCCACAGATCATGACAGTCCTCCCACACTGTTCTGTCATTTTCTCCACTGCATGACTTCCATGTATTCCACTTCATTTGGCTGCTATTCGATTTGGCAGAAGAAAAATGTACTTACTTGTAATCCTGGATCTCCATCATATGAATCTTTGCGGAATACTGGAACACTGAATATATCCTCATCCCTATGATATACCAAAACACTTAGCAGCCATACCTATGAATGTAGTTTGAAGAGGCTAATCCCTAACTAATTTTTTATTTGTAAACATAGATGAAATGAAAGGGAATGCCACCCAGGTCTTTATGACACAGAACCATTTAAAAATGCATTATGTCTTTAAGCCTCATATATGCATCGCACCGGGCACAGCCACATGCTGTGATGAGGATCCCTTGATACTGGGCCCTGCACATTATTCGAATCAGACTGTATTTTTCTTATCTATAGTTTCTATAGTAGACAAGCAACTCTTTACTCTTCCTTTCAGATTTTTACAGCCTTTTTCTTTAGTTTTGCAGCTTTTCTTTCTCTAAAGAGAAATGTCTTTCATTTTTGTTGTCTGAAGCATGGAAGGAAGAAGTTGGAAAATGACCTCCATTTTATATGCCTGCCTGGCAATCTTGACACCCAATAGTGTCGTTTTTTGTTTTAAGATAGCAACAATAATTCTTAAAGATCATGATGGAATAAAACCAGCAAGAAGAGAACACTTCAGACTCCCTCTGGTGCAGGTGCTGTTCTTCATCAACTGGTTACACCCTTAAAACAGACTATCTTTGACAAACATTTGTAATGCACCAGAAAACCCTGTGCTACATGTCTAAGTTTGTTTGTTTTCATTCAAGCAACATGTTCTTCTTGCTCTTTGATTATCAGTTTTAGTCTTAAACAAGAGCTGTGTCCTTGTGACTTGCCACTTTGACAACAGCTAAACTCAAATTCTATCATAGTCTGGGGATATTTAATTTTCAACTCAGGGATGTACAGTGTTTGTTTATGAGGGGTGTACTATGCAGGTTTTCAGGATGACCACATTACGTTAATGCATATAAAATTAGTCTAAATGTAAATCATTTAAATAGCCAGTGATTAGATTGATAATTGTGTTTTATTATATTGTATTCTTATTTATATTGGGTACCATACTCCTTAAAAGGACTAAAGTGCTTTCTTGACTGCTGAGTAAGAATCTGCTCCCGTGTATAAGTATATTGAAATTCATGGCCATAAACAGGTGACAGATGCCTTCTGATTTGTATTGATTTCCTGGGCACCCTTTGGGTTTATGATTTGACGTGTGTTGTAAGTACACTGACCTATGTGGGAAATGTTCACAGGAGTGCATGAGGTATATTCAACAGTGTGCTGAGATATTGCAGATTGTGCAACATAAATGAAGACCATCAGTACTTTGAATGCGCCTTCATATGGTCCAGTGTAATCCAAGGCTAGAACTTTATAATGGGCCACACACTTTTGTTGGTCATAAATAAATTTCTGGTCCATCGTGGGACCTGTGCACTTAAGTTACTAGGATATTTTAATACATTTGACAATGAGCATGAACATACACTTCTGGAGGCTCGGTTATGTCTTGGGAAAATCCAAGTCTAAAATCTTTATGAATCTAGAAGGCTGTGGATAAACACTGGTTGCCTGGTAAGTGTATCTTACATGTTTGTACCAAGACATATATTTTGCCTTCTGTGTTTCTCCTTAAATGGAGGATGGTTAGCAACATTCCAATACTTAAAAAAAATATTATTATTGATTTTATGTTAGAAACAATAGAAAACTTGCTGACAACCTCTACAACATTGGGCTTCCAGTGGACCCATACACCCTCCATGTAATTTCCGCTTCCAGTAGCATATATCAGCAAAATAAGAGACCAAATGGAAAAAGATCCATTCATCACTTCACTCCAGATAAAATCACCTAGTCATCAGTTGCATCAACTATCTCCTGGCAGACTATAGAAGTTTCCCCACCATTGGGATATCACACATCAAGTTTGACCAAGCTCTCCCGCAATTAACTGACAGTTTTTGTGCACCTTGTTAATCAACCCCCTCTCATACAATCCGGCCATAATACAACCATTCTTTTTTTTCACTAAACACACAACAAAACACTCCCTACACTCCACCAGAAAGACTACCGCTCCCATCTACCAATCCACTACCAACCCTCATAACCCCTGTTCATCCCATCTCATGCTACACATACACTCTACTCCAGCACACATCCCTACCAACTTTCTCATTCAAGATCCTCCCTAACCATTTCTTTTTATTTAGATCCTACACATGAACTCACTACTCCAACATCACACATCACGACTCCACCAAAACATAACAGACAAACACATCAAAATCTCATTCACACATAATTAACTACTACATTCGTCACAAAATTTTAAACAAATATTCACTCAATTAAAACACCAAATGCAAACTCCACTAATACACAACACTCACAAACCTGCCTTTCATCCATGGTACAATTTAGAGCCTTAAAACGCGACCCTCATGCTCCACCTCCACCTCCACCCCATCCCATGCATCATCATCCCTGAATGCAAAAGACATAAACAACACACCTTTCTCCATAACCTAGCATCTCCTTTTCTATTACACAAGACTACACTACAAAAACAACTCCACAGTCCACCGCCTCACTCTCAACCAGTATCCCTACCACCCACAAACACATATACACATAGACACAACAAAATGCCTCTTGAAGCAGTAAACATCATCACCTATAGTACACCTACTACAAGCTCAAAGGACCATAATCCAAATTCACACCATATCCAAAACACAATATTTACACTCCTATCTAATAAATGCTCAATTTCTTTCTAAAAACAAGTACCACATCTTCAGCTTACTCACAGACACAACCTGACTTACTCTCCATAAGAGAATCATGGTTGGGGGATTACATGAAACTTTTCCTCCAGGCTATAAATTATCACAGAAAATTGCATAGGCAAAAGAGGAGGTGGACTAGCCGTTCTGTTTATGGAAACAACAGATCTCACCAAAGCTGAGGATGTTTCCATACAATATTGTGAGCCCCGTGTAACCCTACACTAACTTTCTCCTGTAATCTCCTTTCTCTTTACAGATGAGCACCCTAGCAATGGAACATTCACAGACACATTTCTAGATACAGTTTCAAACCTTCTTACTCTGTATTCAAACCTGTGTATCCTTGGTGACCTAAACAAATGGATGGCAAACCTAGTATGCCCCACCCCAGAACTTTCATCACTGGCCTAGACACAGTCACCCTACATCAAATCACCCCCAAACCAACACACATCGCCAGACACATCCTAGATAATATTTTTGGCAATGCAGCCTTCCAACACAAGACACCACAGCCCACCATACCTACGCTCAATCACATATCAACTTTAGAACAAACTGAATTTGGGGGGCATAGAAACCTAGTATGCCCCACCCCAGAACTTTCATCACTGGCCTAGACACAGTCACCCTACATCAAATCACCCCCAAACCAACACACATCGCCAGACACATCCTAGATAATATTTTTGGCAATGCAGCCTTCCAACACAAGACACCACAGCCCACCATACCTACGCTCAATCACATATCAACTTTAGAACAAACTGAATTTGGGGGGCATAGAACATGACTAACATCTAACCCAGAACTCAACACAATAAATGCAGTTAAAAAACTCAATGAGTAGCTCCAGGTAGCTTTTGATATCTTGATGTCAATAAAAACAACAAAACATGACAAAATCAAAATCAAGCCTCTTGGATGAATGCTGAACTAAAAAAGATAAGACAACAAATCGCAAAGCTGCAGTGCACCTTGCTCAAAACACTCAAGGCAAACTACATGTACACAAACATTACAGAATGTTCAAATCAAAAATCTAAATAGCAACAAAAACTACTATTCAAAACTAATTCATAATGCAAAATGTGCAAATAAAGAATTTTATAAAATTCTTAAAGCATTTCAAAAACATATATGCACAGAAGAACCCCATCCTGTTTCTCGAGTTGTTTGCAACAAACTGGCAAATCTTTTCACAACCAAAGCAGACATGTTGGATTCAAATTTAAGCAAAAAGAAAACCACCAGCACCATCTCACTTTCAACAATTCCCTGAAAGAGTTAACACAGTTTCTGCATACTGTCAACCAGCTATCAGCAAATTTTTGAATCTTGTTAAAGCAAGTAGTCCAGCCGGCAGCCCCTCTCACCCTTGTCTACCACAAATACTGAAAATAATCCTTTTATCAACCTGTGTCGCCAACCCAGTTAGAACACTCATCCTTGAGCGTTAACAAAATAAGTTTTTCCAGAAGTCTTAAAAAAGGCATACATACTTCAATTATTAAAGAAAACAAACCTGGTCCCTCAAGACCCCAACAACTACATACTTATGGTAAACTGGCCATTTCTGGAAAGAGCAGCCTTCACCCAAATGTCGCAATTCATTGAAGATAGTTCCATACTTTCCAACTTTCAGACAGGATTCTGTCCAGGAATATGCACCAAATCTGCCTTAATCACCATCTAGGATGACCTTAAGAACACAGCAGACCACAATGGGGCTGCTGCACTGCTTATCCAAGGCCTTTTAGCTACCTTTGACACTGTTGATCATGACATTCTAATCCAAAGACTCCATGAACCCGGCATAGAAGGTACTGCTTTTGATTGGATCATATCATACCTACAAAACAGAACAAATGTTATCCATACTCCTCCTTTCTAACCCAAACTCTACGTTGTAAAAGCAAGAGTCCTTCAAGGCTCTATCATCTCACCCCTGCCTTTCAACATCTACGTGAATTGATATCTAGCAATGATCAATGATTTGCAGTTCACCGGTTAAAACTGCAAAGATGACACACAAATACATCTTAAACCGAAAATGGCCCAAAGACATTGGAAACTCCAAACTCTTTGCTTGCTCCTGAGCTATTGATCATCGGATGATATGGAGCCACCTCAAACTGAATGGGTCCAAAACTGAAATATCTGTGGTCATTTGAAAAAATATGACCCACTGTACGACTGGCCTGATGATCTGGTGACTACCACTAAAAGTATCCAAAGAAATTAGGAACGTCGGAAATTCTATGGACTCCAAACTATGACTGAATGTCCAAGTGTGTATGGAAGCAAGATCAAGCATTATTACTATGAAAACTCTGCAACACATCTTTCCCCACCTGTCATTTCCACACAAGGTGCAAGCCACTATCTCTAAACTTGACTACGCTAATGGCCTATACCACGGATCACCTCTATCAACTATGAAAAGACTACACAGAACTCAGAACTCCGCTGCCAGACTCCTCCTACATATTAAGCCAAGAGCGCACATGTCCCCTGCCTTTAGGGCCCCACAGTGGGTACGGAGTGCCAGAATATCCACTGTCCACCTGCTTTGCATCACCCACAAAGCAATACATGGCAAATAGCCACTTTTCATCAGGAAGAAAATCACCAAATACATAAAACAAAATAACCTTCCCTCCAGACTGGCGCTCAACTCAAAATACCAGCTTACAAAAAAATAAACATTTGCAAAAACAATAGATCTTGCAAATGAAAGCTATTGGCTTTAGCAATGTTTTGTAGCCATGTTGTACAGCAGCGCAGAACCTAAGCCGTGTGACTAAAACTAATCTAAAAAAGAACTATGAGGCAGCCATGGCTAATGTACCTTTTTTTTTTTTTTAAATGAATTGGCACTGGATGCATCATAGTCCATTTATTATAATAATTTTTTTAGCCATGCTGATCAGCAGCAAAGCTGCTATACAATATGGCTATGAGTCATGGCCACAGTTGGCAATGCCCATACTGTACAGCAGGCACAAAAGACAAGGATAGAGCAAATAGTTTCAAAGGTGAGACCTTTTGGCTTTGCCAATGCTTGTTAGGTCTCAGCACAACACCCCTGTGATTCTGAACAAATCAGTTAATCTCCCCATGCATAAAAAAGAAATGAAATGTAATTTGGAAAAAAATCCTGCACACAAACGAAGCAATTGCGTTATATCCATGTCTTGGTGAAAATGCATGTGGAAGCAACTAACGTTGGTTTTCACAATAAAAGCTGTTGTGACAATAAACGTCCATTTTAAAGGAGAAAAGGCTTCTATGATGTGTGTGTGGCATAGTAATACATCGCTGCAAATAGCAAAAGGTTCAACAAGCAACAGGGAAGAAGAAAAAATAAAAATAGTACCTCAATCACAGCGTAATCAGTGGAAGGACAGCAATTTTACTGAAGCAATGAGTACTTGGTCCATGCTCCACCCGGAAGAAGAAGAAGTGAAGCCAGCATATGCTGGCCAATTAGAATGCAGCAAATAAAGAGTGACAATGAAGGCAACAAATGTTAAGCATGGGCGGTTTGAAAGCCCCTTGTTAACAATGCGTCTTACAACTGAGAGCGCATGCAGGCGAGGCCTAACCATGGGTGGAACACCTTTCTCTGTCTAACTAGCCAATCTATTGAATTAATTACCCCCAAATATAAGATACACAGACAACCATTGCAGTTTCAGAAACTGACTGGTGAGTTGTCTCTTCCCTACATGACCGCCATACTCTAAACACAAAAAGTGCAGCAGTACAGCAATATTATGCATAAGAAACCAAACAATGCATACACCTCTTTATTAAATGGAAAGAAATGCCCATATTCTGTATATCCAAAGGTTTTTCATGTCCATCAATGTGGGTTGCAATAAATATATGTACTTTTATATAGTAATATTATGTATTACTGATTGCCCCTGTATCAATTTGTGTTACTACCTATGACTAAACTTGTCATGTAATGCTGAAATTCGTTTAGATACCTGTAAGGATGTAACAATATATTTTAAAGATAAAAAACCCAATGAAAATATACTATCTATATTTATGCACAACAAACATGCATGTTTGACAGTCTAAATATTATTATATTTAAATGCACATGAGTATATATACATAGGGATATCGATCTATCACCGCTGGCTAGCGTGCTTGAATCATGTGTGGTCAGAGTGATCTCGTACGCTGACGGCACTCAGCTTGTGTTTTCATTTAAAGATGACTCTGACGCTACCTTTTCCAACTTCAGACGCTGCCTGAGCAACATCTCATCATGGATGGCACTCAACATTCTCAGGTTCAATTCAGATAAAAACTGTGCTGTTCTTTATTCAAAAAGACCCACCTCTACCTTTACTTTGGTGGCCTCCTGAGTTAAACCTTCTCCCTGTACCGGTGAACTCAGCTAGGAACCTGGGTTTTCAATTCGACAACGAATTGTCATGCAAGGCTCAAATAAATAAGGTCACCTCTGTGTGCTTTAGTAAGCTTCGCATGATTCGTAAAATTCTCCCTTTTCTGCCTATGGACACACGTAGGACCGTCATTCACGCTCTTATAACATCACACTTGGACTATGCAAACAGTATGTATGTGGAAGCTCCGGCCTATTTGATTAAACGTCTGCAGATTGTGCAGAATGCAGAGGCAAGGTTGATATGTAATATCCCCTATCGTCACTCAATCTCCCCTCATCTGAAGAAGTTACACTGGTTGCCTGTGACTAGCCGCATTCAGTTCAAATCCCTGGTCCAGACATTTAGAACGATGAAAGGTCAAGGGCCTGCATATCTCAGAGCCAGGCTCAAGCTTGTCCAGTCCAATTGATCACTTAGGTCAAATCATCAATGCCTCCTGGGCCCTCCCCGTTTTCGTAGCTCCAGAATGGGGGGCAGAGCTTTTGCTGTTATTTCTGCTAAATCATGGAATAGCCTGCTACTATGTCTCTGTATGATTGAATCAGAATGCCTGTTTCGGCGCAATTTAAAAATCTGCCTGTTCTCCAACTCTTAGCCTCGCTAAGTTACTCATTACTGCACTCTGTCCGTAGCGCCGGGACACCCCCGTTGGGGGTAGCTGCACACTTTATAAGCTTCAAAAATAAATAAATAAATAGGGATCAATTCAATGCACATAAAATATTAATTGTACTGCATGTATGTGTGCATGGAAACATATTTATAATTATGTGCATATATATTTATATATGTGCATTTCTCAATGCAAAAGTATATATTAATTAACGTTGCTTAACATGCATATAGGCCATACATAGCTTATAAGTATTTGACTGTATGCTTATAGGTTTGTATATTGTTATGATAACATATCTGTCACAAGGTATTAATAATATTATATTATAATTTTATAAAGTTACATGTCAGTTGCTTTCTCCAACGCCGACTTCTCGCTTGATTACTAAGCCGAGAGTCTGAACCTTTAAACCGGAACAAGTGCTCCTTAAAAATTGATTGAATCTGTGTTTTTTTTTAAACCGTATCTGTGCCTTTTTTCAAAAAACGAATCTGTGCTTTTAAAACTGGACTTTTAGAATTGCTTTTAAACATAGCACTCGCTGTTTCTTACCTTGCACTCGCCTCCACCTGGGGTCTAATGCCGGCATCCCAGTCCACCACGGGGGTTTCCCTGCTTGTTGTGGAGGGTGCCGGCGCCTCTGATTTTCCACACCTGGCAGCTGGCGGTTGTTAGGGTCGGAGCCATTGGTCAGCACTCTAGCACTCCCAGCACTTTTTAGCTGGCATGCCTTTCCCCTCGCGCATCGTGCGCGCCGTCAGTGTGCCATACACAACAGGTGATGGACCGAATGTGGATCAATGTCACACACTCACCCCAGTCCAAAGATCTGGGCCCAAATCCATTGTTTTTTTGCACTCCACACCACCCTGGGTTAGACAACGGCGATATGCAAATCAGCTCTGACCCTGTGCCCCATGGGAACAGTCCAGTCCGAACTACAAAAGCCATGTCCTTCTCAGAACGGAATCAAGCATCCGAAGACCGGACCGGTTTCGAGGTAACACCTCTCATCAGCCCGGCTAGCTTGACTCCAAGTGGTGTGGAGTGCCTGGGACCCACGTCTGGGCATCCCCAGCGCACTTAGGGCGGAATATGCAAACACAACAGGTGATGGACCGAATGTGGATCATGCCATGGGGCACAGGGTCAGAGCTGATTTGCATATCGCCATTGTCTAACCCAGGGTGGTGTGGAGTGCAAAAAAACGATGGATTTGGGCCCAGATCTTTGGACTGGGGTGAATGTGTGACATTGATCCACATTCGGTCCATCACCTGTTTTTATTGCAAATCCCGCCAGTGTGCCATAGGCAAGCCCGTCTGCGCCCATCCGCCGGGGCCAGGGGCAAACCATTATGCCCATTTTACTACCTACACAGTATCTGAGCTGAGACACTTACACTGTAACTGGCCCATCAGCACTAGTACCAGGGCTTTTATTAACAAAATAGGGATCATGAACCTCAGAGACTCCTTCCCAGAGTTCCCTGCCCCTCCTGCCGAGCAGGGTTCTCTCGTCACCCATAAGGATCCTTTTGAATCTACCACCCCCGAGTTTCAGGCAGAGGGGACCATTGTAATCAGCTACTTAAACACCTACTCTATGGTGAGGCACCAACTCAAAATCTTTCAATTACTTGATTCTGACAAACCGAACATACTTCTCTTGGCTCTCCTGGCTCACTACCGAGTCTGCCCCTTATATCCCTGCAGCAGTTACCAAAGGCTATTACATACCTCCGGCCAATAGGCCCTCGGGTAAGTCCGGGGGGCGGGGTGGCACCTAATATCTATCATAAACTCAAGTTTACTATTCTAGGGATCGCTGGTATACCCTTGGTTGAGAGCTTCACTCTGAAATTTGAATCTCCCAAGTCTCCCTTTATCTGTGCTCTTTTCTACCGACCTCCCCACCACATGCCCTCATTTCCCCAACTACTAGGCGAATGAATTTCCCAACTAGTCATTAACCACACCAAGATCATTATTATTGATGACTTTAATTACTGGCCAACTGATGCACATGAGAGCGCCAGCTCCGTAGAATTCACGGATCTCCTATCAGGTATGAATTGCATCCAACATGCGCACAATGCCACCCACATTAAGGGACACATCCTGGATCAAGTCTGGACTTCCAACCTAGAAATCACACAACCACTAATCTCCCCATGCACATGGTCAGACCATTACCTCATCACATTCACCATGTCCTGCACCCCCCTTACTAAACTTTCCCTGATGGGCAATCACCTGGCTAGAAACTGGAATTGGGCCAATATTGGCAACTTCTGTACACTACTAAAAGCCACATTACCAACTGAACAAGATTCCCTCTGCAATCAGGCAATAAGCATCAAGCAATGGCTTGAATCAGCCACTGACAGCGTTGCCCCCCTTTAAGAGAACCAAACTCAAACACCCTCATGATGCTCAATGCTGGTTCTCTGATGATCTGAAAATAAAAAAACTGGCACTCATCCAAGCCGAGCGCAGCTGGAGACGAGATTATGCCCCAGACAAAAAAGCCATCTATGTAACCCTGCTAAGAAAACTATAAAGACACTATCGTCCAGACTAAGGCAACATACTTCTCCTCGAAAATTTTGCACTAAGACTAAGGATAACTTCTCTATAGTCGACGAGCTTGCACAACCTGATAGAGTGATAGCAAAACCTGCCCCCTCACAATCACTATGCAACTCCCTGAACTCGGATTTCATTGAGAACATTTCCACCATTAAAAGCAGCATCCCTTCTCCCACACTCTCAACTACCTCCCCTATTACATGTAAAAATCCCCTTGTATTGGACCAAATCCCCCTGATCTCCAGGGTAGAGTTTCTTGTCCTACTAAAAAAAGTTGGATAAGGCTCCCCTACCAATGGCTGCCCCACACATCCTACAAGAGGCTTTCCTTACCTGCCCAGACCCACCCCTCTCTCTCCTCAACAACTCCCTTAAACAAGGCATTGTCCCAGGCACCTTTAAACATGCTGAAATTGTCCCAAACCTGAAGAAACCGAACGCTGACCCCTTGGTCCTAAGAAACTTCCGCCCAATATCTTTACTCCCCTACCTTAGCAAGATCTTAGAGGCCCACATAACTAACTGTCTTATCTCATTTATTGAGCACTCTCAGTTCCTCGACCCCCAGCAGGCAGAATTTAGACCAGCACAGTCTACGGAGTCAGTCATCCTAGCAGTTATGGACGAGCTTAGGAGAGGAGCAGATAAAAAGATCACCCAGGCCCTGGTACTTTTGGATCTGTCAGCTGCTTTTGACACGGTCGATCATGATCTCCTGATCGATCGTGTCAAATCAAAGCAAAAATAGCTTTATTCGATTGTTGAATAGCAATCATAAAAGCACACAGTTATAAAATACAAAGTCAATTTCATATTATAAATCACAGAAAAAGCACAATGTGAAAACGTATTAAATATTACATTATTACCTAATTTGAAATGAAATAAAGCCGTCAATACTGTGCAAAAAGAGCATTTAAGTAAACATACGTTTCCTCCAATAGACAACTTTTTTTCAGTAAGGTTGTGTGTTGTAACGTGGTATTTCCCTCTCCCATGTTCCCCCTCCCTTTCCCCACCCATTGGTACACTCTGTGATAGAACGTTGGAGCAAAGCTCACCTTAGAATGTTGGTGAGCCCACTCTGGTAGTTGGCACTGAAGGATCTGGATGCTAATACACTTCTTCTTGCCACAACTCTTGTTTGTGTAGCATCCTTACAAATTGGCAACGATCACCGTGCTGGGGATGGTCGGATCCTTCCCCCAGTTTATTGTGCCTACTACAAGCGGCGGACAGCGGTTGTGGGCACCGGTGCACCGAGTGGTTTCCCACGGCAAGTCCTTGCCTTACCTTCATTTCTGGAATGATCACTGGTGTGCCTCACCTTCTCCTTTGAAGTGTCATCGTGGGTCCCGCCTCCTGTACTTCACTTAGCTGATCTCTGGCTTTTGAAGGGCCGTCCGAGTAGCGGTTGACAAGAAAAGCAGTTCTGTGTGTCCCGCAGCTCCATGTATTCTGCCTCCTGCACATCTTGTAGCTGACCTCCTGGCTATTGAGGCGTTTCCGGAGCAGCGGTTGACGCAAATGAGCACCGCCTGTCCGACCTCTTTGCTGGAGCGGCGTCATCGAGGTAGGAGTGCCTGATTCATTCTCCGCCCCCTCGCAACGTCAGTTCTCTGCCGAGGAATACTCGTTTCCTCAATGCCGGCGATTAATTCATGAATGACAAGAATTAAAGTTTTGCTGTGGCGTCCCTTCTATTCCAGTGTCAGTTTCCTGACTGACGGTTACCATTTTACTTCAGTTTCCTGACTGACGGTCATCACTTCAGCCGGTAATGATCAATTTCACTCCTGCCCATTGTTTCCTCATGTGAGTTCTTCAGCTTTAACTCTCGCATCTGTGGGAGTTATCAGCGACAGTGAAGTGATTGATTTCACGCTACGAGGAAGCTCTACGTTACTTCAGGTGACATCGTTTGATTTCCACTGACAGGCTCAACATTACTTTAGTACTGTCTGCGACAATTCTTGGAGGGAGTTCTAGTTACAGGTCCATGCTTTTCATATGATTTTGTCTGCAATCCACCTGGGAAAAGTTAATAATATATATGCTGACCGCTGCCAACAGTTTTTTTTCTTCACTGATTGGCACAGTTGTGACAATTGAATTTTGTTTCCCATTTCGTTCAGACACAGTACTATTTGTGTATAATCTTCTGTACTACTGATTAGTGTATTTTCCCATTGTTAATTGTGTCGGCAGTTTTATCTTCGCTGATTGGCACAGCTATCACACCATTTATAGTTACTGATTATTTCAAATGAATTTTCGTAAACTATTACATCGACCTGCTTTTTGATCTATTCCTGCATGGTTATGTTTCTATGGTTGCCAACAAGCTCATTCCTACACAATTCTACCTAATTCTTTCCTACTACTGTGTTTTTCTACTTCAACTATTATTCTACTCTCTCTATTCTTTTTCTTATTTATCTTTTCTTGCCTTTATTTTCATATTCTCCTTCTTTTTCTCATTTTCACTAATATTTCGTACCTTCTGATCATTCCTTCCTTTCACCATGTCTGCATGTTCCATGTCCCAGCCACCACCATTTCTTGATGATCCAGGTGACCCTCTTATTCCCTGGAAGAAATGGTTGCAATTGTTCGAATCATATTTGATTGCAATTGACGGTGACAGATTTTCTGTGGTGCGCAAACAGCACATTTTACTTCACAATCTTGGCAAACAAGGGAGAAATGTGTTTGAAGATTTGCCTGAGGTGGTTGAAGGGGTTGTAGATCCAGATGCGGGTGGTGAGGGAGCTGTTCAACTTGATGCATTTGAAAGGACTGTAAAGAAATTGGAAGCACAATTTGGAGAAAGAATTAATATAGTTCTTGAGCGCCATAAGTTTTTTTTACACACTCATGAGAAGAATGAAAAAGTAAAAAATTATATTGCTGTGTTAAGAGGGTTAGCGCCTACCTGTGAATTTGGTTTGCTTACTGAATCTCTTATCAGGGATCAATTAGTCAGGTGTACGAGTGAAAAGAAAATTCAAGAAAAGCTTTTAGCTGAAGCTCCTGGCTTGCAAAAGGCTATTGATATTGCTATTAGTATAGAGCACACAAACTACTGTATGAATGAAATTAGGGAAGCAACGGATGTTAAGCAGGTTTCTGATAATGGTGTGTACAAAGTAATTAACAAAGACACCAGACCTAAACCATTTCCACTAGACTCAGACAGGCAGGGTGCTCAAAATAGCAAACCGAGATGTTTTAGATGTGGCAACCCAAACCACCTAGCCAACAATGTCAAGTGTCCTGCAAGGAGTGTCATTTGCAGCAATTGTAAAAAAGGGGTCATTGTCAAAGGTTTGCCATGAAAAGAGAAACACTACTCACATGGTAGTCCAAGATCCGATACCACAAACGAGAGAAGACATTGTTTTCCAAGGTCTGAATGTAGGGGAAAATGACACTAATTCTTATCCTAGTTGTGAAATTTTTCTGGACAATGTTTCTTATGAAGTCTTTGCCGACTCATGTTCCCCCTACACCCTTATAAATGCAGCCTCTTTTCATGCCAATTCCGGTGACAAAGATTACAATCTTCTACCTCCTGATGTTAAACTAGGTGGATACAATCGGGATTTAATACCCCTAGTAGGCATGTTATTGATGCACATCAACTTTAAGGACAGGTCTACTCTGTGGAAAGTATATATTACTAAATCAGGGTCTAACCTGTTAGGGTGGAAACACCAAAAAGACCTTGGTAATAAATTAGACCCCCAATGCACCTGAACATGTGTTACTCATTGACAGACCATGTATGGGAAAATAAGTTTGTGAAAAATTTCCAGAAGTATTCACAGATATGTTGGGGCAGCTTAAAGGGTTCCTCCATAAAATAAAACTAAAATCAAATTGTAAACCGGTTGTACACAAGGCTAGATCGGTCCCCTTACTGTTAAGAGAACCTCTACAAAAAGAATTGGACAGACTGGAAAACAATAAGATCATAGAGCACATTGAAAGCTCAGAGTGGTTCGCCCCCATTGTGGTAGCTGCAAAAAAGGGGTGGGGGGGGGAGGCATCCGTCTCTGTGTTGACCTCAGGGATTTAAATACGAATATTTGGGTGGATAGACACCCCCTCCCAAACATCAACGAAATGCTGACGGTCATACAAGAAACCAAATATTTCACGGTTTTAGACCTATCCTCAGCTTACCACCAGGTGGTCCTCCATCCTGATTCAAAGCACCTTACTTCTTTTATAACTCCTTTTGGTGCGTACCAATTCTCAAGACTACCGTTCGGGCTTGCTTCTGCAGCGGCTGTGTTTCAGCGTGTAATGCAACACATCCTTCAAGGTCTTGAAAAAGTAATTTGTTTCCAAGACGAAATACTTTTGTATGGAGCATCGGAATATGAACACGACACGATCCTGAAAAAGGTGTTGACTAAACTCAGCAAAGCTGGTTTCACGACCCAAAAAGAGAAGTGTAAAGTAGGTGTGGAGTCCATGGTGTACCTAGGACACATGATATCCAGTGAAGGCATTAGACCCAAAGAACGTTTAGTGGATGCTGTCAAATTGGCACCAGCTCCTGCAAAAAAAGATGAATTGAAATCCTTTTTAGGCTTGGTGGAGTATATGTCAAAATGTGTTAAGAACTTCGCCGATCAAGTCCAACCCCTCAGGGAGCTACTCAAGTTAGGATCTAAATTTGAATGGAGCTCAGAACATCAACAGACATTCCAACATGTCAAAGATGCCATCTGTGATGCCCCGATCCTGCACACTTTTGATCCCAATGCCAAGACGACTCTCTCAACTGATGCCAGTAACAAAGGACTAGGCGTTTCTTTAACCCAAATGGCGAATGGTGAAGAAAAGGTGATAGCTTTTGCCTCCAGGACCCTGAAAGCTGCGGAAATCAATTATTCCACGATCGAGAAAGAAGCCCTAGCCTGTTATTGGGCTATTCGTCATTTCAAGTATTTCCTATGGGGGATTCCTTTTCATTTGATAACGGATCACATACCTCTACTCCCCTTATTTTCCACCAAGCTTCTAGAAAATACCACGCCACACATTGCTAAATGGATTCTAGGGCTCCAAGGATTCAATTACTCCATGGTGCATATCCCTGGTTCAAAAAATTCAGTGGCAGATTGCCTGTCGAGATTGCCATTGGTGGATGTTGATCCCAGTATGGATTCTTTGGAGGGAACCCTTCTCTCGATTGAAATTCCTGCTATCAAAAAAGACGAGTGGGAAAAGTCACTGTTGGAAGATAACACACTCATCAAGTTAAAAGAGGTTATATCCTGTTGTTGGCCTAAAACCAGAAGTGAGGTACCTGAGGACATCCAGAATTTTGATGGATGAATTATCAGTGGTGGATGACCTGGTTTGCAGAGGCAACAAGATAGTTCCCCCTGTGGGAATGAGAGATCGTATCATCCAAATCGGCCATGAATGTCACCCTGGACGAAACCTGACTAAGAGCAAGATCCGGCAAAGTTATTGGTTCCCAAATATGGATTCCATGATTGAAAACCAAGTAAAGAATTGTTTGGCTTGTTGAGCTAGTGATAAATCCAAGGTTGTCCGCAAGGCCCCCCTCATTCCTATCTCCATGCCCTCCAAACCTTGGGACAAACTTGGGATGGATATAATAGGGCCATTAAATCACTTACAGTATTCCCAAAGATTTATGTTTGTTCTCATCGATTACCACTCGCATTGGATAACAACGAAAATGGTTTCCACCATCACCACCACCTCTTTAATCGAATTCCTTAAAGAGATTTTTTCCAGAGAAGGTATTCCCAGCGAATTGATTACAGATAATGGGGTACAATTCATTTCTGATGAGATGAGAGTTCCTGGCTAATTTGTCCATTGCTCACATCAAATCTCCACTTTACTCCCCGAAATCTATGGGTTAGTTGAAAGAGCAAACAGAATGCTTAAAGAGACTATTCAACTTGCACGGTCGCCTCAAGAGCCGGTTGAAGCGAGCATAAGGAAAATGTTGAGGTCATATCACATTACCCCTAATTCAGTGTCTGGAGTTTCCCCGTTCATTTTACTCAAGGGGAGGAACCCTGGTTCTAAACTTATGCACAATTGGTTGAATGGAGGATCACCGGTTTGGGTAGACAGGAACGCTGTGTCAGAGAAGGTAGAAGAACATCAAGCGAAATACAGAGACAGCTATGATGCGAAATGGGGCACTTCTGACAACAGAGATTGGAGGGTAGGGGATTGGGTGGTAGTCAAAAAACCCACACTGCTCAAGTCCAAAGCTTCAACCTTCTCGAGACCCCTTAGAATTAGGAAGGTTCATAATAACTCTGTTGTGTTGGAAGATGGAAATTTATGGAGCATGGATAACTTGGCTCGCTGCACTAAGGTTCATGTCTCAAAGCCACCTGACAATGGTGACTTAGGGGACATGCCCAGAGCCCAAAGTGAAGCGAGATACACACGCCAACGCAGATGCCCTGTATGGCAAGCCGATTACTGGATGTAATGTATATATTGTAACCTTTTCTCTGTTGCCTTCTTCCAACAGGTTCCGGTACATTTGTATTCACTGTATGCTCTTCACTTGTGCTCCCCTATAAAGGGAGGTGTGTTGTAACGTGGTATTTCCCTCTCCCATGTTCCCCCTCCCTTTCCCCACCCATTGGTATACTCTGTGATAGAACGTTGGAGTGAAGCTCACCTTAGAATGTTGGTGAGCCCACTCTGGTAGTTGGCACTGAAGGATCTGGATGCTATTAAACTTCTTCTTGCCACAACTCTCGTGTGTGTAGCATCTTTACACTGTGGTTATTAGAACACCACTTTCACAATCTAAAGATTGTAATAACAATAGAGCCGGGCGACATTGATGTAGTCCCAACTGTTTTAAAAAAGGCACCAGCAACAGCCGCCTAACAGTAGCATAAAATTTACAAAATAAAGTAACATGAATCGTGGTTTGGGGAGAAATATTATCGCAGGGACAAGGCTGGAAATCTCGCGACCAATCATTAATAGCAGGAAAACTGACTAGTCTATGAAAGATCCCCAAGCTAAAACGAGTTAATAAGAATCTGTCATAATTCCCGGGAACTGAAATTAAATAGGGCTGAATGTTAAAAGTGGTTAATAACATTTGGTTATGCAGGGCGGTAGGCTTTATATTCTCAGTTGTCATTCTCAGAGTATCCAACAAAATCAAGCCCTCCTTCCTCGGATCCTTTCTAGTCACTGCCATGATAGTAAGAGGATTTAAAAAATACTCTGGTTTTCCAAGATCCTTAAAAAATGTATGACCTAATTCTGCATGGCAGATATATCCTGAGGTACTGCTTGGGACAGCTAAGATGTATTTTAAAAAGGAATTTTCGACTGTCTGGATAGGTTTAGAATCAGAAAACTCCCATACCCCACTCCCATAAAGGGCTGCGGATACACATTTTGCCTTGTATATTTTAATTAGTTCCACGGGAGGTCTTTTACCCAATTTTTTGGCAAAGATAGTGAGGGCAGATGTAGTGCGTAAAAGCGCCAGTTTCTTCGCTGCTACAGCTTGTACCCAAGAGTCGTTCTGTGCAAACAATATGCCCAAATTATAATTTTTTTTAGTGGCCTCAAACTTTTGTCCTGCAATAAAAATGTCTCTATTTACCTTAAAACTCATGCCACAGTGCATAATAAAAGTTTTAGAGGAATTTACCCTTAATCCAAGATCTTTCATGAAAAGGGTAAAGCTATCCACAACGCGCTGTAGGTCCACCTTAGTGCGTGACATCAAGACGGCGTCGTCTGCATATAAAAGAGCTGGACGGCCAGTTACATAAGGTGAATCTGAGTTATCTCTGCACAAGGCTTCCTCCAACCCATTTATATACAAGTTAAAAAGGAATGGAGCCAGGACACCACCCTGCCTGACTCCACTCCTAATCGGAATTGCGGCCGTGCGTTCACCCTTCAGGCCATAGCGAACAGGAGCCGAGGCGTCACAATAAAAACGCTTAAGAAAATAAATAATATTTGCATCAACCCCCAGATCTCCCAGCAATTTTCATAGTTTGGAGTGGACCATGCAGTCAAAAGCGGCTGAGAGGTTCACAAAAGCTAAAAACAAACTTCCTTTCTTAGCCCTCGTGTATTTCCCCACCAACAACGAAAGATTGAAGCCTTGTTCTACTGTCCCTAGACCAGCCCGAACTCCATATTGCAGGTCAGATAAAATGGAATTTTCTTTAGCCCAATCCAGGAGGCGTTCCAAAATAATCCAGCCAGCAACCTTTGTAATAGAATCCAACAAGGAAATCGAACCATGGCATCCCGGGTCGTGTCTATCCCCCTATTTGAAGATAGGCACAAAAGTGGACTCTACCCAGGTAGATAAAAAAACAGTGTTGCAACTTGCATTGAGCACCTGCACAAGAAGAGGCCCCCACAGAAGTATGTTCGATTTAAATATGTCTATGGGGACTCCGTCTGGGCCAGGTGCCTTTCCACCCTGGCTGGCGTGTAGAGCCCTCTCAACTTCCTCCAAAGTGAACGCAAGGTCCTTCGAGTTAGGGAGATGGTTAATGACACAAGCATCAACTAATGGTTCATCTCCTTCATATACCTGGGCAAAATGTTTAATCCATTGAGTCTCTTGAA
The DNA here is from genome assembly GCF_964263255.1 of Lissotriton vulgaris. NCBI lineage: Eukaryota > Metazoa > Chordata > Amphibia > Caudata > Salamandridae > Lissotriton > Lissotriton vulgaris. Next base: position 902,868 of record NW_028247168.1, read on the forward strand.
TAGCTATCTCAATTTTAGGACCGTTTTTGTTAGATAAAAAAGGTGATCTAATAACCTTCCAGAAGCCTGCACTGTCGTTGGTTACTGAAGCTGAATGCAAGGCCTCCTAAGCCTCTTGCTTTATCGTGTTTTTCCTATCTCTAACCGCTAATTTGTATACAATCCTAGCTCTCCTAACCTCAGAGATTCTTTTTGTTTTTTTGTGTAATTCTTTCTTTAAAAGTGCGTAAGCCTGAGTGCATCTAGAATCAAACCACCCGCTCTGAACTCTATTACTTTTGTGTTGCCTAATAAGGGAATCCATTATTGTATTTGTTATTGTTAAAAAGAGGCTAAAATGGTTACAGGGGTGGTATCTTCACTCAGGCAGATCGCAAACTCTGAGCTGTATTTACTAATTACTAATTTAAGCGTCTCTGTTTGGTCTACCATGGCCCATCATAGGGAGTAACCGTTAATACTGCCAATTGATAAATTCTCTAGCAATCGATCTCTTTTGGTTTTTTCCTAAGATTTTCTTCGTTGGCAATGTGACAGCTAGGTATAGAGGAAAGTGATCACTTAATGAATTATCAGAGACCTAAAAAGAACAGAGTCTATAAGCATGGTTACTAGTAGCTAAAACATAGTTGATGGTAGAGCGGCAACCCCTACCATTGAATGTGGGAGGGTAGGGGGCTGGCAGTGCACATAATTCATTAGCAAAACCAAGGTCAAAACTATTAAATAATTCATTTAACTGTTCACCCAAAGCAGTATGACTAAAATGTGAGGAACATGCACCCTCTTTCCACAATGCTCCACATAGATTATCTTCAGCATTTCCACATAGCGTACAATTGAAATCCCCTACCAAAAGTAACATTGTATCTTTCCTTTTACTTTTAGCTAGGCGGGTCAATGATTGAGACATGTTCTTAATAATGCTACATACTGAAGCTTGGGGAATAATATTATAAAAATTGACCAAGGCAATAGATAAAACAGAGTCCAGATCCAACATAAGGAGTTGGTAAAAGATATCCTTGACAAACTCTGTAATTTGTTTTAGATTCAAATTATTGGAAAGATACACACACAGACCCCCCTTTGATCTCCTACTCAAACTTTCAACTGCCGAGGTATGATAAGTCCTATACCCATTTAAATGGACCGCTTCCTTGGTCCAGGTCTCTTGGAAACAAAGCACCTCATGTTGTAGAATAAAATCCCACCATAATGGGTTATTTATTTTTGATCGAATTCCAGCGATGTTCCAGCAGACAATGTGGCAGGATGGAGGTTCAGCAATGGTCGGGGCAGTAGAAGGGGTATTTACGCCTTCTAATGGGGTCCTATTAATATATACAAGATGGGAAGAAACATTAGCAACAACCTGGTCATTAATTAGGCTCTTATTACCAAGGTCACTGGACCCATCATCCCTCTCGCTCACAAAATCCCCCAAAACCTCATTTAAACAGCCATATGAGGAATACTCGGGTGCGAAGCCCCAAGGCTTCTCCTTAGTGTCCGGCCGTAAAACTCTGTGCTCACTAATCAAGGGTCCTGTGCGTTGCGCAATGCATTTAGCAGTAGGACATACTCCCTTGCCCAGGGATAGGCTCTGATTAAAATCATTATTGTGCAAACCCATTTCACATGTTAATTTTGCGCACGTCTCAAGGTGCAGTCAATCATTATTTTCCAAACCACTCAAAGCCTCAAAATGATTAAATGTTGGTATATAATATCTTGACTGCCTAGAACCGGGTAATTTTCTGCTAGACACTGGGGACCTGGATTCATTACAGGTTCCAAGGGGCGATAAAAATATCCTAAAGCTAGAATATTGATGTCATGGGAGTTAACAGGACCATTCAAGCCCCTTTCAATAATGATGCAGACCAAGTATGGTGCCCTAAAAGTTAAAACAACACAGTCTCCACTTAAAGATTTAGGGGATGTGCCAACCCAACTAATCCTTCTGGCTATTTTAAAGTCAGAAAAAATTGATTTTTTCATACCTATCCTGTTAGTAAGGAAATGAAGTGACTTGGTCCTTAGCGTTGACCAGTGTTCAAATACATTAGGTGCTAAAGATGAAACATTAGCCAAAACAACCGTATACGGAGTGCCTTCTGGAGGTAAATTTAAATTTAGTAATTGATTATAGAGATTATCCTTGTGGCCCTGATGGTTTGTGCCATTTATGACTACATCATTACATCCGCTTTTCATCCCTCCTGAGTTTACTTCACTGGCTCCGCTTACTATACAGGCGGGGTTATTGTGTATTGTTGTGGTATTAGCCTCCCTACACTTTGATTGGCCAGTAATTGCAGGGTTGGAAGTCGTACCCACAGCATTATCTTTCACTTTACAGGGTTGAGTACGTACTAATAAATTAGTAGCAACTATCGGTACAGATTGACATGTGCTATGCACCAACTCCTCCATTTTCACTAGTCGGGCTTCAATACTAGTAATTTTTAGGTGAATGGGTTCTAAAAGAGTCGACATCAGAGTCTCAAGTCTACCCCAAAAGTTCTCATCCTCCTCGGGCCAGCCTGAATTGTTTCGCTCAATGTTGCCAGCCCGTTTTCCTTTCTCTTTCCCGGTGGATTAGTAGCAGCTTTACGCTGCTTTAAGTTATTTTTGCCATTTCCTTTAAGGGAGGTTGATGGAAATTCATCGTTATGTGTGTGCTTACGTTTGCATTTAGCCTTTTGTCCCCTGGTTAAAATGTGTGGCCCGGTAGGGCTGTGTCCAGATGATGATAATGAAACAATATTCATGGGTGAATCTATCCAAGCTTGTACCGGGGTGCCAATTAATGGAGAGTGGACCTCATTGCTGGCTGCCACACTCGATTCTGAGATCGTAGGGGTAAAGGGAAGTCTACTGTGTGGAAGAGGGGGTTCAAGGGATAATCTTCGCTCAGTAAGCTGAATTTCATGAATAAGGACAGTTTCTGCTCTTAACAAAAAGGCATCTGGGGTCCCTGCCACGGACCTGCCTTTAGGGGGATTGCCCTTGCTCATAGTTAACCAATAGAAAAGAAACAATCACCAAGCAAATATTAAAGGGATATACAATACAGTAAAGAACTAATATACCATACTCAGTCCAGAGTCTTAGAGGGGTAGCCCAGCCCAGTCTCTTCCGGCCTTTGACTGGCGCGGACGGGCGCGCCCTTGGCCCAGGCTTCGCCCGGGCAACCCCGTGCGCCACCCACGCTGCGGGAGCCCTGTTCCCCTTAAAAGCGCCTCCTGGCGAGCTGGCGTGGTGTTGGGGGCGTTTCCCCGGTGGTGCCGCTAGTGACTCTGGGTGTTGTGGTCCCGGACGGCACAGAGAAATGGCCAAATGACTCCTGGCGGTGGCTGGCGTGAAGACAGCGTCTCCACTTTACAAGGAGATGTAGAGCCCCCAAATTCAACCTCCGGTGAGTGGCAGCAGAGTTTAAGAAATATCAAATGACTCCCACGCTGCGGGAGCCCTGTTCTGCTTAAGAGCGCCTCCTGGCGCGCTGGCGTGGCGTTGGGGGTGTTTCCCCGGTGGTACCGCTAGGGACTCTGGGTGTTGTGGTCCCGGACGGCACAGAGCAATGGCCAAATAACTCTCCTGGCGGTGGGCGGCGTGAAGACAGCGTCTTCACTTTACAAAGAGATGTAGAGCGCGCACATTCGACCTCTGGTGAGTGGCAGCAGAGTTTAAGATATATCAAAGGACTCCCGCACTGATCGTGTCAGTAATGCTGGCATCCTGGGTTTGGCCCTGAGGTGGATCTCCTCCTTCCTACACAACCGATTCCAGACAGTTCATCTCGGCAACTTCTTAGCCAAGGAAGCCAGGTTGACCTGCGGGGTCCCCCAGGGTTCCTCCCTATCGCCCCTTTGGTTAAATTTGTACATGCTACCTCTTATCTGGTCCTTACGCAACAGTCGATTTGCAACTTTCAACTATGCTGACGACCTCCAGCTGGTGTTCGAAATTGATTCTTCCAACATCTCAGTTTCCAATTTTCAATCCACCATGGGCTCTATTAGCGAATGGATGTACGCTAACCAATTAAAACTTAACCCCGACAAACGGAGCTGATTCTGACTGGAGGCACCGCCAACCCTTGGAATTCTAACTTCTCGCCCCCTCTCCTAGGCAGTTCCCCTTGCCCAGTAGAATCTGTAAAACGCTTAGGGGTCATAATCAGCAACGACCTGTCTATGAAACCCCAGATCAGCGGGATTGGTGTCACTACAACGCATGCTTTTACATCGCATGCCTTTACAACGCGGTTTTTACCATGCAGTCCATTACAACGCATAATGCTTTTAGGCGCTGGATAGTGAATTATTTAATTTACTATTCCAACTCCAGTCCCCGTGGATAGCAGGGAAGGTGTTGGATAGTAAATTAAATATATTCCCTATCCTAGAGCGCCCCCCAGCGCAATGCGTTGTAATGGTATGCGTTGTAATGGTTGCGATGTAATGGTAGTGCGTTGTAAAAAATGCGTTGTAAGTGATGTTCCCCGATCAGCGCGGTGGTATCTACCTGCTTCTTCCACCTACGTAGAATCTGGAAGATCTGAAGATTTCTGACCACCGAGGCCTTGACCCTAGTAAATCCTGGGCTTGGTCATCTCTCGTATTGATTATGCCAACTCACTCTATGTCAGCATTCCAGCATACCAACTCCACCGACTACAACGGGTACAAAACCAAGCAGCCAGGCTCATTTTCCATCAACTCAGAGACCAACATGTCCGCCCCCTGATGAAGAGCCTCCACTGGCTTCCGGTGGCCAAACGCTTTGCATTTACACTGGGCTGCACCATTTTTAAAGCCCTCGCCGGCCATGGCCCAGCATTTATCTCGTCTAGGATCCATTGTTATGCCCCCGCTCGCGAACTTCGCTCCTCCCATCTGAACCTGCTCTTTACCTCCACCTTCAAACGTAATAAACACGGTAGCCTCATATTCTCCTTCCTAGCTCCTCACTTCTGGAACTCTCTTCCCACTGGACTGAGATCAGCAACCTCTTACGCCCAATTCAGAACACTTCTTAAGACCCTTCTATTCTCTCAGACATATGAGTAAAGCTTCTGTCATCATACCACTGCCGCCCTCCTACTTTCAGGGCCATGAAACCGCTTAGTGTAAGTGCGCTCTACAAGTATTTTTAACATAACATAACAATAATCAATAATGCTGGATATGTATCTATATATTTATACATTTAGGGGTCGATTATGATGTCATTCTGCGGGCCTCCAAATCAGATTCAGGATTTCCGAATCGGATTCAGTAGGCTTGTTTCCGACCAATTTGGAAACCATTCAGAACAAGCGATTACAGTGTTAGGAGTTTCTGAATCGATTCCAAAACCAAACCGGACGGCATTCAAAAAGTCTGAGTCGTTCGGAGCCAAAACGTGCGTTTCTACAGCCTGCTTTTCCGAGCGACTCAGAAGCTTTCCGAACAATGGATTCCGATGACCGATTCGGACAGCCCTTCCGAATCGGTTGGTCTGAATCGGATCGGCTGTTGGAATCTGACTTAGGGGCCCATAGCCGGCCCCCTTCCCCCGGGATTTTCTCAATTGGGCCTGTCTGAGTACCCAAGGGACCCCCCTTTCCAACCATGCACAGTATGGCCGGCACCCTGGGCTGCCTGCCACAGGGTGCACGATTTTCCCCATTCACCCCATTCTTCAATGGGAGGCTGTGTATTCGTTCGGATCACAGGCTCCCATTGAATTCAATGGGATTCTGACCAAATCGCATCCGGAAGGTTACAGATGCATCGTAATCGGTCCCTCGGACTACCCGGATCCGAGTCGGTCAGAAAGCATTCCGAGACCAATTCGGTCAGAATGCTTTCCGACCGAGATCGCAATCAACCCCTAGTCACTCTGTAGTTTTAGTTACAATTCCCTGAGATGGGAATTCCTCAGATTTTTTTGTTGCTAATATGTTTTCCACCATTTCACAAATCTGCACAAAGCATTGAAGACCTATTGCTTTATCTACATTGGCTGACAATGCAAAGTTTTGTGTGATTAGCCAAAGGGGTGCAAACAAAAATAGGGGGTGCTAAAACACAATTTTCCACCAATGCATTTTCCATTTACTTTTTCATCAGACAGCAGCAAAATGTCTGCACAGATTTTTATAAAATTTGGCAAGAATGTAGATTATGGTGTGTAAAGTATCCTTATTGTTAGTTTATGTAAATTGGTATAGTAGTTTTAAAGTTCTAAGGGCAAGAAACTTAGTGATAAATTGGGCCATCCTATACCACGATTATTTTGCTGTATATCATGTTGCATGCCAATGACAAAGCAGTGCATGACTAGGTAATGAAAGCCCTTACAAAATTAAAGGCAGCAATGTTATTTTCACCACACTTAGTCAGCATTCTGTGGTTTAGGTTGAACAATAATGTAAAGTTTGCAGAGCACCGCAGTACTGCCTAGAAAGTATGGCGGGACTTACAGAAAATACAAAAAAATTATGGCCCTCATTTTGATGTCGGGTGAACCGCCACCGACAGACCGTCGATGGTGGGCCGCCCGACACCCAGGCCATTGGTGTGACCGGCGGATTACAATACTGGCAGTCTGATCGATGATGTCAGGGGGAAGGACCGCCACCTCCACGAGCTCAAAGAGACCATCAGGGTGGTGGTCAGAGTCCCATCCCTCACATGAGGGCAGTGCCAGCACAGGCACCGCTGTTGGGATCAGGATGTCTCTTTCCGACTGTCTTTTCATGGCTGTCCTACTGCCATAGAAAGGCAGCCAGAAAGGCACTTTGGGGGCCCAAGCAGGGCCGTTGTCCCCTGTGGGCCACTGCTAAGTGGCCAGGCGGGCATATGTGGTGCCTCCCAATCATCCATGCACATGTGCCAGGCACCACTTGGTGTCTGGCACACGATGCATGGATATTTGAAAAATGCCTTTTTCTACTGCGGCTTGTGCTGAGGTCTTTTTCCTGAACGCAGCACACTCTGCAGTTGAAAAGGGCTGTTTCTGAACACCTATACGGCGGTCTTATCGAAATATGGCGGATGGGACTCCTGCCTCTTTGTTGGGCGGTCTTATTACTACTGCGATGGCAGTCAGATGCTCAACTGACCGCCATAGCAGTGAGGCCCTATATATCTAAAAAGTTTGAATAAACACTATACTACCATATATTTCCCCATAAAACCTAGGATGCAAACTAAGTGTGGTCTAAACAATATGTCTGCTGTTTAATTTTGTAACAGTGCCACTCCTTTCAGCTTCACTCTGTTCCACTTCTGCACTCTATGCCACTCGACTCTACAACACTATGCCATTCTACTCTACCACTCACTCCGAGTCTCTACTGTACACTACTCTAGTCTACTCCACGCCACTGCAGCACTCTACGACATGACACTCTATGACTTTCCGCTCTATGTCACTCCACCTTGTCATTCTACTCTATGCCACTCCACGCTACTCCCTCCACTCTACCTCACTGTACTCCACTCTCGGGAACTCCACTCGACAACACTGTACTCCAGTCTGTGCCTTTGTATGACACTCAACTCCACTGTATACCAATCTACAACACTCCGCTCTGTAGTGTAGTTCCTATATTCCCAATAGGCTCTGTGCATTGGAATAACATAACCGATAGTTTAGACGTAGGACTGAAGTCGACTAGGTCTCTATTGAGTATGTTAGACTTAATTGTGAATGCCAGCTAGCTCAGAGGTCACTAGAAACGTTCTCGAATAAACAAGAAGGGATTAGTTTCTGACAACCATATAACATGACAACTTTGTTCCCCAAGAATAAGAAATATATCTTCAGAGTCGCGGAAACAATAGATGGCTATTTCACTCAGTCAATTGTGCATGCTTCGTTTCACCAGGGTTTTTGCAGAGAAATAGAGAGACGGGCGTTTTCAATAAAAAGGTTATTTATTGAGCAGTCTTCTTTCTCATGCAGGAGAAGTCAATTGCAACAATTGTAATACTTGCTATGAAGTAAAGTGCGTACAGTAAAAAGAGTATTATGAAATAATACTGTAAAAGCATGATATGGTTTCTAAGCCATAAGATACATAAAATAGATAAAATACATACAATGATAAATAATGACTAAAAGTACTCAACTGGTGCATCTAAAATACGCCTACCCCGGTGTACCTAACCTAAGTCTAGTACAAGGGAAGAAGTAAGTGAGGTGTAGCTTGAGTTAAATAGTTTCTGCCAAGAATCTATCCAAGAATTCTCTAAGGGTCTAATCAGCTCTGTACCTTGGTTATAGAATGAAGGAGGTCTTGTATCTCTCTCTCAGGACTCGATCTCCTAGTTACCCGCAAGGGTAGCAGGGAAACACTGGAGCTGGATTTCTCTGCAGAAGAAAAGACAGCGTCTCTCTGTGTGTCAGCTGGAGGGTCGGCTTCCTTTGGCACTCGCTACAGCAGGGCGTCGGGCAAGTAGTCAGTCGATCTGCTCCAAACCACCGTGTGTTTGCTAGGACAGATGTGGGTACATTTATACCTGGAAGGTCCCGAGTTTGACCTAAGGGTGGACATAATAACGTCACTAAGAACGCGAAATTCTTTACATGCTCCAGGAGTTCTGGGACAAATCAATACTGAAGCAGGGGGAAGTCCCGTACTGCTGAAGGCTGGTTGTCTTCAAGAACTCGTTGTACTCTAGGAGTTTAGTGGAAGTAGCCATACCGTATTTGGACTGCATATGATTCTTATGCCTATATAAGGATATGATAAGTTATACCTATATAAGGGCATGAATCAGGAAAATTACACTAGAGCCCTAGATACGTTTACAACAGCTCCACTCTATGGCATTCTACGCAACGTCTCCCCTATATGACAGTGCACTCCACTCTAAGCCACACCACTCCACTCTACAACACACAACACCAATGTATGACACTTTACTCCACTATATATTATGCCACTCCACTCTACTCCACTGTACAAAACTTTACCCCACTGAACGCCACTGTACGCCACTCCACTCTACACTGCTCCACTCTGCAACACTCTAGGCAACTCTGTTCTACCACATTCTTCTACACTCTTTGGTACTGGACATGAATGTACTCCACTCTATGCCACTACACTCCAGTCAACAACAATATATTCCACTTTATGCCACTGTACGTCACTCTACTCTACAACACTCTACAACACTCTGCTCTACAGTTATCCACTCTATACCACTCCATCAGTCTACCTGACAGTGTACGCCACTCCGCTCTGCTCTACAGCACTTTACTCCACTCTACAACACGTTAACACCCCTCCATTTCACCACACTGTACCCCACTCTATGGCACTCCACTGTGTTCCTGTCTATGCCACTGTATATCACTCTACTCCACTTTAAGACGGTCAACCACATTCTACTCCTGCATGGAACTCCCTGTACACCACTCCACTCTACTACATGTCACTCCATTTTATGCCATTTACTCAACAACACTCTATACCACTCCAGTCTACCACACTCTGCTCTATGCCACCTCACTCTACAACACTCTATGCCATTCCACAACACTTTCTGCCACTCGACCACATGCTCCTCCACTCCACTGTATGACATGGTACCCCGCTATATGTCTCTTTACTTCACTCTACACCACTCCATTCAACTCCACTTTGCTCTACTCCACTGTAGGATGCTTTACCCCACTCTACACCACTATACAACCTTCCACCCTATTCCGCTGCACTTATCGACACTACTCCACTCTAATCAACTCCACTCTACAACACCCTTCTATACTCTATGCCCCTACATTCCACTCTACAACCCTCTCCACCACTGTATGCCACTCTCCTCCACTCTATTACACTCTACCACACTCTGCTCCACTGTGTGACACTCTATGAAACGCCTGGTTTGCCACTCCACCCCACTTTACTTCACTCTACTCTAAGACATACTACCCCACTCTACTCGAACACTCTATGCCTGTCCACTCTATGCCACTCTACTCCACTCTGTGCCCCTCTACTCAAGGATACTCTATTCCGCTGAATGACACACTACTCCACTGTGTGCCCCTCCACTCTACTACACTCTGACATGACATTCTACCCTACAACATTGTCCTCTGCTCTGACACTCCCGTCAGCAACACTCAACTCCACTCAATGCCACTGTATGGCACTCCACTCTACGACAATCCACTCAGTGACATTTATGTGAAGGTGATGGAGGGACACTTCCCCTCTAGTTGCCAAGGGGACCCCATTCCCCTGGGTCAAAGCATATATGTATATATGTTAAGGGGAAGGGGATGCATAGCCCCCCCCTTGAGCATTGTGTATTGAAATATTCAATTATTTTCAGCCTCAACTGCTCAAAAAAGAGTGAACTTAAAGCAACACAAAAAACACCCTTTCTGGAGCAGGTTCTGGCTTTATGCCAAATTTAGTGTAAATCCGGTCAGTCTTTTGGGCTGTAACTGTGTTAAAGTTCCTATGGAAAAAGGAATCAGGAAAACGCATTTTGAAACCTCCCTTTTTCTCAGCCCCTGCTTGATGGATTACCCCAAAACCTTCCAGGAATGCGCTGAGGTGAAAAAACATTTTTTGGATGAACGTTTTGTGAAGATTTGTCAGAATGGCGCCACAGTTATTAGCAAACAAATAATGCTTTTCCTTTTGATATGTGTTGCTAACTATAACTATCCCGTGGAGACCACCAGTGGGATATATATATATATGGATATATATTTATATATATATATATATATATATATATATATATATATATATATATATATATATATATATATATATATACATATATATATATATATATATATATACATATATATATATATATATATATTACCTACTGGCGGTCGCCAGTAGGTAGTTTTAGTTAGGATTATTTTCAATAGAAAATCTCAACATTCTATTGTGAATAACTTTGGCGCCGGTTGAGGAATCTGCCTGAAAATTTCCTCAAATTTGCCTCGCGGCGCCCCGGTCCTTCCCTGAATGTTTGGGCGGGATTCATAAAGCGGGGGCCGATATAAAAGGGGGGTCCCAAAACGTGTTTTCCCCATGTAAATTTCCATAGGGCGGTCGACCTCACTTTTAGCCCGAACGGCTGAATGGATTTCCACCAAACTTAGCAAAATTGTAGGGACTGGTAGCCCGATGTGTCTTTGCTATGTCTCAAGATATGTGCTCCAGTGGATTTTGAGTAATTTACGTTCAAAAAAATATATATATCTATAAGCGCGTCCCGGTACGCGTAACGGGGCGCGTACCATACGCGAGTTCGCGAGCGGAAGCTGATTGCCTCTCGGGTGTCTGTAAACATTCCAAACAGTCCGGAGCGGCCGGCATCTTGTGTCTCCGTAGGATCGAGACACAAGAGGTGGCAAAAACAAAGGAGGAAATTAGGAAAAGGGGGCAGGGTAGACCCCCCCCCCCCCCTGCTCCCCTGACCCCCTAGGTTTGATGTAGGGGCCATAAAAAGGGCCCCGCGGGGCAAAAAAAATATTTTTTTTTTCTTCGATTTTTGCGGGGGGAGCGTACCGGGGAGCGTACCATGGGGAAAAAGAATGACAGTTTTTAAAAAAGTAGCTGATTAAAAAAAAATGTTCTTTATGTTGTTTTTTTTTTTTATTTAAGTATTTACATGTAGGTACCAATGTAGAGACTTAAATTTAATGTACACCTTCTCCTCTGTAGATATCTTGCTTGTTGTTATAGAAGTTATTGTGGTATATGGAATCCATCCCATTGTCTGTCAGGAAAGAAAGCAGAAACAGATACTTTAAGGCAAGCACTCACTGAGAAGGAGTAGGGGTCATGGGTAGTCTATCCTGCTCCCTTATGATGAACAGTATACTATAAGTCTCACTTTATATTATAATCATTTTGGTAGTACTTCATGAATTACATATATAAATGAATAATGTCTATTTAAAAGAACTTCTAACATTAGATCATCTAGAATCTCCTCGTTTTGAATCTTTGATTCTATTGTTTCAACACTGTCAAGTAATTGTTGGTCCAGAGACTGATCCATAAAGTCCAAGTCATCCATATCTTCCTCAGGATTGTTGTCAACAACAATTTCGAAAGAAATATTAATTTTGTCTTGTTTTCCTTCCATTTTCTTGCTGTAAATTGCATAAAAAATAAATATATCAGTAGAGTTAGGGCACTGTTGGGTTTAAGTTCAGACAGGTACTTTTGAGTTTTTAACAGTGAAGTTATCTTTGGGCAGTGTATGGTTTCAGGCAGGAAGTAGAACTATTAAAAAGTGCATGTGATGAAGCCTAAGTAAATTCATAATTATACCAGAGAAGCCTAACTCAATTCATAATTATAACAGAGAAGCCTATCTCAATCTATAACTATTACAGAGGGACAGTATATAACTATCAGAAAACGTTTTCCCAAATTAACTTAAAGTGCACAACATAGTTCCCCTTCCAAATTAACAACTTACCTTTTTAAAGCAGTTGAAGTTTTCTGTGAAAATTCTTTTCAAATGTACCTCAGGTACTATTAGTCAAAATGGCTGCGTTTCCCTCTCATTTTTCATATATATTCATGTACATAACCAAATGTCAGCACATAAAAGTACAAAATGTAAGTAACATTTTAATTGGTTGTAAATTCTAACACTTTCATATGTGTTTTTGTCATGTAATTTACCTCAGGATATTTAGACAGGGCTACAGCCTAAATGGCTCAATGGAATACCACCAAATTTGGGAAAATGGTAGGGACTGCTATGTAGTAGGGCCTATTCTATATTTGGTGAAAGTGTCTCCAGTGATTTTTATGTAAATTAACTTCCCACATTTTTTTGGGAGCGCTTACCGGTGCGTGCTCCGGTACGCGCACCGGCAGCGCTACGGGAGTCCGCCATTTTGTGTTTCGGTAGAATTGAGACACAAAATGGAGGACAAACAACGTTGGGAATGGGTAAAAGGGGTCACGGTAGACACCCCCTAACCCTCTAGGTTTTCTGAGGGGAGTTTAGGAGGTACATATATGCCCAAAAAAAATTTACATTTTTCGCGGGGGGAGCGCCCGGTACGCGCCCCGGTGAGTGTACCGGGGAGCGTACTTTGGTGAAAAATAGTGAAAAAAGTTAGAAAAAGATAATCATTTTGAGTGATCAGAGGTAGGGTAGCCCTGAAAAGAGCTTTTGGGTTCTGTGGCTGATTTAGGTACCTACAAGTAGGTTCCAATGCACAGTCTTAAATTCAGGAGAAATATTCTATTCCCCTCATCTGAGAAGTGCACACCATCTCCTCTGTAGATATCTTGCATGTTGTAATGCAAGTTATTGTTGTATATTGAACCCATTCCATAGTCTCTCATGTAAGCAGAAACAGATTTATTCACATGTTTCCGTGCTTTCTCAAATTGTGGACAAAATTGGTTGGACAAGTTCCATTTCTGTCTTTGACATATATTGGAATATACCAAGGCAGTTTGTGGAAAAAGTGCCATCAATTGATCAAAGGTGTCCTTTAAAAGCATTTCCAGACCTACCCCAGTCAAAGTGCCCAAATCATTTCCTCCACAGTGCACAATTAAGAGGTCAGGGTGTGGCAAATGCAAAAAGGTTTTCACCAATGGTATTAATTGGTGACATCTCAGTCCTCTCTGGCCAATCCATTTGATGTCTACATTTAGTAAATCAAGGTTGTGAAAATTTCTGATAGCTGCATACCTTTGAGCCCAGTGGATGTAGCTATGTCCAATAATCCAGACAGAATACATGGTGAGAGAAGGTTCTGGTGCAGTCAGATGAAGTGTGGGAATGAAATGGCGGGTTGAGACCCTATATAAAGATAGAAATTAGCATTTAAACAACCTATGAAATTCACTGAAAAAACCATAGGTTTCACATTAGTTATAGTTAGGAATTAGCATTTAAAAAACCTAGTAAATTCACTGAAAAAACCATAGGTTTCACACCAGTTATAGTTAGCTGGAAATTCTACTGACATAAAACCATTGAAATTCCACGTTATAGTTAGTTGGACTCACTATAACTTGCGCGCCTGCAATGCACTGCTGATGACGTCACATATTACATCACTCATGACATGGTCAGTGACATCACTCATGACATCACTGATAACACCATCCTTGTGACAGACTGACAGACCTCCTTTCAGTGTAATGTAACCATTTTCTTAAAAATAGAGATACCCATACCAGTTACAACAACCAATTCAGTAATTCCACCTTCTATATACACATCCTCTCATTCAGCAACAGTTCTATATAGTCACTCATACATATACTCACTTATCATATGTAGTGATCCACATATACATCGTGTTATACACCGACAGTCATCCAAAAGTTACTCACACACATACTCACACATGCAAATAAACTATTGAATATCCATTTATTTGCATATACAACTATACACACACTACCACCTTACTTCTAAGGAAACTTACACATACTTACTCTCTTAAACAATCGCTTATAGAAACACATACTTATTTAAACAGGAACTCTTTCAATCTCTCACTCTCACATATACTCACGTATATACATCAATACTCACATATACTAGATTAAAACAGATGTTGTCACTCATAAAGACACTAGTGAGGCAGGCATTCACTCACTAACACACACATATACACACTCATCCACCCATACAGTCCTGCACATACGCTGTCTTAAAAACACATACAAACAGTGAGTCAGTCACCAACCCATGCAGCCACTTATACACAAAGTGAAACACTGATACATATATTTAAATATTTAAAAATTACTCGCTAATATATGTATTCACTAAGATATTTTTTATAAGCCAGTTAACCAATCAATATTTTATTAAAAATAAACATCCATTTACACACTTTTTTAAACATTTATTCGTCCATCTACCTTTACAAATACATATATAAAACATATTGATTTTTCAGAAAGACACACATTCACTGGCTGGTGTCATCATTGATGTCATGAGTGATGTCACTGACCATGTCATGAGTGATGTAATATGTGATGTCATCAGCAGTGCATTGCAGTTATAGTGAGTCCAACTAACTATAACGTGGAATTTCAATGGTTTTATGTCAGTAGAATTTCCAGCTAACTATAACTGGTGTGAAACCTATGGTTTTTTCAGTGAATTTACTAGGTTTTTTAAATGCTAATTCCTAACTATAACTGGTGTGAAACCTATGGTTTTTTCAGTGAATATATATATATATATATATATATATATATATATATATATATATATATATATATATATATATATATATATATATATATATATATATATATATATATATATATATATATATATATTCACTGAAAAAAACATAGGTTATAGACCATATATAGTTAGGGATTAGCATTTACAAAACCTTATTTTACTCGCATAAAACCATTGCAATTCGCATATATAGTTAGTTGCGCTAACTATATATCGCGCACCCGCAATCCACTGATGATGATGTCACATATTACATCATTCATGACATGGTCAGTGACATCACTGATGACATCACTGATGATATCTCAAATGACATCACTGATGACATCTCAAATGACACCACTGATGACATCAATGATGACATCTTAAATGACATCACTGATGACATCACTGATGACATCTCATTTGACATTACTGATCACATCACTGATGACATCATTCATGTGATTATACGATGAACCTCTTCAGACTCTGATACCCTTAGATACACTCAGTGTAAACAGACACTCACAGACTGTCGCTCATCCATGGAGTTACTCACACACCTAGTCAGTCATGCAAAGAATCAATCACACCTCCATTTCCTCAACTATACAGTTATACACATCTTTCTTATTCAAACATATACTAACACATATTTACTCCCTTATACAATCCCTGATACAAGTTCACAATGATCCATACAGCCACTCACACATTCACTGGCTCTTATGCACAGTTATTTATATATGTCAACTCTCACATGTACTGTGTTTTACATATGTACTTACTTTGACATGAAGCACTGAGATATCCATTCACTCACCAATACACTCATGCACACAGTCAACCGCCCATACAGCTGTTTCCACATGCACTTTTGAGCCCATACATCTAGTGAATCAACTGCTCACACATCTATGCACAGAGTCATACACCTCCCAGCCACCCCCACACACACTCCCATACAAATACTTGGGCAACCAATCAATAACCCATATAGTTACTCATATAGCTACTGATCAACACATGCAGCAGTTTACAGAACAACAGACATAATGATGCACAAATTAAGACAGTTTAGTCACTAACCCATGCACTCAGTGAGACACATTTAATCACTCACTTATACAGTCAGTCATGCACCTACTAAATCCTTCATCCAGACACTTATACATCCACTCATTCTTCAATATGTAATACATATTTTAACTTTACAGAAACATACAGTCACTGGATGTTGTCATCAGTGATGTCATTTGAGATGTCATCAGTGATGTCATCAGTGATGTCACTGACCATGTCATGAATGATGTAATATGTGACATCATCAGCAGTGGATTGCGGGTGCGCGATATATAGTTAGCGCAACTAACTATATATTCGAATTTCAATGGTTTTATGCGAGTAAAGTAAGGTTTTGTAAATGCTAATCCCTAACTATATATGGTCTATAACCTATGTTTTTTTCAGTGAATTTTCAAGGTTTTGTAAATGCTAATCCCTAACTATATATGGGCTAAAACCTATGGTTTTTTCAGTGAATTTCAATGGTTTTTTAATAGCAAATATCAAAAGCTGTCAAATGTCAAGTACGTGATAGGTAAAAACATTTTCGTATTTATGCACGCTGATGTGCTTTGAACGCTGCCCCCCCCCCCCCTCTTTTCTCTTAGAAGTACTCTCTCTTTGCAGATAGTGAAGGGTAGTTAACGCAGGCCTTTGCCCCCGTTGTAATCCGTCGTGCCTGCTTGTCTCTCCATTTGATTGATTGTTATCCAAGCATTTACTATTTTAGAATTTATTCTCTTTGGTTCATTCTCTATTTACTAACAAGCACAAAGCCGCAATACTCTGTTTAGTCTTTGCAGATAGTGAAAAATCTTGTAAAAAAAAAAAAAAAATATTCGAGCAAAATCAGTAGGCCACTAATGGGATCTCGCTAAAACAGAAACATTAGGAACAACCCTTCATGAGAAATACGAAACTAGTGAGATGAACTGAGCTCCACACCATGATGGCTGCAAGACAGCTCGGCTCCGCCACCCACCCCACCCAAAATGACGATAAACTCTATGCAAATATTATAAATATATACAACACACCTGCAAAGTAACAGGGTAAAACATTTTATTAAATAACTATTTACATAACTATTTTATACTTTTTGTTGCCTGATCCGGCTAGCTCAATCGATCGAGCATGAAACTCATGCACTCTGATAGCAAGCGTTGCTGCTGATGCTATGCAAACAAAAACTGGTTTTCAGTTTGTACATTCTTCAAGATTTTTCATCCAAGGCTGGTTGAGAGTTTGTAGAACGATGGCTTCAGATTTTCAACATACGGTGTGGTGGCGGGGACTGGGAGGGTGCGCTTGACTTCTGCCCCCTCCCCAAGTCGTGTTGCCCTGGCGTGGCCTAAGATCGCCCCCGACATAGGCGGCCGGCTCCCGGGCTCCGGCGGAACTTTTTGCCTTTTGATGACTCTTCCATTCTGGACCTTATCCCACAATCCGTTTGACCTGAAGACACGCTGTAGTGGGGCGCCCCTGTACCGTTTCAGTTGCCATTCCGCCCGCTTTTGCTACACTGTGCCTCTTCCGCCATTCAGCTGTTTACCGCCCGCTCTTGCGACTACAGCGTCTCGCTCACCATGTAGTTGAGTTGCTCCCGCTCTTGCGATGCAGCTATAGGCGGCTGCCACAGGACTCTCAAAATGGCGGCCGCCTCTTCAGATTTGGGCGTTGTCCACTAAAATGGCCATGGGACACCTTGGAACTCGGACGCTTGTCTGCTAAGGCTTGGGCCCCATTCTCGAAAGCGTCCACTGAGCCTTGAAGATTCTACAAAAGTCTTGGGGGCCCCCGACTCCCGCAGGCTTCTGGTGGGGAGCGGCTGCCATGATTGCTCGTGGAATGGCCACGACTGAGATACGAGATGGTGGTGCTCTCATGCTAACGCCAGCTTCAGTCTGAAACATCCAGAAACACTGTAGACTACCAATTCGATCAGTTCCGGTAGCGCCCCAACGTGACCCGGTAGGGAAGAACTTGCCCTCCCCTCTTTGACTGATGGTTCTTGTTGCCTGTCCCTTCTGTTGTCATTTAACAGAACTTTTTAGACTGCTGAAAGGGGTTGTGTTCCGACCGCTGGTTGGTGGAGACATTTTGACTATATTCTGGACCTACGTTGTCGCGTAATGCGTTATATGACACGCCGCGTTAGCGCACCCGGAAGTACTCCAGTGCGCGAAGCGCAGCTTCCCGGAAGGGAACGTAAGCATAACAGGTCATGTGACTTGTTAATAAAACTTTTCATTGGTTCATTTTACTTTTGTTATTCTAATGATGAAAGGCTTGGTCATATGACCTAAAAATTACGCTTTTTATTGCTTTCGAACATTATTTTTTCTTAAACATATATGTTATAATGTTCCAGGCTAATGTATTTTCCCGGAAAATTTACAACTGTCCTGCAAGTAAAATATATTCCTTTTTCTAGAAAAAGGGCGTTTCTTCGTCCCATGACGGAGCCGTTGAGCAAAAGATGCTCGGCCTGCTGTCTTAGTCGCCGATACGCCTGAATATCAGATTCTTATCGATCACTTTATGTTGCAGGAGTAAAAAACACAACAGCCCTTGACCATTTATCTTTACTGCGTTCCTGCGTATTATACCTTTTATCCGTCATGTAATTGGACTGCTTTATTTCACTTGCCTTTTACTGATTCGAAAACAGTGACTAAAATTAAAAACATTACCAATGTAAATACTACTACCATGTTTTGTTTTAAAAACCTTTATTGTGAAAATGTCAGTATACAAATACGGGCCTATAACCACGTGGGCCGGCCACGGAGCAAACTGGAATCGTATATGATGAGGAGACATTTACACTGTAGAGGAACGCAACGAGTGGGCCATTAGGTTGCAAGAACTAAGGTGTCTAACAGTTGCGAAATCGGTGGACGTACATTTTGTAATTAAAATACGACAGGGCCACTTACAATAAAATTATCTAGATATACATTTGCGGGCAAGTACCATGGGTGACGTTAATTCGAACTTTCAATAGTACAGTAATCAATAACACATCAGACCTTAATATCAATAGGGATGTCGAAATATTCAATCAATTCTCGTTCCCGCCCGCCATGTGCTTCAAAACTGCATACGTATCTCGTGATATCAAGGTTGTGCAACCAGTACACAACAAGGAGTTACGAGTCCCATTTATACCGGCGCCATTTTGGGCGAGGCCGGGCAGGTCCAGGATATAGTCAAAATGTCTCCACCAACCAGCGGTCGGACCAGAACCCCTTTCGGCAGTCAAAAAAGGTTCAGTTAAATGACAACAGAAGAGATAGGCAACAAGAACCAACAGTCAAAAGAGGGGAGGGCAAGATCTAAAGCCATTGTTCTACAAACTCTCAAGCAGACATTGATGGAAAAATCCTGAAGAATGTACAAACTGAAAACCATTTTTTGTCTGTATAGCATCACCAGCAACGCTTGAGTCAGCTTTGTGTGAAGCAGCCATTTTGATTCAATCAATAGCGTCCCCCTGCACACATTCAGGGACCTGGTCGTGTCTAAAGGTCAAACGGATTGTGGGACAAGATGCAGAAAGGAAAAGGAAAAAATTTCCGCCGGACCATGGGAGCCGGCCGCCTATGTCATGGGCGATCTTTGGCCACACCAGGGCAATAGTGAAGCTGCAGCAGGTGCAAATAAGCTTCAGACAGTGTTACAAGCGCTTCTCAGAACTCTCAACTATGACACCACCTCCGTGCCATCCGGATCTTGACGCCTTGTGCTTGTTCCGACCTATTCACACATCGGTCCGCTACTGACACCACCTCATAGGCCAACGGGACACCCCACGCCGACTTTCGGCGCAGCATTGTAGGATGGCCACACCAGTGCGGCAACTTGCTAGACACCACCTCGGTGCCATCCAGATCTCGGCGCGTTGTGCTTCCTTCAGCCTACTGTAGCCGCAAGTGCGGACGCAACTCAGCTGGATAGCGAGTGAAACACCAAGGGGCGCCCCACTGCAGCCGAGGAGCCTCCATCTTGGGGGCGACGCACAGCATCATATTGCTTTCCAATGCAGTCAGATCCTCAAACAGCCCCCACTGACTGACGCGACCTCACAGGCCAAGGGGGCGCCCCACGCCGACTTTCGGCGCAGCATTGTAGGATGGCCACACCAGTGCGGCAACTTGCTGGACACCACCTCGGTGCCATCCGGATCTTGGCGCGTTGTGCTGCCTTCGGCCTATTCGCACATCGGTCCGCTACTGACGCCGCCTCACGTGCCAACGGATTTTCCACGCTTTTTATAGCAGCGCGTAACGTAAGCATAACAGGTCATGTGACTTCTTTATAAAACTTTTCATTGGTTCATTTTACTTTTGGTTTCCTAATGATGGAAGGCTTGATCATATGACCTAAAAATAACACTTTTCATTGGATTAAAACATTTTTTTTTCCCAAACGATGAAAGCCCCACCTTGTTTCTAGATGTTTCAGACTGAAGCTGGCGTCAGCCTGAGAGCACCACCATCTCGTGGCTCCGTCGTGGTCATTCCGCGAGCAATCATGGCAGCCGCTCCCCACCGGAAGCCTGCAGGAGTCGGGAGCCCCCAAGACTTTTGTAAAATCTTCAAGGCTCAGGGGACGTCCGGGTTCCAAGGTGTCCCAGGGCCATTTTAGTGGACCAGGCCCAAATCCGAAGAGCAGTCCGCCATTTTAAGAGTCCTGTGGCAGCCGCCTATCGCTGCACCGCAAGAGTGGGCGCAACTCAACTACATGGTGAGCGAGACGCTGTAGCCGCAAGAGCGGGCGATAAACAGCTGAATGGAGGATGAGGCACAGTGTAGCAAAAGCGGGCGGAATGGCAACTGAAACGGTAAAGGGGCGCCCCAGTACAGCAGACGAGCCTCCACCTGGGGAGGCCCGTTCACGCCGCCCCCGCCCCCCCCCCCCCCCCCGGGGCGCCCCACGCCGTTTTTCGGAGCAGCATTGTAGGATGCCAAAACCAGTGCGACAACTTACTGGACTTCACCTGGGTGCCATCTACATCTCAGCGCGTTCTGCTGCCTTGGGACTATTCGCACAACAGACCGCTACTGACGAGGCCTCCCCGCGCACCCCCCGGGACGCCCCATGCCGTTTTTCGGAGCTGCATTGTAGGATACCAAAAACCAGTGCGGCACCCAGGTAACATCACCTGGGTGCCGTCCAGAACTCAGCACGTTGTGCTGCCTTGGGACTATTCGCACAAAACACAGCTTCTGACCATTGTTGCTTCTTTTTTCAAAAAAATGTTTAAATGTATTTACTGTTTTTGTTGCGTTCTATATATTTATAAGTTATTAAAGTGTTATAATCCTACTACTTTGTTGGAGTGCTATATATTTTTAATGTGACACATAATTGTAAAAACTTTGATGTACAAAGAGGCATCCCTGGAATCTTCCGCTTCAGGCTCGGTCCCACACACCCTCACAGTGAGAATCCCCTCCCCAAGCACAATACAGGATGGTTATCAGATAGTAGGAACGCGTGTGGTGTGACGGATCTCATCGGGTGGGGGCCTTGATCTACTGTAACTCCTTTGAAGAGGGGTGATTCTCTACAGCTGGGGCCATAAACTACATCTGCAGGGCTAGGTGATAGCCTGGGACCGGCCTGGACAATCGGACACAGAGGAAGAGGAGTGTCAGAGGGGGCGGTAGTGAATAGGGTGAAAGGGTGGTGTCGGGCGGGCACAGGGTGTGATTCTCAGGGAAGAGCAGCGCACATGGGAGGAGGTTTTTGGCCCATGCATGAGAGAGAGAGCGGGGGTGACCAGTGCGTGGGGGAGATGCTTGCGAGGGTGGGGAGCCATGCTGAGGATCGGCGGCGTGCAGAGAGTGGGTCTTGTCAAGGCATCTAAAATGGCTGCCGTGCTCAACAAAAGTGTGGCATTGCAAAAAAGACAAGATGGCGCAGACAATGTTTATTAATAAGGATTAATTTATAACAATTATTTTTAACAAAATATTTACTCGCAGTGACAAAATGGCGGTCAACAGTTCCTGATTTCCATCGAATCGAACGTTAACAGACGTCACGCAGCAAAAAAAAAAAACGCTCACGCACAGCAGCTGGAAGACATGTATCAACATATATGAGCCTCCTCAGCCACCCTCAGAAAACAAAAGGGGTCAGGATACGTCTCCCGTACCCCCTTATACCTAGTAATTTAATTAAATCGAAACACAAAATGGCGAATTCACGTTTCGCTACCAGTTTGCGACCCGGTTCGCGAATCGAGAAGCGCTTCTACCGCGAAAAATCTAATTTTTATTATTTGCCCCACGGGACCCTTTAATAACCCCAACATCATTCCTAGGGGGTCAAGAGGGGTCTACCTAGCCCCCTTTCATTAAATTCCCCCTTCGTTTTTCTCCTCCTCTTGTCTCTCGATCCTACCGACAGACAAGATGGCGGCCGCACCGGACTGTTTAGAATGTTGACAGACACCGGAGAGCCAATCAGCTTCGCTACGCAAAGCTCCGTTACGCGAAAAGTACGCGATCTGGAGCGCTATCTGGGACGCTGTCACAGATATATCTGTTTTTTAAACGTTAATTTCTCAAAATCCACTGGAGCACATATATTGAGACCCAGCAAAGGCACATCGGGCTAACAGTCCCTATAATTTTGCCAAGTTTCGTGCAAATCCATTCAACCGTTAGTTTGCGACCCGGTTCGCGAACCGAGAAGCGCTTCTACCGTGAAAAATCAAATTTTTTTTATTTTCCCCACGGGACCCTTTAATAACCCCAACATCATTCCTAGGGGGTCAAGAGGGGTCTACCTTGCCCCCTTTCATTAAATTCCCCCTTCGTTTTTCACCTCTTCTTGTCTCTCGATCCTACCGAGAGACAAGATGGCGCCCGCACCGGACTGTTTAGAATGTTGACAGACACCGGAGAGCCAATCAGCATCGCTTCGCAAAGCTCCGTGACGCGAAAAGTACGCGATCTGGAGCGCTATCTGGGACGCTGTCACAGATATATAAATTTTTTTAAACGTTCATTTCTCAAAATCCACTGGAGCACATATATTGAGACCCAGCAAAGGCACATCGGGCTAACAGTCCCTATAATTTTGCCAAGTTTCGTGCAAATCCATTCAACCGTTAGTTTGCGACCCGGTTCGCGAACCGAGAAGCGCTTCTACCGTGAAAAATCAAATTTTTTTTATTTTCCCCACGGGACCCTTTAATAACCCCAACATCATTCCTAGGGGGTCAAGAGGGGTCTACCTTGCCCCCTTTCATTAAATTCCCCCTTCGTTTTTCACCTCTTCTTGTCTCTCGATCCTACCGAGAGACAAGATGGCGCCCGCACCGGACTGTTTAGAATGTTGACAGACACCGGAGAGCCAATCAGCATCGCTTCGCAAAGCTCCGTGACGCGAAAAGTACGCGATCTGGAGCGCTATCTGGGACGCTGTCACAGATATATA
Source organism: Lissotriton vulgaris (assembly GCF_964263255.1). Classification (NCBI taxonomy): domain Eukaryota; kingdom Metazoa; phylum Chordata; class Amphibia; order Caudata; family Salamandridae; genus Lissotriton; species Lissotriton vulgaris. Next base: position 926,603 of record NW_028247168.1, read on the forward strand.
AATTTTTTTAAACGTTCATTTCTCAAAATCCACTGGAGCACATATATTGAGACCCAGCAAAGGCACATCGGGCTAACAGTCCCTACAATTTTGCCAAGTTTCGTGCAAATCCATTCAGCCGTTCGAGCTAAAAGTGAGGCCAAACGCCCAATGGAAATTAACATGGGAAAAACGCGTTTTGGGACCCCCCTTTTTTCTCGGCCCCCCCTTGACGAAACCCCCCCAAATTTTCAAGGGCTGCTCAGAAACAAAATGTGCCATTTTCCTGAAAATTTCAGCCGATTCCGTCCACAAACGCCAAAGTTATTAGACATAGAATTTTCAAAAGTCCCATAGGAAAAAAATCCTAACTATATATATACCTACTGGCTATCGCCAGTAGGTAATATATATATATATATATATATATATATATATATATATATATATATATATATATATATATATATATATATATATATCGATTCCGTCTGGCCCAGATGCGGAGGCTCTCGGGCGCTCTGAGGCGGTGCACGCGAGGCGCAGCAGGACCCGCTGCGATCAAATTATTCAGTTTTTCCAAAGGAAGGTTTTTTCCTCGTGCACTCCCGTGTGTCAAAATCAAGAAACCACACCGGGTTTAAAGTTGATTCACAATTTTCTTTCTTTATTTTTCAGCATCCAGCAAAACCTAACGCGTTTCGGTCTCTACGGAGACCTTGCTCACAGGTTAGTATGTTGTGGGAACAGTTTGTGTTAAATAAACAAAAGTGAAAAGGGGTAAACACTATGAAGTTACATCACTTCCTGTTTGTTGCATGGTGTTTCTGGGACATGTAGTTTTGGTGAATTAACAAAAAACAGCATATTAACGATTTCCTGTGTTTAAACACAAAATAACACTGGAAAATAACAGCCCTGTCAGTATTGATCATGATTGCGTTTTAAACAAATTAATTCATAACCTTACTTAACCACAGTTCAATTACGGCCCTCTAGTGGGTAGATTCTATGTGTATTCATTTCATATTTTATGTATACACCCAAAGGGACGATTGTTACATTAGAAAATTAATCATACGTGTTCAGACATGTCTTTTCAATTGCAATTTTGGCAAGAGACCATTTTGATAAAGCCCTCCAGTGGGCAAAAACTATTATACATTTTAGTTCATACATTGACGCTTGATTGGGCATTTAAACTACACATTTTCATATGTCCATGATAGAAAACAAATTAAATGTAAATTCAGTAAGTTCAAAAAGAGAAAGAGTAAGCATCAGTTCCTGTCTGATAAATGTATCAAAACTGCTTTACAGGTGGCAATGCAGTTCTTCATCCTGATTATGCCCAAACGGACTCAAGGACCGAAAGTTCATGATATGTTTGGACTCCTTTTGCCTCAACACCAATTCACGATCACCACCTCTTCGATTTGGTCCCACGCTTTCGATTCCATAGAAAGATAGGGATTTCCAGTCACCCTTATGTTCTTTTTCCATATGTCTGGCCATGGCATTGCTGCGATCACAATTGATGGTTGCACGGACATGCTCCAAAATTCGGAGTTTCAGTTTTTTTTTGGTGCTTCCAATGTATTTTTGGGAGCATGGGCACTCCAGGGCATATATAACAAACTGAGTTTTGCAATTGATTAATTGTTCAAAAAAACATGGAAAATTGAACAATTAATCAATTGCAAAACTCAGTTTGTTATATATGCCCTGGAGTGCCCATGCTCCCAAAAATACATTGGAAGCACCAAAAAAGAACTGAAACTCCGAATTTTGGAGCATGTCCGTGCAACCATCAATTGTGATCGCAGCAATGCCATGGCCAGACATATGGAAAAAGAACATAAGGGTGACTGGAAATCCCTATCTTTCTATGGAATCGAAAGCGTGGGACCAAATCGAAGAGGTGGTGATCGTGAATTGGTGTTGAGGCAAAAGGAGTCCAAACATATCATGAACTTTTGGACCTTGAGTCCGTTTGGGCATAATCAGGATGAAGAACTGCATTGCCACCTGTAAAGCAGTTTTGATACATTTATCAGACAGGAACTGATGCTTACTCTTTCTCTTTTTGAACTTACTGAATTTACATTTAATTTGTTTTCTATCATGGACATATGAAAATGTGTAGTTTAAATGCCCAATCAAGCGTCAATGTATGAACTAAAATGTATAATAGTTTTTGCCCACTGGAGGGCTTTATCAAAATGGTCTCTTGCCAAAATTGCAATTGAAAAGACATGTCTGAACACGTATGATTAATTTTCTAATGTAACAATCGTCCCTTTGGGTGTATATATAAAATATGAAATGAATACACATAGAATCTACCCACTAGAGGGCCGTAATTGAACTGTGGTTAAGTAAGGTTATGAATTAATTTGTTTAAAACGCAATCATGATCAATACTGACAGGGCTGTTATTTTCCAGTGTTATTTTGTGTTTAAACGCAGGAAATCGTTAATATGCTGTTTTTTGTTAATTCACCAAAACTACATGTCCCAGAAACACCATGCAACAAACAGGAAGTGATGTAACTTCATAGTGTTTACCCCTTTTCACTTTTGTTTATTTAACACAAACTGTTCCCACAACATACTAACCTGTGAGCAAGGTCTCCGTAGAGACCGAAACGCGTTAGGTTTTGCTGGATGCTGAAAAATAAAGAAAGAAAATTGTGAATCAACTTTAAACCCGGTGTGGTTTCTTGATTTTGACACACGGGAGTGCACGAGGAAAAAACCTTCCTTTGGAAAAACTGAATAATATATATATATATATATATATATATATATATATATATATATTCACTGAAAAAACCATAGGTTTCACACCAGTTATAGTTAGGAATTAGCATTTAAAAAACCTTACAAATTCACTGAAAAAACCATAGGTTTCACACCAGTTATAGTTAGCTGGAAATTTTACTGATATAAAACCATTGAAATTCCCACGTTATAGTTAGTCGGACTCACTATAACTTGCGCGTACAATGCACTGCTGATGACGTCACATATTACATCACTCATGACATGGTCAGTGACATCACTCATGA